>NC_091691.1:49146666-49449696 GCF_041296265.1 Equus caballus
TCTCTAGAATGTGGAAAAGGTAAGGAATGGATTCTTCCCAAGAGCCTCCAGAAAGACTGCCAACACCTTAAGGTTAAGACTTCTTGGGGCCGGCCCCGTGGCCTAGTGGTTAAGTTTGGTGCACTCTGCTTCAGCAGCCTGGGTTTGGTTCCCAGGCACAGATCTACACCACTTCTTGGCGGCCATGCTGTGGTGGCAACCCACATCCAAAATAGAGGAAGAGGCCAGCCTGGTGGCATAGTGGTTAAGTTTGTGTGCTCTGTTTTGGCAGCCTGGGGTTTGCTGGTTTGGATCCCAGGCACAGACCTATGCATCACTTATCAAGCCATGCAGGCGTCCCAGATACAAAATAGAGGAGATGGGCATGGATGTTAGCTCAGGGCCAATCTTACTCAGCACAAAGAGGAAGATTGGTGGCTGATGTTACCTCAGGGCTAATCTTCCAGAAACCACCCCACGCCCCAAAATAGAGTAAGACTGGCACAGATGTTAGCTCAGGGTGAATCTTCCTCAAGCAAAAAGTGGAAGATTGGGGGTCAGCCTGCTGGCATAGTGGTTAAGTTCTTGCACTCCGCTTCAGTGGTCCAGGGTTCGCAGGTTCGGATTCCAGGTGTGGACCTAGCACCACTCCATCAAGCCACGCTGTGGTGGCATCCCACATAAGATAGAGGAATATTGACACAGATGTTAGCTCAGTGACAATCTTCCTCAAGCAAAAAGAGGAAGATTGGCAACAGATGTTAGCTCAGGGCCAATCTTCTTCAGCAAAAAAACACAAAGGCTTCTTGGATTTCTGTCTACCAGAACTGTAAGATGATAAATTTGTGTTGTTTTAAGTCACTAAATTTGCAGTAATTTGTTACAGCAGCAATAGGAAATCAGTACACAGCTCTTCTATTTTGGACAGCCCATACCTTGAAGTGTCTATTTTGGATAGCCCATACCTCAAAGTGTCTGAGTGGGAGGCAGAGTCACACATTCCTTTCCTCATCATGGACCAATTATATATTCTTGCTCAAGACATGGAATTGGAAATTACTTGTGGAAGTGGTGGCAGGAGTGGCCAGACTGTTTTTGTGACATAACCTCGCCTCTGTCCCCTGTTGCCCCTACCCCTTGGTTCCTACCCATTATCTGTGCCTGGTTCATTGTTTTTCCTATTGATTCTGTTAGCTTACCCTATATTCTACCAGTCAATTCCTTCTCTGGTTTCTGTTGTTCACAGCCAAGAGCTCCGACTAGTTCGGAGAGCCATGTAGTTAATGTGGGCATATTCCAATATTCTGAGTAGATCCTCAGTCTTAGCAGAGCAGAAGCTTTGTTGAGCCATCTTTGTATCCACAGCTTCTACACTGAGTGTCTTGCACTCAATCTGTATTTGTTGAACAAGGGGAGCAAACAACCACAATGTAATGAAACTTTACAGAAAAGGATAATTACAGGAGTAGGCTTTAAGTGTATATAAAAGAGTTAGCACTAAACGGAGACTGTAAAGCTGGACAGAATTTCTGTTGGCCAGATGAGGAGGGGGCGTCCTAAGCAATATACCTGTAGGTAGTTCCCCAACTAAAAACCTTTCTGATATTTGGCCATATATTAGAGACCTTATTTATTTATTTATAAACATGCAGGTTAAGATATTATCAATATATTCATTATTTAAAGAATTCAACCTTATGCAGAAGATTCTATCCATTAGACACATGTAGACCAGGGCTTGGCAATGTATGGTTTGTGGGACAAGGTTGCTATCTTCTACAACCCTCGCTGATTTTGAGGAAGGCCTGCTATGCAAATTTCCTTTTAGATTCGCTTTCAGTTGCTAGCACCATCCCATATCCTTACTCCACCCCATTTGTCTTAAATCCAGATCCCCATAGCTCCTGACATGAGGCTAGACATTAGTGGCACCAAAGGGTGTGTGTGGCTGAAATGAACCTTGGTCCAGAATGTATAGAATGAGTGAGCTTAAAACAGGTTGCTCTCGGGCCAGCCTGGTGGCCTAGTGGTTAAGTTCAGCCCACTCTGGATCGGTGGCCTCGGTTTGGTTCCCAGGTGTGGACCTGTACGGCTATGTTAGCAGCCATGCTGTGCTGGCAGCCCACATACTAAAAATAGAGCAAGATTGGCATGGCTGTTAGCTCAGGGCAAATCTTCCTCAGCAAAAAAACAAAAACAAAACAGGTTTCTCCCAAATGCAGTTCTCACACCATCAAACAATTCCAGAGTGCCTACCAGACAGTCACGATTCCTGTTTATAGTCTAGTGGGAGAATAGAGACATTAAAGAAAGAGAAGCATGATGAAAGTTACTGGAGGGAAAACACAGGGTACAAGGATGGTGCAGTACAGAGGATGACTGGCACTGGCATCCTTCCATCTTTAGGCCTCCCTTAAATCAAATCCCAAAAATCAAAGATTTTCCCACAGAGGACCTATCCAATATACATATATTAAAGATTTTATTTTTCCTTTTTCTCCCCAAAGCCCCCTGGTACATAGTCGTATATTTTTAGTTGTGGGTCCTTCTAGTTGTGGCATGTGGGATGCCACCTCAGCATGGCTTGATGAGCTGTGCCATGTCTGTGCCCAGGATCCCAACCAGCAAAACCCCGGGCCGCCGAAGCGGAGCTCACGAACTTAACCACTTGGCCACCAGCCTAACCCCTCCAATATATTTTTAAAGGTATATTTTATAGAAATATACTACGTTTGGGAAATAGAGAATAAAGCTACCGGTAGCCCACTACTATAACCACACCACCCAAAATCCCTCTTAAGTTTTTATTGTGTAATTTGTGATGGCTATCATTTATTGTGTCCTATGTACAATGCACTGTGTTTAGCATCTTCTATACATGATCTTATTTACTCCTGACAACAATTCTATAAAGTAGATACTATTTTCTCTATTTCGTAGATAAGAAAACTGAGGCTCAGAGAGGTCACACAGATAGTAAGTAACAAGTCTGAATCTAGGGTCATTAATTTTATGTACTTACAATCATAATGCTCAATAAATCTGATATACGCTTTCCACTTAATATTACATACATTACCTTAAATAATGTTCTACAGCGTTTTGGTCACATTTCGGATCACAGTCTTACGATGCGTCTTGAAGTAGGAAAACAGTAGAGGGTTAAAAAGACTCCTGATGCAGATTGATGAAATCGCTCTCCAAATGGCTTGTATCGTTTTGAAACACGGACATTTTGTGCTTTGAAATACGGACAATTTCAATACATCTTTTGCAGCATTTGGGATCTTTATAAAACCTCTTTATTAGGCAAGAAAGTACCTCAATTTTAATTTGCATTTCTTCGAAATTCCTCCGTTCGTTTACAGGTTCTATTTCCACTCTAATTCATTTAGAATGCTTCAATTTGTCTCTGCCATGACGATTTAGAGTTTGAAGAGGCCTCAGAAACCTCCCAGACTGATTCCGTCACTTTCCAGCCCGGGAAACCTGTCCGAGACAATGAGGTGCAAAGCTACAGGGAACTTGCACCCCGGGGCTGGGGCCGGACTCGTAGGGCGTTTTTCCTACTACCTGACCACATCCAACCTACAGACCCAACCGGTTGTTAGAAACAACAGTCTATTACCATCAAGGCAGACCTATCTCTGAAGCATTCAAAGCGCTTCGACATTTATTTTTGTCACAAAACCCCGACAGGGAAGGCTAGACATTTTCATTAATAAGTAGAAAGACGGAGTTGAGGGGCGGAGCAAGGCCTCTCTCAGCTCTTCTACTGGCTACACTAACAAAAAAAAATCCCGGGCTCGTACTGACCCACGGTTTTGAAACAGGGGAAAATGACTTTTTAAAAACGACAACCGCAGGGACACCGCGTTCCCACCCCACCTGCGGCCAGTCGAGGCGGGGCCGGGCCCGCGAAGCCGGCGGGCGGGGGGCGCGCGCTGAGCGCAGGCGCGCACCTGTCCAGGCGCAGGGGCCTCGTGCCCGCGCGCCGCGCCCGCCGCCCGCGCGCCCGCGCCTCTCCCGGCTTCCCCCTCACCTCGCTGCTCTCTCCGCCCTCCAGGCCCCGCCTCGCCGCTCCCGGTCTCCTCCCTGCAGTCGCCCGTGGCTCCGCGGGCGAACTGCGTGTTGCTGCGTCATCGCCAGTGGCCGGTTTGAATGAGCCTCTTGTCGCAGCCCCGCTGCCGCCACCGCCGCGCCTCTGCCTCGGCCGCCGCCGCAGCTTCTTCGCGTCCCTTTGCCTTCGACGCTCCTGCCAGGCCCAGCCTTCCTGCGCCGCCGCCGCCCCTCGCGCCTCGCCATGCCGCTCTACTCCGGTGAGCTCCCTCCTCGCCTCCTGCCCAGCCCGGCGCTAGGCCTCGGAGTAGGCCTGGCCTGCGGGGCGGGCGCCCGGCCGAGCCCTGGGCGGGGGAGGAGACAGGGGAGGCGTGTGTGTGGGGAGGTGACTGCGGCATGGGGATGACCCCGGCCCCTTTCTCCCTGCCAGTTCCGAGCCCTGCAGCTCGAGGGAGCGCTCTCCGTCCTGGGCCGCCAGGTGGGTGGGGTGGGAGCGGGAGTGGAGATGGAAGCAGCGAGCGTTGGCCTCTCCGAGTGGTGACTCTGCAGAATAGTTTCTGCCGCTGTCCTCGTGGGCCAGGAAAGGCGAGGGTGTGTCCCGGGGACCAGGCTGGAGGGGTGCTGGGGTTTCCCTGGGCTCCTCGGTGGTAGCTGCGGAAGGGAGCGGCCAGGAGGGGCAGTCTGAGGCCAGGGAGGGATCGAGGGACCGGGGAGGTGAGGTTGGCCGTCAGCGTTCTGGGGGTTTCCTTCTATAGCATCCTTGCCTTTGGCTCACCCGCCCTTTTTGTACCAATTTCGGTTTTATCCCGAGGCAGATTGCGAATTTATCTTTTTGCTTCGTTTTCATTTTATCACACATTGTGCTTTGGGCTTCTCTGTCCCGAGCATAATGTTAGCTTTGAGAGGTAGGTGAAATACAAATATCCATGGGCGTCATTTCCTTTTGATTGGCGTTTGACAGCGTTATTTTGCATAACGGCAGTCCGAGGTACTGGCCAGGGGTCACATTTTTTCTTAGTTAAATGGACCTTGCTAGTCTTATTCAAAATGGCACCTAAAATGTGTGTGGTGGCTCCGGTTGGTTGTGGATCTGTGATTCATTGGCCATCCTTGACTCTCAGTCATAATTCGTTTATTGAAGATTCAGTATTTTCAAAGAATGATATGAAACAAAAGAGTAATGTTTAATCTCGAGGTGGATTCTTGACTTTCTAGAATCTTGAATCGAATGCCTTCATAGTGATTGCTTAACCTCTTTCTGAGGCCACAATGATTAACAGTAGAATGGTATATTCTGTTTATGCAATATAAAATTGAGGGGCATTAATTAACTAATGGCGGTAAATACCCAGAGTATACTAATACTACTAAAACACACTGGTAGACTCACATACAGCAAAACCAGTCCCTCTCTTTGTTCCCCTCAAAAATGCATGTACTCACCAAACTATCTTAAAAATTGAGTTCTGGGCCAGCCGGGCTGAGTGGTTGAGTTCGTTCGCTGAGCTTTGGCGGCCTGTACCTAGATCCCGCTCATCGGGCCGTCCTGAGGCAGTGTCCCACATAGAGGAGCTAGAATGACCTACAACTAAGATATGCAACCATGTACTGGGGCTTTGGGGAGGGAAAAAAAGAGGAAGATTGGCAACAGATGTTAGCTCAGGGCCAATCTTCCTCACCAAGAAGCATATCTTTAAAAAAAAAAAAAGATTCTTTTAAAAAAAGAGAAAATTGAGTTCCATCTTAAATATTTAATCAGATCTTTTCCTCATTTCCAAAATGAGGGAATTGTAGATTTCTAAGGTTTCTTCCTTTGACATCTCCATATTGAGAATCTGTATTTTCAGGTTCTGCAAAAATGAGAACATTTTAAGTACCTTTTCTTAAGTTTTAGTAGCACATAAAATATTCAGATTCTTATATGGTTAGGGATAAGTGCTAGAAAAATCAATGAACACCTGTGTGCCTGGCACAGGGCTATTGTTTTTATACATGGTACTTTGTTTTAATCTTCAACGTAATCCTGTGATACTGATCTGATTCTCCTTTATGGGTAAGCAAAGAGTTTAAGTAACTTGCTGGTGGTGACACAGCTAAATAAATTGCAGGTGGGTTTCTCTTCATTATTTCTAATACTGTTTTGGTTTAGTCTCATCGCTTGCTTATATTATTGTAATATATTTCTAGCTTATCTCAGTGATTACAGTTGTGCTCCCTTCAAACCTATTTTCCCTGATGCTGCTAGAGGGATCTAATGTTCAAACCAGACCAACATGGCCTGTATAAAAACCTTTCAGGGGTTGCTCACGTCCTACAGCATAAAGCCCCGTACATTTTAGCATGACTTATGTTATCTTCCTTGACTTGATCCTTGGCCAGCTTCCAGTTTCAGCTGCTTGCTCTTCACTCTGGGAATTACTTACATCTCGGAACACGCTATGCTGCTTTATACTTTTGAATGTTTTTCTTGTCTTTTCCAGGAATGCTTTTATTCGCTCTTGTTTTCTGGCTAACGTCTAATTTTTTCTTTGATGCTCAACTCAAAGTTGATAGTGATAATTCAAAGTTATCACTTCCTCCAGGGAATCCTTCCTCACTCATGAAGCTTTACTCTGTACTCCTGTAGCATTTATAATATTTATATTGTTAATTATCTTAAGCTTTTTCCCTGTCTCTCCTTGAGTAAACTATTAAGTTTGTTCATAGTTTCCCTAATGCTTGTTACTGGGCTTATTGAATGAGTGCTAACCACATTAATTGAACTGGTGAAAGAATTGAGATTTGGAGTCAGAGTCAGTTTTTCATATTCTGATTTTAGTAGTTGGAAATCAGACCATTGTTAGTTTTGAGATTCTCATTTTGAGTAGGTATTAATTTTTCAGTGGAAACAAACACTGTTTATCCTTGAGTTTATTTATTTTTACATATTTTAAAAGTTAGCTATTTTATGAGGCTGATTGAAATTTTTTTATTGTGGTACAGTATATGTAACATAAAATGTACTGTTTTACCGTTTTTTTCTTTTTTGTGTGTGTGAGGAAAATTTGCCTTGAGCTATCATCCATTGCCAATCCTCTTTTTTTTGCTTGAGGAAGATTAGCCCTGAGCTAACATCTGTGCCAGTCTTCCTCTGCTTTGTATGTGGGATGCCTCCACAGCATGGCTGATGAGTGGAGTAGGTCCACACCTGGGATCTGAACCTGCGAACTCTGGGCTGCGGAAGCGGAGTGTGTGAAACCCTAACCACTTGGCCAAGGGGTGGCCCCCTATTTTAACCTTTTTTTTTTTTTTTTTAAGATTGGCCCTTAGCTAACATCTGTTGTCAATCTTTTTTTATTTTCTTCTTCTCCCCACCCAAAGGCCTTGCAGTACATAGTTGTATGTTCTAGACGAAGGTCCTTCTAGTTCTGCTGTGTGGCACACTGCTTCGGCATGGCTTGATGAGCAATGCTAGGTCCGCGCCCATGATCTGAACCAGCAAAACCCTGGGTCACCTAAGTGAGGCACATGAGCTTAACCACTCGGGCATGGGGCTGGCTATTTTGAAGTGTACAGTTTTTGGCATTAAGTACATTCTTGTAGTTGTACAACCATCATCACAATCTACCTCTAGAACTTTTTCATGTTACTAAACTGAAACTCTGTACCCATTAAACAGTAACTCCCTATTTCTGCTTCCCCCTAGCCTCCTGGCAACCACTACTCTACTTTCTCTCTATGAATTTGACTACTTTATTAGGTACCTTACATAAGTGGAATCATACAACATTTGTCCTTTTGTATCTGGCTTATTTCACTTAGCATAATATCTCCAAGGTTCATCCACATTGTAGCACATGGAAGAATTTCATTACTTTTTAAAGCTAAATAATATCCATTGTGTGTATATATCATGTACTGTTCATTCATTCATCTGTTGATAGTCACTTGGGTTCCTCCCATCTTAGGCTGTTGTGAATAATGCTTCTGTCAACGTGGGTATACACATATCAGTTTGAGTTGCTGCTTTCCATACTTTTGGGTATATACTTAGAAGTGGAATTACTGGATCATATGGTAATTCAGTGTTTAATTTTTTGAGGAACCATCATACCTTTTTCCCCAGTGGCTGCACCATTTTATATTCCAGTCATCAGTGCACAGGGGTTCCAGTTTCTCCACATCCTCACCAACACTTGTTATTTTCTGTGTTGTATTGTTTTTGGGTTTTTTCCTAATAGCCATTGGTATGTCTATGAAGTAGGATTTCTGTCTTTTCTAATGATTTAGTTATATCTTTGGATTCTTCTTAATATTTGACCACCTCTTGCTCAGGAACCATACCTTTCATTTCTCCCACACGTTTCTTCTTATAATTTAGCATCTTTATTCCTTAACCTGTTTTAAATATGCTTTATTCTCCCAAGAATTTTTTTCTTCTTTCAAATTATCTTTCTAACGTTTCTTTCCTCTCTTTATTCCAACAGTATATACTGATTTTAGTGATTGTTTAATTAAACACATTTTGAAGTCTGTGAACCTTATTTTCGAAACTATTTCCGTGTTGTTCACGTTTTGCAGAGATTATTGGAGTAGGATTCAGAAGACTTGAATATTTACTAACTAGTTTTGTGAGGTTAGTAAATCAATCAACTTCTCTTAAGTCTCTTTCCTTATTTATCAAATGAGAAGTTGGATTAGATCTAAAGTTTATTGAGAATTTACTGCATTCAAGTCACTCCTGATTAGCATAATGGGCATGAAAAAGATGAATGACATAGTTTAGTTTTCAAGAACTAGCCTTATAGTCCCTAAGGATCTTATAAATCTGTCTTATTATTTTGTAAATGAAAAAAATAAATTATGGTTTTATTAACAGTTACTGTGAAATGGGGAAAGGAGAAATTTGAAGGTGTGGAATTGAATACTGATGAACCTCCAATGGTGTTCAAGGCTCAGCTTTTTGCACTGACTGGAGTCCAGCCAGCGAGACAGAAAGTTATGGTGAAAGGAGGAACATTGAAGGTAAAATTTAGTCCAAATCTTCATTACTATTTATTATATAATTAGTGAAAATAACACCAGAAATGTAGCATATGCAGTATTTTTTATTTAGTCAAGGTATGTAATCTCTGGGATTAAAACTCTTGTTCATGTTAGTGTAAGAGGGGAACATTGTAGCCATTTCAAAACGCTATGTTATAAAAGCATCATTAAAATTTTCATTTTAAAGTGCATTATATCAATGAATACCTCTAGGGATCAGGGGAGTGGGGCACTTCCTATGAGGATGTGTTAGAAGTATTTTATTTTATTTAGACTAATATAAAATCTATTTATTTCCTTAAGTAATTTTCTGTTATAGAGGTGCAAAATTTTATGTTTTGTTAAAAATATGGAACAATATGGTAAATTTGTTTTTTAAAAAAATGACTACTACAGAATGTATTTTTGTATATGCATTCAAATGTTGAAATTCAGAGTATTTTAACATCTTTACCAAAGCCCCATTTCTGGAATACTGGAAAACTTCATTTTTTCCTTTGGCTTTTCTTGCATCCTACCCATTAAAAGAGAGCCCTTTTCTCTTGAATTATTGCTATCTAACACCTATCTGGAGATGGGAGAAAAAAATTTTTGTTTAAAAAGAGAGGGAGCCTAATTTTTTCTTTAGTTCCTTTGGAATGATCACATTGACTGCAGTTAAGAGTCCAAGCTTACTAGCATCATTGATGAAGGGCCACAAAGCAAAACTATTTTCTTTATTATTGTTTGTAATACCATTTAAGTGTAGTATATTAAAAACTGCTTTCTTCAAGAGTCAGATATGAAATGCTAAAGAGCTGTAGTTAACTTTAGAGATAAGGGCTGGCTCCCCTTGTCAGCGGGCAGTAAAAGATGTTGGTGAAGAAACATTGTTTCCCCTCCAAATTGCGGTATGAGCTTTTGGCCATTAGTGAACTTGATAAGCCAATTTGTACTGAGCTGTGTACTGGTGGTGTATTGTGGAGAATTATAGAAAAATGCTGCTTAAGTGAAACTATGACTACTAACAGCTACCACTTAGTGAATACCTATTGTGTGCCAGGCTCTTCCTTTGTTTTAATTCTCAACTGTATGTATTTTAAAAGTGAGGAAAGTAAATCTGTTTTACGTATTTTATAAGTGAGGAAATTGAGCATCAGAGAGGTTTAAGTAACATAGTAAGGTACCAAAAGAGCTTGAGATTTACAAGCTGAGCAGATATGGGTTCATTTCCCAACTTTGTGTGAGCTGGAATAAGTAAGTGATCTGAGGAGGCAAATATAGTTATCATTCCTTCTGATTAGCATTAATAGCCCTTGAACTGAGAAGGGCCTTTAGGAAGTTCCTGTTCCACTTTGAAGCAGGGTGTCCAAAGAGATAATTAGTGACATCACCAAAGGAAAGCATATGAGTGCCTGGCACTTTCTGTAAAAAAAAAAAAAAAGAGTAATGTGGAACTGACTTTATTCTGTGAAGGGAAAGGCTTAGCTGCACTAGGCCAAAATATCTATGGACCAATCATGGCGTTAAAAAAAATCGTTTTAACTGAACCTATGGAAGTGAAAGTATTTAATTGCTTCCTAGGTGTAAAATTTAGGACTTGAGAAACATTTGTGGACATGGCAAATATTATTAAGTGTTGATTTGCCTCTGGTAGTCTTGTTTACTCTCCTGATATAATTTTTAATACTACTTTCATTCTCAAGAGTCTCCTGATTTGGGTGATAAATTATATATTCACTTAATTATGTAAATTATATATTCACTTAATTATGTAGTCCTTGTAAGTTATTCTTCATTCTTGTCACATAAGCTAGTTATTAGCTCTGCTGGTTCTACACATTCAATAAACATGCAAGAAGTTAGTATCTGTCATTTGTCATCAATCAAGTGTTTTTTAGTACTTTTGGTGCTGCCAAGTTTACTGTCTTTTAGATTGTGTCTTACACAGTTTAAGCAATTGTTAGGCTTACTAGGACTGCATGGGTTTTTTGTTTTTTGTAAAATACTTTTGATTACAGTAATTTTAAATAAAATCTGCATACAGAAAAACGTTCTATTTTGAAGTAGTTTAAAATTAGTTGTTTATTAGATTATGTTCAGATTGTACAGAGTGGTTAAATGTTTTTTTAATTTGTCTTTGAAACAGGATGATGATTGGGGAAACATCAAAATAAAAAATGTAAGTATTATCTTAAGAAAGCTTATTATAATGCAATTTCCTAATTATTACTCCAAAATATATTCCAAAAGCCTTTTTTTCCATTTGTATATCCAGTTATTCCAGCACCATCTATTGAAAATACTCTCCTTTTCCCATTGACTTGTGTCTTGCTTGAAAATCAGTTGTAGTTCTATTTTTGGACTCTTGTTTCATTGATAGATTTGATTAAATTTATACTAGTTCCATATGGACTTGATTAAAAGCTTTATAATACAAGTCTTGAAATAAGATAGTATGTTCACGATGACTTCTTCAAGAATATTTTAGCTCCTTTGCATTTCCTTATAATTTTAGAGTAAGTTTGTTAGTTTCTACAAATGGACTCCTGGAATTTTGTTTGAGATTGCATTGAATCTGTAGTTCAGTTTGGGGAGAATGAACATCTTAGCTGTATGGAGTATTAAAATCCTTAAATATGGTGTATTTTTCCATTTATTTAGCTCTTTATATTTTCTTAGCAAAGTTTTGTAGCGTTTCAGTGTGGAGATCTTACATGGTTTTTGCTAGATTCTTGGAAGTTGATGTTTCTTGGTTGTTGAAAATGGTATTTTTAAAAAATTTCATTTTCCATTGTTTATGGCTAGGTTATGAAAAGACAGTTTATTTTCATCCTTTGGCCTTGCTAAATTCACTTATTAGTTCCAGTAGTTTTTTTCTGTATATTCCAGTGGATTTTCTATGTACATAAGCATGTAATCTATAAATAGAGGCAGCTTTACTTCTCCCTTTCCAGTCTTTGTAACTTTTATGTTTTTACTGTCTTACTCCGTTGGCCAGGACTTCTAATACAGTTTTGAATAGAAAGTGGTAAGAGTGGGCATCCTTGTCTATTCCTAGTTCACTAAGACCTTTTAGATTAGGCATGGCTGTTGAATTTTAAGTGCTTTTTCTGCTGCTTATTGAAATGATCATATGACTTTTCTCTGTTATTCTGGTAATCTAGTTAGTCTCACTGATTTTTAACTGTTACACCTTGCGTTCCTGCTATGTGTAGTTCTCAGTTTCTTGGTCTTTGTGACCCCTTTACCCTCTTAAAAATTATTGGTTTTAAATCCCAAAGAGTTTCATATTTATGGGTTATATCTATTGATTGAGAAATTTAAAAAAATACTATTCATTTAAAAATAACAATACCAAACCCATTACAAGTTAATCTAATGTTTTTCAAAACAAAAAAAAATAGTGAAATGACTGGCATTGTTCTACAGTTTTGCAAATCTCTTGACAGTCTAGGTTAGTAGAAGATAACTGAATTCTCATATTTGCCTCTGCATTCAATCTGTTGTGATATGTTGTTTTGATTAAAGTATATGTAAGAAATCTGGCCTCACATAGTTAAATAGTTGGACGAGGGAGGTGTCTTTTCAGATAAAATGGTGAACATTTTTCTTTCATAGTATACCAAAACTCAACACATGATAATTTATTGTTGGTTAGTTTGATGTGGTAGAAACCACATCAGTGACCTTTGTACGTTAAAATCTATTTGTCTGTTTTGCACTTAGGATGGGTCTTATACCCATGCATGATTTTGAACATCATGTATTGGTCATTTGGTAAATAATGGTTTTCTGAGTTTTTTAGATCTTATGTATGTTGATGCATTTCATTATACAATGTCAAAAAATTGCATTAGTTAATGTCATTACCAACCTCAACAAAAAAATCTTTAAATAGTTGAAAGCTGCCAGGTGCATAGTGACAGATACAAAATTCTTATTTTCACTTGAAAGCTCTAATTTTTTTTTCACTGTAAAAAATCAGACTCCACCTTTTATTGGGGGTGTGGCAAGATCACTTTGTAGGAGAGCATTTAGGATAGGAGATATTGGTGCAGCTATCTTTGGAAAATATAATCTGCCACATTTGACCTCTGGCCACAGCAATTTACATTCCTCCCGAATGCAAATCCACCCTGCCCTTCCAGACCCCCAGAGTCTAATTCGATTTCGGCATCAACTCAAACTCCAGGATCTTGTCATATTAACCAAGTCCAAGTCCAGATGAAGTTCTTCAAGTGCAATTTCTTGGGTATAGCTCCTCAAGTATGGTTCCTCATTCTGAACACTTGTAAACCAGAGACAAGTTATATGCTCCCACACACCCAGTGTGTACAGTGGTGATACAAGGATAGGATAACCACAATAGAATCCATTCAGAAAGAGGGAGAATGGGAAGCAATATAGAATCATTGATCCATTGCAGTTCTGGAATCCACCCAGGCACATGTCTTATTTCCTTGATTTGGTCCCAGTATCTCTCCCTGGTAATGATTTTCCATGATTGTGACACTCTACTCTGAGCTTTGGTTCCATCTTCTGAATCAAACTTTGATTTCTATAAAACATAGCCTCTGTTTGCAGCTGAGTAGCTCTCTCAGCCTTGAAAGCTCTAATTTTGTCATTGGCAACTATGAATATTGTCAGTTGTTTTCCCTGAAGCAACAAGCTCACTTCATTCATTTTTGAGAAAATGTTGGCTAAATACCCAAGTCTAAAAACGCATAATTTGTCAGTTGTTTTAAGTAAAAATACTACATGTAAAAAAAACAACTAGTCCAGTTTGCAACTTAAACATTTACGCAAGCGTATCCCAAAGACAGCTATCATACTTAGGTACCCAGAAGTGGTGTTTTCTTTTTTAATTGATTGGCACTTTGTAATTATTTCTTCAATAGACTTTAGTTTTTAGACTAGTTTTAGGTTCACAGCAAAACTGAGCGGGAGATACAGAACTTCCCCTGTGCCCTCCTCCCTCCGTATGTATGCGCGTAGCCTTCTCCAGCAGCAGCCTCCCCACCAGCATGGCGCATCTTTTGCAGTTGATGAACTGGCATTGACACATTGTTATCATCCAGAGTCCGTGGTTTATCTTAGGGTTCACTCCTGGTGTTGTGCATTGTATGGGTTTGGACAAATGTGTAATGATATATATCCAGTATTATAGGCTCATATAGAGTAATTTCTTTGCCCTAAAAGTCCTCGGTGCTCTGCCTATTCATCCCCTCCTCTCCCCAACCCCTGGCAGCCATTGATATTTTTACCCTCTCCGTAGTTTTGCCTTTTTCAGAACGTCATATAGTTGGAATTATACAGCATGCAGCCTTTTCAGATTGCTGCTTTCACTTAGTAATATGCATTTAAGTTTCCTCCGTGTCTTTTCATGGCTCAATAACTCAGTTCTTTTTAGTGCTGAATAATATTCCATTGTCTGGATGTGCCAGTTTGTTTATTCATTCACCTACTGTAGGACGTCTTGGTTGCCAGGAGAAGTAAGTTTTTTATGGGTACTTCCCATTCCATAATATAGAATATCGAAAAGAAGTGTATTCAAGGGTTGAGATTTAATAAAATTAATCGCTTTTACTGGTTCATTTTGATGTCACTGCTTTGATATATGCTAAACTGTTAAACTGCCACTGTTGATTTACCACCATCAGTGCAGATGTCAACACAGTGAAAAAGGGAAATAAATAGCATCTTGGTATTATTAAGAAAATAGTTTTGACCTTGCTGGCTCTGTGACAGAAGCTCAGAGACCCCATAGGGGTTCACGGACAACACTTGAGAACTGCAGCCTGGGACAAATTCACTAAGTCATGATGTATTTGTCTCTTTTATGTATTGCTGGATTTAATTTTCTCATATTTTTAAGGATATTTGCATATATGTTTATGAGGGATATTAGTATTTTTATTTTGTATCATCTTTCATTTTGTTATCAGGGTTATATTGGACTCATTAATAGAATTGGGGACGTATTCCCTTCTCTTTTCTGAATGAGTTTGTGTAAGATCGGTATTATTTCTATAAATATTTGAAGTAGTTTACCAGTGAATTCTGTTTGGACTTAGCTTTTCTTTGTGGGAATTTATTTGGTTGATGTGCAATTTCTTTAATAGATATAGGGCTATTTAGATTTTCTACTTTTTCTTATGTGAGTTTTCGTGGATTTTCTCTTTTGAGGAATTTATTTTAAATATGTTGAATTTATCAGCATAAAGTTCGTCATATCGAATATTCATTAATTGTCCTTTTGTATCTGTTATTATTTATTGATGTTCCCTCTTTCATTCCTGATGTTAGTAATATAAGTAGTTCTTATTTTTTTTGGTTGGTGTTGCTAAGGATTTATCAGTAAATCTTTTCATTTTTGACTTTGTTGATTTTATATATTACCCATTTTCTGTTTTATTGATATCTAAGTTACTTCCTTTTTTTTTCTACTTTGGGTTTAAATTGCTTCATTTTCTTGCTTTTTAAAGTGTATGCTTAGATCATTGATTTTTATACCTTATTTTCTTATATAAACAGAAGTAATACTAATTTCTCTTTAAGAACTTTTAGCTGTATTCACAAATTTTAATATGCTGTGTTTTTATTATGCAGTTAAAATATTTTCTAATTTACCTTGTGATTTCTTTTTTGTCCCATGGATTTTTTAAAACTATGTTGTTTCATTTCCAATTATTTGGGGCTTTTTCTAATATATTTGTATTATTTATTTCTAATTTGATTCTGTTATGGTCATGTAACATACCCTAGATTATTTCAGTCCCCTGAAATTTATTGGTACTTGTTTTATGGCCCATCCATTTGGTGATTATTTCATGTGCACTTGAAAACAATTTGTATTCTGCTGTTTTTGGGTAAAATGTTCTATAGATGTCAGGTCAAGTTGGTTTATAGTGTTCAGGTCCTCTGTATCCTAACTGATTTTTTGTCTACTTCTTTTATTAAGTGTGTTGAAATCTCCAACTGTTAGTGTAGATTCGATTGTATCTCCTTTCAGTTATATCAGTTTTTGCTTCATGTTTGTTTTTTTTTTTCTTTTTTCCTGAGGAATATTTGCCCTGAGCTAACATCTGTGCCAGTCTTCCTCTGTTTTGTACGTGAGTGGCTGTCACAGCATGGCTGCTGACAACTAGTGTAGGACTGTGCCCAGGAACCAAACCCTGGCTGCCAAAGTGGAGTATGCCAAACTTAACCACCAGGCCACAGGGCTCGTCCCTGCTTCATGCATTTTGAAGTTCTGTTTTTGGGTGCATACATCTATAAGATTGTTATATCTTCATGAATTGACCTTTCATCACAATGAACCGTCCCTCTTTATCCTTGATAATATTCCTTGTTCTGAGGTCTGCTTAATAGAGCTATTCCATATTTCTTTTAATTATTGATTGCATTTCATATATTTTTTTCATCCTTTTGCTTTTAATCCATCTATGTCTTTATATTTAAAATGGGTTTTTTTAAAAGAGCATATACTTGAGTCCTGCTTTTTTATCCGATCTTAAAATCTCTACCTTTTAATTGGAACATTTAGACCATTTATGTTCAATGTAATTATCAATATATTTGAGTTTAAGTTTACCATCTTGCTATTTGTTTTCTGTCTCATTTGTTCCTTTCTTCTTTTTCTTCCCTTTTTTTGATTTTTAAAATTTTGTGTTTATCTCTACCTTTGCATACTCTTTGTTTTGCTATTTGTGTTTTTATAACAGCTTTATTCAGATATAATTCACAGACCATAAAATCCAACCCTTTAAGGTGTTCATTTGTGTTTTCTACTATATTCATAGAGTTGTGCAACCATCAACACTAGATAGTTTTAAAAAAATGTAATCCCAAAAAGAAAGCTTGTACTCATTAACATTTTTAAAATTCTCCCCTACACCTCCAGAGTTTTAATGATTCCTATAGGATGCCAGTTCTCCAACTGTATCCTGGGAAGCCTAGGCAGTACCCAAGACTCTTTCAAGGGGTCCTTGCGATCAAAACTATTTTCATATTGATACTAGGATTTTATTTGCCTTTTTATTATTTGTTTATGAGTATGCAGTAGAGTTTTTCATAGGCTCCGTGACACGCGATATTGTAGCAGATTGAATGAAGAAGGAAATATGAAAATCTACTGTCTTCTCTTAAGCTAGACATTAAATTTGAGAAAATGTACAACAGAGTCACTCTTCACTAATTTTCTTTGTTTTGAGAAATACCATTATCTTTTACAGAAAATGTTTTTTATCTTAACATTAAATGGGTATATTATTATTTTTAAAATGAATAATAATTCATTAATAGTTCATTACTTAAAGTATTATTAAAATTTTTCAGCTCTAATTTCTAATATGGTAAATATTCATAGATAAAACTTAAATAACAGAAGTGCTTTGGAGTTCTCAGTTTTTAAAAATGTAAAACCATAGTCATCAAACTGAACTGTGGGCCAAATCTGGCCTGCATCCTGTTTTTGTAAGGCCTGCAAATTAAGAATTTTTTTTTTTTTTTTAAAGATTTTATTTTTTTCCTTTTTCTCCCCAAAGCCCCCCGGTACATATATTCTTCGTTGTGGGTCCATCTAGTTGTGGCATGTGGGACGCTGCCTCAGCGTGGTTTGATGAGTAGTGCCATGTCCACGCCCAGGATTCGAACCAACGAAACACTGGGCCGCCTGCAGTGGAGCACACGAACTTAACCACTTGGCCACGGGGCCAGCCCCAAATTAAGAATGTTTTTAAAATTTTTAAAGGGTTGAGGTTGAAAACAACAAACAATATGCAACAGAGACTATGTGTGGCCCAGATAGCCTAAGATATTGATTATATGCCCCTCAATAGGAAAAGTTTGCTGACTCTTGGTATAAAGGGTCCTAAGATGATATGTTTTTGAACTGCTGCTGTAGGGTTTATATTACGTATCTAAATTATTATCTACTTCACCTCAGCATTTTTCATTGTATAATCTATTTTCTTAATTTTAAATGCCATTTAGTCTTTGTTTATTCTTTTTCAGAAATTTCTAACTGTTTTCATGGTTATGAATTTGCTACCATGAATTTGTTTTCATGGTGAATGAATTATTTTGTAAAGTTTCAAAAAGGAATTTCATTAAATTTATGTAATAATTTAGAATCACATCTTTACAATAATTTTTCCAGTTCAGAAATGTGTTATGTCCTTCAGTTTATTTTGGTGTTCTTTTAATAAATAAAGCAAAGTTTTCTTATTGAAGTATTATGTATTTCTGGTTAGGTTTACTCCTAGATATTTCTTGGTATTCTTTCTTATCTATTGTATTTTCTAACTGGCTATTGCTAGTATGTTCTATGAATATTTGATTTTCCTGAGACAGTTGTCTTTGGAAAAAGATTCTTTAGTGGTAGCTGACTACTGCTTTGCTGTTATCTTATAGAAAACTTAGTAAAAATAACAGTTGATAGGATAAAGGTTATTGGATTTCAACATAGGTACTTTAAGACTGAGTTTATTGACCGTATTTGTTTCCTAATTTTAATTCTCATTATTTTTCTCTTCTCTTACTGTCTTTTTTTTTTAGACTTCCACTTCTGGCTTTTTTTTGCTTTTTGTTTTTTTATACCCCTCCACCCTTTTCTTTGTCTCATGTGTTCATGTCTTCCAATTAAGATATTAAGTAAGATGTCATTCACATTTCTGGATTGTGAGATTTAGGGCGACAGTAGCCTCATTGTTCTTCTATTGTATGGAGTGTTAGCATATATTGAGTGTAAGTATTCCCTTAGGTTAATAATGTGTAGAATTATAAAATTGGACATTTTGAACTAATTTGTGTGTTTGTTTTGATGTTTTCCAATAATGGAGATTTCAGTGCTCTCAAAATATTTCTATTCAAATGTAAATAATTGTTACAGTTATACAATAGACATTCACAGAAAGAATTTTATTAGGGCTTAAGTATTTTTTCTGGGGAGAAGTGATCATTTGAAGATGTCCCTCCCCTCCAATATTGTAATCATTCTCGACTTTCTTTATGACAATATTTATTTTTTCATTCTTAAGATATAATTTATAGAGAGTAAAATTCACCTATTTTTTAGTGTACAGTTCGATGAATTTGGTTAATTTTATACAGTTGTGTAACTAACAACACAATCAAGATATAGATGTTTCACCACTATAAAAAGTTTCTTTGTGCTTCTTTGATGGTAAGCAGGTGACCTCTGGCCTGAAGCAGCTGTCCTAGTACTTTTTTTTTTTAACAATTCGATAAGCTTTAGTATATTTACAAAGTTGTGTAACCTTCACTACAATCTAATTTTAGAATATTTCGACCACCCCAGAAAGACAGGCGTACCTGTTTAAAGTGACTCCCTCTTTCCACCTTTAGCCCTAGCAACCACTCATCTACTTTGTGTCTCTATAGGTTTACCTTTTTGGCACATGGAAGCAGTATATGTTTTTCTGTGTCTGGCTTCTTTGATTGGATAAAAACATGATCAACTTTTGAGCATTTTCATAAAATTAATTTTTTTTAAACAGGGAATGACTCTGCTAATGATGGGGTCAGCAGATGCTCTTCCTGAGGAACCTTCAGCTAAAACTGTCTTTGTAGAAGACATGACAGAAGAACAGTTAGCATCTGCTGTAAGACGTACCACATTTTCAATATTTAATCTCACTACGTTTCAGAAGTACAGTTACTAAGATGCCTTTCAGAAAGTAGCATCTAAATGTTTTGAAGATTTAATTTTTAACAGTAAGATGTATGTTTTTAGCAGTAAATAAAAATTTTATTTTTGAAATTGGCTTAAGGGGTCCTTCCATAATTGGATAATTCATGATAAAGTCAATATCTGTAATAAATTTGTGTCTGGCAGATGGTTCTATTTAAGTGTTTACTTTTATGGGAAAACAAGCTCAAAGAGGTTAAGTAGTTTAAATGCTGGGATATTTAAATTCTTCAAACCTTCTGTGTTGAAAATACACACAGTTTATTCTTAATTTAAATGTAGTGTTGGTTTAGAAACTGGTCAAAACATACTTGCCAAATGTTGTTATTACTATTTTTTTTACTACTCAACATTTATATAAACCGTTACATAAACCATTCGGGGGTTTTTTTGAAGTGTTAAGTATATATTTTGTTACCTTGTTCTAATGGTAAGCCTGCAAAGGAGGCAGGAATGATATGATTGCTGTTTTATTATTTTCAAGAAGGGAATTAAAATACAGAATGAGGGTCAGCATGATGCAAGTAAAAGTTTTTGTTGGGGAAATAAAACGTTGTTACTTTAGAGTGAAGGTGGAATGTAAATTGGTATGAGCTGGTAAATTGTATTTGTTTCAGAGTGTGAAGTTAGTGATTTATATATGCTATGTCATTTTATAAAAATCATTTAATCCTTTTCCTTAAATTAGATGGAATTACCATGTGGATTGACAAACCTTGGTAACACTTGTTACATGAACGCTACAGTTCAGTGCATTCGTTCTGTGCCTGAACTCAAAGATGCCCTTAAAAGGTACGACAGAAGAGAAATATTTTAAGTCTTCTTGGGTAAGGGAGGTCACATTTGGGTGAGTAGTGTTGTTTTGTGTATATATATATATTTTAGCAGCTTTATTGAGATATAATTCATTCATTGTATAATTCACCCTTTTAAAGTATTCAATTAAATGGTCTTTATTGTATTCACAAGGTTGTTCAACCATTGCCACAATCTAATTTTAGAATATTTTCTTCCCCAACTCCTTGAGGAGCTACTGATCTCATATGAGTTTTGTGCATTCTGTAACTTAAAATAAATGTACAGGATGTCCTTTTTCTTTGGTTTGGGTTAGTTCACTCAGCATAGTTTTTGAGATTCGTCCATGTTATTGACTGTATCAGTAGTTCTGGTTGTTCTGCATTCCTGCCAATCTTGGGTAGTGTCAGTCTTTTCCATTTTAGTCACTCATGGTTTTATCACGCTGAGTAAGCAATCTCTCCCACCCCCAATGTTTGAGATTATCTGAATGATGATTTCTGATCTTTTGCCATATGACATTGCATTAATAAATACTATGGTTTAAATATTTCCTTTGGATGGCAAGTCCTTTGTACTGTTGTAAATTAACTGAAAATTACAAAGCTGAAAATGAATTTAGAAATTACTTTAATAGAAGCCCCTCATTTTATAGGTGAGCAAACTGATTTGAAATTTAAGTGACTTATTTAATGTTACATAGCAAGTTAGTGCTGAATCTAGGTGTCTTGATTTGGATTTTGGATTGTTTTTGATCTAATGCTTTTTTCTTCATTATTTCTGAAATTGTATTATTTTCTTTGTAATAATGGACGTAAATGTGTCCCCTTTTTTTACACTATTTTCAGAAAATGTTTGTTTTAGATGAGTTAGACAAAGGGAAAGAATTTAAAGTAGGCTTCATTTATCTAAATTTCCTTTTTTCTTAGCGCTCCTTTTTTGCCCATATAATGCTTAAAGGAACAAGACCAGAAGAGAAGAAAAATAGAAAGGTGGGAACAACTCTGAGAAACTTGCAGTTGAGGGTGTCATGATAAGTCCTTTTACCTGGTTTCTTCCCATAAGAGTTTCAGAATGAACTGAATCCCTCTCATTTAATTCTGCCTTCATGTTCCTAGGTATGCAGGTGCCTTGAGAGCATCAGGGGAAATGGCTTCAGCACAGTATATTACTGCAGGTCAGTATATGAAATATCCTACTTTTCAAGAGGGCATATGGTAGTCAGTAAATGTTATTTTTCACTCACAATTTGTTTACTATCTTTCAGTTTACAAAATGTGTTTTGTAAAACATCACCTCATTAAAATTGGAGTGCTTACACTTGTGGTAAACAACTTGGGACTTATTTTATCTAAATTATAGACCAGTGATGTCTGTCCTTTTTGAAAAACAATCTTTGGATCTTTTTGGATTAAATTATACTTTGGGCTTTAGATTCTATTAATAAAGTATATCTTTGGGGATATCCAGAGATGGATTTTATTATAGTTGTCATGATCATTATAAAAGAGAGTCTTAGTGAGTACTAGTGTAAGGAAGTGGTGTATGAGGTATGAGGAGAAATAGAAATTTTTAAAGGCTAGAAATAACTTATTTCTTCCTTACATGAGACTGTATCCCCCATCCCATTTTGGGACAATTTTACAAATGAGTTCTCTCTTAAACTATTGCGCTAGATTATTAAGGTTTTTTATAGCTGTGCTTATTTTGTTTGTAACAGCTTTATTGAAGTATAATTCACATATCATACAATTCACCCATTTGAAGTGTACAATTCATTGTTTTTAGTGTATTCTCACAGTTGTCCAACCATAAGCATAGTCAATTTTAGAACATTTTCATCACTCCAAAAAGAAACTCTGTAGCATTTAGCATTCACCCTGTTTTCCCCTCACCACTCCCAGCCCCGTGCAACCACTGTCAGTCTTACAGATTTGCCTGTTCTGTACTTCTGTTGTAAATGGAATTATACATACAATATGTGGTCTTTTGACTGGTTTCTTTCATTTAGAATGTTTTCAGCGTTCATCCACATTGTACATGTATCAGTGTACTTCATTCCTCTTTATTGCTGAATAAGAGTCCATTGTATGGATATACCATGTTTCCTTCATCCTTTCATTATTGAAAGACGTTTGGATAGTTTGCACTTTCTGACTATTATAAATATTCCTAAACATTTGTGTACAAATCTTTATGTGGACATATGTTCTTATTTCTCTTGGATAAATATCTAGGAGTGGAATTGCAGGGTCCTATGGTAATTATATTTAACCTTTTGAGGAACTGCCAGACTGTCTTCCAAAGCAGCTGCATCATTTTACATTCCTCCCAGCATGCATGAGTGTTCCTATTTCTCCGTATCCTCGCCAACACTTGGTATTATCTGTCTTTGATTATAGCCATCCTAGGGGTTTGAGGTGGTGTCTCGTTATGGTCAACCATTAATTTTTAATACTAAAACCAGTAGGTTTCTTTGCATCATTTGAAGTTAGATTTCTCTCTAACCTTTTTTCCTGAAAGTAGATTTGTTGAAATGAAGTTTTTAATAAGAAAGCGTGATCACTTGCATCTAGTTCATTTGATTGTTTGTGTATCTGAGAGTAACTCAGTTATTCTCTGGTGTCACGTAGGAGACTTGTAGTATTGATGGGATGAAAAATACTGTTCTTTACTTTTTGCTTCTTGACTTTTTAACTTTTTTATTTTGAACAAATTTAAATTTACAGAAAAGTTGCAAAAATTAACTAACTACTTTTTGTCACATTTGATTTATCGTTCTCTATAAATGCATGTTCTTTTTCTCAGAACCATTTGAGAGTAAGCTGCAGACATCATGTCTTTTATTCCTGAATACTTCAATGTGTATTTCCTAAGAATAAGGACATTCTTAACCACAAGACAATTGTTAGTTTTCAAAATCTGGGAGTTTAATGCTGATATAGTACTCTAAAATACAGACTTATTTAAATTTTTCTGGTTGACCCAATATTGCCCATTATAAAGTTGTTTTTCTTTTTTGCTTCAGGAGCCAATTTGGGACCACATACTGCAGTTAGTTCTCGTCATGTCTCGTTAGTGCATTGAGATGCTCTGTTCATGATATATATTAAATCTTAAATCATCTTTTTGTTTTTTGAGTAGTGTGTACTTTAAAGTGTTATTATAATTTAGGCTTTTTTATTTTAAAAATAATTAGCTTTGTAATGATGTGAAAATTTCAGCCCTCCCTCCAAAAATATTTTTTAAACATTGTGTTTAGTTGTTTTTTCAGGAACGTTTCATTGAGCGCTTGCTTTGTGCTGAGATGTTGTAGTATTGGCTGGGCTTGAGTATGTTTAATAATGATAGACAACATTTCACATCTTAGTTAAAAAAACAAGTCAAGATAAGCTAGATTAGAGTTTTGCTGTATATGAAGTAAGGGGTAGATATGGATAGCTAGAAAGTCAGCAGAGGAAAAGTGTTCTGAACTCCAAGAGCAAGGCTGAGTCTGTGACCATGGGATTTGTGATAGTGAGAGGGGATAAGCAGAGGGAAGATTTTGAAGAACACAAATTAGATTTGATTTTTAGCTGTTCAGTAGAGTCAGGAAGTATGTTTAAGGAGCCAGATTTCAATATTCAGGAGTTCAGTAGATGGGAACCAAGTATGGGCTTAGAGGGAGGTGCCTGATAACGGCATAGGGGCAGAACAGTGACATTATGCCTGTTTGATCCTTAGACGGGTTGTGTATTCTCGGGATTGGATGGATATACCCTGCTTTGTTTGGGAGGACAAAGGCTGGCAAGGAGAGAGAGGGAGGGGCAGGGCTCAGAAGTTGTTTATAGCCAGTGATGCATTATAGTGTCTTCTGGTGAGTTCTTTAAGATTTAAAAACAAATCTTTTTCTTATTAGGAATACAACAGTAGCAAAAGGAATAGATACACTTAAAAATAGTTATTAAGCAGTTTTTTTTCTATTGAGAATTAATTTATAGTAGCATGTATTAAATATGTCACTATTTTATTGAAGCAGTGTTTGTTTTTAAGCCCTTAGAGATTTGTTTGATTCCATGGATAAAACTTCTTCCAGTATTCCACCTATTATTCTGCTGCAGTTTTTGCACATGGCTTTTCCACAGTTTGCAGAGAAGGGCGAACAAGGACAATATCTTCAACAGGTAATGAGGACAAGGTTCTATGGTTTTCATTTTGTAAATGTAAACTTTAGATTTCCTAGACCTACCATACTTATGGCGTGTATTTGGCAATACAGATGTTAGTCCTCCCTAGGTCACTCCGCTATCGTCTCTTGCTCGGGGTGGTGCCGTAGTCTGTTAACGGAGCATTTGCTTCTGGTTTCGTCCCTCTGCAGAGTTTCCCCCACATCCCCTAGGGTCCTTTTTAAAATCTAAATAAGATTATGTTGGTCCAAGGCTGGCCCCGTGGCCAAGTGCTTAAGTTGGCGTTCTCTGCTTCAGCGGCTCAAGGTTTTACTGGTTTGGATCCTGGGCGCAGACCTAGCACTGCTTATCAAGCCATGCTGAGGTGGCGTCCCACATGGCACAGCTAGAGGCACTCACAACTAGAATATGCAACTATGTACTGGGGGGCTTTAGGGAGAAGAAGAAAAAGAAGAAAAAAAAGATTGGCAACAGATGTTAGCTCAGGGCCACTCTTTAAAGAAAACAAACAAAAAAAGATTATATTGGTCCATTCTTCAATACCACATAGTGATTTTCTGTCCTAGTCCTAAATAATCTATCCACTGGCTACCTCTGAGCTCATGATGGGCCACTCTGCCCTTTGCTCACTTCTCTCCACATACCCTGGCTGCCTTGCTGTTTTAAACCCTCCAAGTATCCTCTTTCTGGAGGGCCTTTGCTCTTGTTCCTTTGGCTCTCAGAACTGAGTATGTAGCTGGCTTCCTCACCTTGTTCAGGTCTCATGGCTCAAATGTCAAGGCATCAGAGGCTTTCCTTGACTATCCTCTTGAAATAGTGCATTTTCCTTCCCCTTATCACGTTCTGCTCCTGTATTGCTTTTTTTTCCCTTGTAACTCTTCTCTTCACTTGAATTGATATTTTGTTTATATGTGTCCCCCTTAGATAAACTTTTTCTGTTTTTGGACTTTATCTGTTTTGCTCACTGCTATGTATTTCTAGTGTTTAGAACAGTGTTTAGCATAATTAGGAGCTCAGTAAAAATCTCTTGAATGAATGAATGAACTATTCTGGAATTCTTCATTGTTTTGAAGATCATATAATATCTAATTTGCCTTACTATTTTTAAAGAAAAAAACAGCTTTCTTCCCCTTCCCTAAGGAAATAGTAATTATTTTAGAAGAATTGTATAGACCAAACACTGTCACAGCCGTGGTTACTTACTGTGTCATTTTTTTAAATTACAGGATGCTAATGAGTGTTGGATACACATGATGCGAGTATTGCAACAGAAATTGGAAGCCATAGAGGATGATTCGGTTAAAGAAGTAATTGAAATATATTTGTGATTATAGTCAGTATAGACTGAAAAGGCTTGAAATAAATTTATCTTAATAGATAGACGTGTCCTTGAATACTTTAGATGTTCAATTGGAATTTGAAAGCTTGCATTTAACACTTGAATTGAATGTATTATTTATTAATCTTAATCATTTGATATTGTTGAGCATCTGTGGTCTTTGGTAATGTTTTTTGAATAGTAGAAATATTTTACAGAAAGATTACATTTTAAAAAGCTTAAATATATTACTAAACTGGATTGTGTGGGAGGAGATAGACATTAATATCTATATAAAGTAAAATTGGAATTTTTATTTCATTTTAATTTTTGCAGACAGATTCTTCATCTGCATCAGCAGTGACACCTTCTAAAAAGAAAAGTTTAATTGATCAGTTCTTCGGGGTGGAATTTGAAACTACGTATCCTTATGAGCCAAGATTTGTGTAGACCGTACTCATTAGCAGTGAATTGGTATAAAAAGCATTGCTGACTGGTTGGAGTGGTGGGTAGGGTATGAGGAAAAAAAATCTTCAGAGGTTCTTAAGCATGAAAAATATCATGGACATTAGGAATTTGGAAAAATACACCCATTGGTGAAATCTTGTACTTTAAATAAATGTACATTTAGAAGATATTCATTATTTTTTCCTAAGAGCATCTTTAGCAGAGTCTACCTCATTAATTCATCTCATAGAGAATTAATTTTTAATTGTGTGAATTGGAGTGTATCAACTAAATTGTATATGTGAGATTGAACCATTTCATAAAACATAAATTTAGGGAAGTACTATTTCATAGGTCATGGGTAGAAACTTAGAAAAGATTTCTGTTTCTGTATCTTTGGGTTATGGAAGACCATTTTAAGACTATATACATTGGTGACCATATAAATGCCAGTTTCTGTTTGTTTAGAGTTTATCCTTTTACACACATTCATTTCTTAGTATTGTTGGTAAGCGAATGAGCATTTTCAAGTATGTTGAAATGAATCTCTATTGGGAAACCAAAATGTTTTAAATGCTAATGAATGATACTATTAATTTTAATAGTATTAGGGCAGTTTATATTCAAGATTATTTAACAAATTGGATGCCCGTTGGCATATTCCTTATCTTATTTCTCAAAGCATGAAATGTACAGAATCTGAAGAAGAAGAAGTCACTAAAGGAAGGGAAAATCAGCTTCAGCTTAGCTGTTTCATCAATCAAGAAGTCAAGTATCTTTTTACGGGACTTAAATTGGTAAGGATAATTACAGTTGATCCTCGTTATTCACGGATTCCATATTTGCAAATACACCTGCTTGCTAAAATTTATTTGTAACCCCAACATCGGTACTTGTGGTGCTTTCATGGTCATTTGTAGAGATGCTCAGATAGGCAAAAATTTTGACTCTCCTCACACTGTCCCACCTGAGGTCCAAAAAGGTGATCTCTGCCTTCTTGTTTCAGCTATGATACAATAAACAAGTGTCCTTTCTGCCGTAATTTTAGTGCCACATTTTTTGCATTTTTGTGCAAAACGTTTGGTGATTTTGCTGTTTAAAATGGCCTGCAGGCTTCGTGCTGAAGTGCCATCTAGTGTTTAAGCGCAAGAAGGCTGTGATATGCCTTAAGAAGAAAATAACGTTTGTTGGATAAGCATCGTTCAGGGGTGAGTTATAGTGTGGTGGCTGAGTTCAATGTTAATGAATCAACAGTATATGTTAGGTAAGGTGTCGTTAAACAGAAACACACTTAAAACAAGGTGGTATACTGATTGGTTGACAAAAATGTTGTGGCCAGAGGCTCACAGGAGGCCTCTGAGGGTTTTATAATAAGGTGTTTTAATAATTATGAGATATAAACTGTGCAGATCAGGCCATATAGTCATTCTGCCATTGCGCTGGTATTGCAGTTGAGGCCCTATAAATTTAAGTGACATAGTTTGTGACAGAGCCAGATCTAGAACTTGCTCTGTTCAGTTAGTACTCTTTCTCCACTGCCATACTAAAGAATGCACTTCAGTGAGCAGTTTGATAAAATATAACAGTTTTGCTTGCTACCTGATTAATTTGATATGGTTTGGGGAATATGTACATCTCTTGAAAGATAGGCAGTGAGTTGGGGCGGGGATTACATTGATAAGCAAGATAATTTGTCATCAAGGAGCTCCCATCTACAGTTTGGGGTAGGATTGGTTAGGGGAAAAGTTGATAAATGTAGACATAAGAAGCAGATAGATAAATAGTGATGTTCTTTGTCATGTGATACTGAGGGGAGAGTTGTGGTGAAGCATAATGGCTTTTAAGAGAAGTTCATTTTAAAAGCATACAAATCCTAGCTCACCACCTAGAGTCCCATGAGAAATCATGATGTGCAAGTTTCAGGGCATCAAAACATGAAATTAAAAGTGTTAATTGGAAAGTGTGGAATGAAGTCTTTTGGCAGACTCTCCAGGATGATATTTTCTTCATAATTTTTAAATCCAGGAGAACTAAATATACTTGGAACTTCCAGATCATAGTGGATTGGTGATAATATGTATAGCTTACCTGATGAATAACATCACACCAGATGTGCTTTCTTGAAAAACACGTATTCATGAGATGTTGTATTTATTGTCTTGGTAATTTTTTAGATGCTTTATCATCATTTGTTCAGATTATTCTTGAGTAATTTGGCTCCACATTTCTTTACCTCTTTGCTACTGAGTAAACTTGATTAAATGTTAAAAAGCTACTCCAGCGCTGGCCCTGTGGCCGAGTGGTTAAGTTTACGTGCTCTGCTTTGGCGGCCCAGGGTTTCGCCAGTTTGGATCCTGGGCCCCGACCGAGCACCGCTCATCAAGCCATGCTGAGGCGATGTCCCACCTGCTACAACTAGAAGGACCCGCAACTAAAGTATACAACTGTGTACTGGGGGGCTGTGAGGAGAAGAAGGAAAAATAAAAATTAAAAAAATAAAAATAAAAAAAGCTGCTCCATGGTGATTCCTTTTATAATGTGATTAGTAATTTTTAAAAAACAAACTTTAAGAAATTTTTTACACATGTGTAACGTGCTTAGAATAATTAACAGTAGATTGTTTTAACTCTGATTTCTTAAATGTTTATATTCTTAATGCAGAGTGCATTAGCACTGCTGATTTTTTTGATATTAGAAATATTAGCTAATGTTTATTGAGCATGGAATATCTGCCAAACAGTTTTCCCAGTTTTCTGCATGTACTAACTCGCGTGACTCTGACAGCAGCACTGTCAACGTAGGTGCTGTCACTGCCACTTCCCAGTGGCGCCCAGAGGGTGTAACTGTCCTGTCCCACATCCCATAGGCTGTGAAGAGTGGAAAGGCAGACGTGATGGTTAGGATACGTGTAGTGGCTAAAGGCTTTCCCACGTTCGTTAGAATAACAAAGGTTTTCTCTGTTATGACTTTTCTCAAATTTAACAATAATTGGTTGGTTCTGGAAGGCTTTTATGCATAAAGCATGAAGAACAAGAACAAAGGTTTCCTACGTTCTCTTAATTTTCCTCTAATAGGAATTTTTTGATAATCCATAAGTAGGGGAATGCCATAAAAGGTTTTCTTACACCTATAAAATACAGTATGATCTCTCAGAATGTGAGCAACATTTGAGTCATAATTAAAAAAGTTCAAACATTATTTACATTCTGAGGAGTTCACACCAGTATAAATTGTTTGTTGCCTTTGAAGAACTAACTGAACCATATCTAAAAGCCTTCTCACATTGTCTTCATTCAAATTATTTCTTGGTGTTATGAATCCATCCACATACTGTACATTGTCTATTAAGTAGTACTAATTTTTAAAAGAATTAAAGGTTTGATTCCATATTGCAGAAAAAGTTGTTTAAAACAATGTTTGGTCTACTGTTATGTTCTTTTTTAGAGACTTCAGGAAGAAATCACCAAACAGTCTCCTACACTGCAAAGAAACGCTTTGTACATCAAATCTGTAAGTTGTGCATTCCTTTTGAAATTGAACTCCATTTTCCAAACTGAAAAGTTTCCAGTTAATTAATGTTAGCCAGTCTTTGTTTTTATCAAACCAAGGAATTAAAAACGTGGTATTGCGTGTAGTAGGAATTTTTTCCATTTTCTCTCCGCAGTCCAAGATCAGCCGGCTACCTGCTTATTTAACTATTCAGATGGTTCGATTTTTTTATAAAGAGAAGGAATCTGTGAATGCTAAAGTTCTTAAGGTTAGTAATGAACTTTTGTATAATAAAATATTATAATTCTTTGAAGGCAGTCCTTAGAATAGGTTTCTTTATTCTTTCAGGGATAAACTTTCTTTGAAATACTGTACATAGGAAAGTTATTAACATTAGATGAGTGGTTCTTAACCAGGAATGTGTATTGGAATTATCTATTGTCCTTTTTTGTTTTAAATCATACATGTGCCTGGCTTCTCCTCCCACCCTCCCTCCCCCCAGCCCCAGCATCTGATTAACTGGGGCCTGAATTCTTAAATTTTTCAAAACATTCCCACATAATTCTGATGGATGCCCTCCACTCCCCAGAAACACTGCTCTAGACCAGATCCTCAACTTCAGAGATACTGAACCAAGAGGTTTGGGGATGGGAGAGGGGTAGGGCGCAGTATAACACATTGCTCTCTGTTCTAGGTGGTTCCTTTCTTCCAGGTTAAAGGAGAGTGTTAAATTACTGGTGTCCAAAGAGTACTTAAATTGCAATCTTTTGATGTAGGAGCCAGCCTAATGATTTAGCTGTTTGGTTGAACAGAGTCCCTTATCCTTGGGAGAGGTATATATAATTCTAGCCTCTTGAGCAGAAATTCATAGTACATTTTCAAATATTTCAAATGTCAACATTTCAAATAGTGTTAGATGAGAAAGTTAAATGTAGTTGAAGAATATACTAGCGTTAACTTTAAACATATATTAATATTAGTTACTGAACTATATCACTATTGTTTCTATGTGAAATTGTGTTTCAAATTTAAAAAAGTCGTAAGAGGCCCCATTTGTACATTGACTCCACTGCTGGTTTTAGGTACCCATTATTTTCGCAGCAACTAGTCTAATATTTCTGAAATGCTTCTTTTGTCCTATAAATTTTGGTAACTCGTCTCTGGTCAGTTTCATGGGTTAAAATGTTTAATGGGAAAAAAGTTTAAAAAATTTAAAGTTAAAAATAAAAGTTTTAAAAATTTAAAGTTAGGACTAGATTGAAATAAACACTATGATATTTTCAACTGTATAGATTTCCAAGTGACTTTTACAGATTTTATTTTTAACTTTGAATTATGAAGGCACTGCTTTAAACGTGTGATAGATATTTTAAATAACTAGCTTTGTAAGTCTGTTTATACATCTGTTTTTCGTTTTGGTTTATTTAGGATGTTAAATTTCCTCTTATGTTGGATGTGTATGAACTATGTACACCAGAACTACAAGAGAAAATGATCTCTTTTCGATCAAAGTTCAAGGACCTAGAAGATAAAAAAGTGAATCAGCAGACACAGACAGTAGGTTCTTTTGCTGATTTTGTAGTCTTAATATTTTAATCTTAATATTTTAATCTTTATTGTTCAAAAATTACTTTGTATTGTTAATCTATTAGTAAAAATGGACAAACTTGTATTTTATTTAGCAGACATACAAATCCTACATATATTGGTGCAAGCCTTTAAAGTTTTAGGTGTATTTTAGCATAAGTAAAAGAACTCTTATGTTATGGTAAATGAGTCCTTTATGGGAGAATAAACTTAATATTTTCTTTTCCCCTGTAGTCTGCAGCTTACATTCCTTTTATGTTTATCTCCTGAAAGCATTTCACACAAAATCTTGCCTACAAGTATTTTCTGCATATTTTATTTTCCTTGTAAAGCGTGGAGTTATCTCCATTTTTAGATGGAAGTGGTGGTACAGCATATTGGTTCATTTATGCCCCCTGTGATGACAAAATTATGTCTTTTAATAAGTGCTGCAGGTGCGCCTGTAACTGCTAAAATTAGAACCTTACCAACTTTAATAAATTGTATTATTTTCGGTTCAGATAAGGTAAAGCAGAATTATATGTTGGATTTTTTTTCTTCAGAATGAAAAAGATATTTCTGGGTAACTAGAAACATTTTCAGCGTGATGTTGTATCAAATTTTAAAATTAAATCCTTCTGCAAGTTACCTTTTGTCTGTATGTGTGTATGTGTGTGTTAAAAGCCATTTGTAAAAAATTAAAAAAATTAAACTTTATTTTGAGATAATTATAGAATCACTTGCAGTTACACGAAGTACTGCAATGAGATTCCAAGTACCTTTTACCTACTTTCCTCTCTTGGTAACATATTGCAAAAACTATAATACAAAATTACAACCAGGATATTGACGTTGATGCAGTCTAGATATAGTACATTTCCATCACCACAGAGATCCCACATATTGTTCCTTTGTAGCCAAACCCACTTTCCTTTTGCCCCTACCGCCTCCATAATTCCTAGCAACCACTAACCTGTTTTCCATTTCTATAATTTTGTCATTTTAAAAAAGTTATATAAATGGAATCATACAGTATGTAACTTGAGATTGACTTTTCTCACTCAGCCTAATTCTCTGGAGATTAATCCAGGTTGTTTCATGTAATAGTAGTTCCTTTTTTATTGCTGAATAGTATTCCATGGTATGGATATATCACAGTTTGCTTAACCATTTACCCATTGAAGAATAGTTGGATTGTTTCCATTTTTGTCTATTCTGAATAAGGCTGCTATAAGCATTTATGTACCAGTTTTAGAGTAAACATAAATTTTGATTTCTCTGGAATAAATACCCAGTAATGTAATGCTAGATTGCATGGTAGTTGTATATTTAGTTTTTAAAGAAACTGTCAAATGTTTTCCATAGTGGCTGTACCGTTTTAGATTCTCATCAGCAGTTTATGACTAATCTACTTTCTCTGCATCCTTACCAGAGTTTAGTGGTGTCACTATTTTTTATTTTAGCCATTTGGATAGGTCTGCAGTTATAGCTCATGTTTTTAATTTGTGTTTCCCTAATGATGTTGAACATGTCTTCATGTGTTTATTTGCCATCTCTGTATCCTCTTTGGTGAAATATCTCTTTATGTCTTCTACCCAGTTTCTAATTGTGCTGTTTGTTTCTTTACTCTTGAATTTTGAGAGGTCTTTACCTTCTAGATGCTACTCCTTTGTCAGATATATGGTTTCCAAATATTTTCTTCCAGTCTGTGCTTTTGTGTTTTCATCCTCTTAACAGGGTCTTTTGCAGAGGGAAAGTTTTAAATTTTGATGCAGTCCAATTTTTTTTTTCTTTGGTGGTTCTTCCTTTTGTTGTCGTATCTAAGAAACCGTTGTCTAGTCACAGGTCATGAAGATTTATGCCTATGTTTTCTTCTAAGAGTTTTATAGTTTTAGCTGTTTCATTTAGGTTTTTGATCCCTTTTGGGTTAATTTTTGTATGGGGGATGAGGTACTGGTCCAAATTCATTCTACTGAATGTGAACATCCAGTTATCCCGGCACCATTTGTTGAGAACACTGTTATTTGCCTATTCGTTGAATGGTCTTGGCACCCTTGGAGAGAATCAGTTGACCATAGATGTGTAAGAATATTTCCGGACTTTGAGATTTATTCCATTGGTCTATATGTCTGCCCTTAATGCCAGTACAGTCTTGATTACTGTGTTTTGTAGTAAGGATTGTAGGAAAATAATGAGCCTTCCAGCTTTGTTGTTCTTTTCAAGATTGTTTTGGCTCTTCTTGTATTTCCATATTTATTTTGGGATCACCTTGTCTATTTTTTCAAGAAAAAGCAATTGGAATTTTGATAGGCTTGCATTGAATCTGTGGATCAGTGTGGGGAGTATTGCCATTATAATAGTATTAAGTCTTGCAATCTATGAACTTAATATGTCTTTGTTTTCTTTAATTTATAGTTTTTAGTGTGCAGGTCTTATACTTCTTAGGTTAAATTTATTCCTAAGTATTTTGTTCTTAAAATAAAGAATAAAAAAATTATTTATTATTATGCATTGTCCTTTGTTCCTGTTAATTTTCTTTGATCTGAAGTCTACTTTGATATTAATGTCAGCTTTATTAATCTTATTTATTAACATGCTTTTTCTGTTAATGTTTGCATGATATCTTTCTCCATCCTTTTACTTTAAATTTGCCCGTATTGTTATGTTTGGAGACAGTTTCTTATAGACAGCATGTAAGAAATGGGTCATATTTTTAAATTTACTCTGTTAATCTCTGTCTCTTTATTGGTATATTTAGACTGTTCACACTCAATGTAATTACTGATACATTAGTGTTTAAGTGTATCTTATATTTTGCTGTTTGTTCTGTTTTTCATTTCTCTTTTTTGTCTTATTGTAGGTTACTTGAACATTTTTCAGAATTCTTATTTGATTTATCTGTATTGTTTTCAAATGTATTTCTTTGGATAGCTTGTTTTTGTGGTTGCTCTAGGTATTACACTATATATATAAAAATGATTGGTTGACCTAGTTGCTATTTTTTGTTGTAGCATCCTTTGTCATCTTGTCACTCCAGCTATCTTTAAACTGCTTGCATTGTCTTCAGTGCCATTATAGTTTTCAAGAACTTTGTCCCCACGTGCCTAGATAAGTTGCTTAATTTTTTTGTATTACACACTGAAATTGGTTGAGGCAGGGAGTTCTCCCTAAAAATCCTTGTCTAAAGTATTAAATCACGCTTGTTTTAATATAGGTAAATATTTACTGAATTAAAGACTTCGGTTCATTTGGGCTGAAATGGCAGGTGGCCATGGCTTAGTAGATTTAATAGTAATTGTACTAATTCGCCTTCCCTTTTTTTTAATTTTTTTGAGGCATCTTTTTTTTTCACCTATGTGTTTTGATAGTACTTTGGTAAAATTATAGAATTGGGTTTTCCTTTTCTACCCTAGAGCATTATTCATCTATACTGCTATATTTGCTGGTATACTCTAGCTTTAGTGATTTAAAATTGGTTCTTACAATCAGAGGGTCTGTTACTATATACTTTGTATATTATTAAAGGGTAGCACCTTTGGGTTTACAGTTTTATGTTAATTTGTAGCTATATCATTTTATTAAATTATAAGATAGACCATATTTTGTCTTGGTGCTTTGCACTGTAGACAGTAAATAATTGTGGAAATGAATGCAGATTGAGCATACAAATTTTATTCCAATACCATGATTTAAAGTTAAATATGTTTTGCCCTCAGAGCGACAAAAAGAGTAGTCCCCAGAAAGAAGTTAAGTATGAACCGTTTTCTTTTGCTGATGGTAAGTGAAATCTTCATTTCAATTGAGTTGTTGTTTTTTTTTAAAGGTAAAATTGCTGTCTTTCCATGTTTGTTCAGATATCACGCTTAAAAAAAAGTTGTGTTTCTTGAAGTATAATTAACTTAATATGACATACAGTAAAAATCACTTTTTAGCGTGTAGTTCTGTGAATGTTATCATCCTTCTTAAAACTTCTTTCTTGAAGCCTTAACTTTGATTGGACGGTAGTATCTTACTGGATTCTAATAATAGAATAGCACTTCTCTAGGCTAAACTTCAGAGTTGTTCTTGCTTGTTACCTAGCTTGAGCAAGCAAATGTCTGTACATTGTCTAATATAACTAGATTTATGTCTTTCTATAGACATTGGCTCCAATAATTGTGGATACTATGACTTACAAGCAGTGCTAACGCATCAGGGAAGGTCTAGCTCTTCAGGTCATTATGTATCATGGGTGAAGAGGAAACAAGGTAAAGTTTGTTTACTGTATATTTTATAGCACAGTAGTTCTCAGACATTCTGGTCTCAGAACCCCCTTACATTCTTAATTATTGTGAACCCCAAAAACCTTTTATTTATGAGGATTGTCTCTCTTAATATTTGTAATGGAAATTATTTAAAGAACAACAAAGAACAACAACAAAAGAACAACAAAGCTGAGAAATAAATTCATTTTAAACTGATAGGAATAAACCCATTACATATTAACATAAATAACATTTTAAAAATAAAAACATTTTCCAAAACAAAAAAAATTAGCAAGAAATGGTATTTACATTTTTAGTCTTTGTATGGTGTAACAGGAGACAGCTGAATTCTCCTGTTTCTGCATTCAGCCTGTTGCTTTATCACATTGTGTAGCCTCTGAAAAATTCCAAAGCACACTTGAGAGAATGAGGGGGAAAAGGCAGATAATGCTTTACTACTGATATGAAAATAGCTGTGACCTTCATGGAACCCCTGAAATGGTCTTGAACCTTAGTAGTCTCTGGACCACAATTTGAGAACTGTTGGTGTGACAGATAAAATATTGCCATGCCTAAAATTATGCAGTACCTTTTTTGAAATGGAACTCTGAAAAATTGCATATGGTTATTAATTTCATTTTCCTTTCTCGTTCTTCAGATGAATGGATTAAGTTTGACGACGATAAGGTCAGCATTGTGACACCAGAGGATATCTTGCGGCTTTCTGGTGGTGGAGACTGGCATATAGCTTATGTTCTACTCTATGGGCCTCGCAGAGTTGAAATAATGGAAGAGGAAAGTGAACAGTAATCTTCATTTTAGCTATTTATGCTTAGGTGTGAAATAAATGTTATTTGTTGATCACTTCTATAATCCACAGCTATAGAGGAAGATATTTAGGTGGTTTTGTGTGTTTCCTCTCATGTGGAACAAGAGGGCAAAAGCAGACCACTCTGTATCAACCTAAAAAATTACAGAAAAGAAAAAATTGCCTTTGGACTGTGTTACCCTGTATAAAGGTAGCAGGAAGACATTTTTAAAAAGCTTATTTCTTGTATTAATTTTTAAAAATTCTGAGTTGAAATGCCTTTCAACCATTACCTTTTGTGATGATAACTTTTCTCCCTTTTTCAGCCCAAGATTCAGCAATCAGATGTTTATTGCACACCTATTTCTCTATTATTTGTTGTTGTTCTTGCATGGTTCAAACTACCGGTAATTCAGTAGCTGCCTATCCTTTGCCTTATCTAACAAAAATTTTGCCAGGAAGGTGGAAAGGAAGTAAGTGTTGCTCTCATTTTGTAACTCTGTGCTGCTGTCCACATCCCATGGAAACATGGGTACAATCAAGTGTTTGTCCAGCCTGACTGTTGCTGGCTTTCATGACTTTAAAATAAATTGTGATCAATAATAGTACATTTGATTATACATTTATTACTGTGTCTCTGATGTACTATTGTTTGTACATTTAACCTGGCAATGGTTTTGTAGTAATCAACTTTAAAAAAAAATGTTGACAAGCTCTGGTTGCTAATTTTTAGAAAATGAGGATATTTAATAAAAAAAAAAAACAACAAAAGGGATTAACAGCTTTTGACCTCAAGTCTTTTGTCTGTTGAGGGTTGGAGCTTGGCTGAAGTTCAGATGTTTTTAATATTATACAGTTTCTGCAGATAGTTTTACTCTGCTGTTAAGCATCCATTTAAAAATGTTATCTTCTTTGCCTGCTAGCATTATATTGTTTAAAAAGAAACACAGAATTGTAAAAGTAATTGAGTTCTTTGGATGCTGAATCCAACAATGTTATCAGTCAGATCTGTTCCTTCTCTCCCTTGGTGTTTGTTTTACTCTCCTGTCAGTTCCAAAAGTCTTAATATATATCAGTGATTTTTAAAAGTGATGGTAGAAATACCCAGAATATGAGGTATTTTAATATGGTGGGTTGCTTACATTTTAACACATTCTAATTCGTCAGTTCCTTATCTTTGTTTCAGGAGGCTTGTTAGAGAAAGGATAGAATGTTAGCTAATTTGTCTCTGATTTTTGAGTTAGATATTTATGATATAGGTTTGGGGATTATCATGAAATCTCATGTCTTTGCTTATGCTGTTTTAATGCTCTTCAGAGCATAGCACTGATAACTATTGGATTCCTAGAGAATAATGGCCATTTTCCTCAAGTTTGAACAATGTGATATAATCTGAGAACGATAGCGGATAAAACAAGCATTTCAGGGAAATTTATTTGTTAATATCCTCTTCAGCTAAACTTTAATTATTGGCAATCAGTACTCCCTTTGCCTTGGGGAAGGATGAGACCATAAGAATTGTAATGATTCTTTTTTATATATTCGTATGATGCTTGTAAGTTTGCAGAGTTTTTTTTTTATTCACTGTCTTATTTGGTCTGAACAATTCTGAGGACATAAATTTAGTAATCAGAATTCAGATTTTCTGATTTGTAGGATGCTGTAAATACTGGATCAGGTGAGGTAGGTTTAGAACAAAGTATGTAAACCTTGTATGTAATTAGAATTAAAATTGTAATTCTTTGTCATTATAAAAAAAACCTTGATCCAAAAAAGCATTATTCCAAAGATTTTTTAAGTATAAGAAATTGGACTTATACCAGTGTTGTTTTAAACTAATAAGGCTATTTTAGAATTTAACCTTGCATATAAGGTCTGAGAAGGGCAAGTAGGCAAGAAGACGACTTGATTCCTGAGTGTGCCTTACATGCTGTGCCACTAGCACTGAGGCCCTTTCTGTATTAGAGCTGAGCTGTATCACTGTTGGACCAGCTGGTGAAGTTAAGCCCAAGCAAGAACATTTATAGCGTGACATGCAACTAGTAGCCCTTCTTCAGGATTCAAAACAATGGCAGCCTAATTTTAGAGCCCTAAAGGGTAATGCTTATGTGGGAAGAGAAAAAGACAGAGGATACTGTCTCCAGCCATTACTACATAGTGCTTTGCTGTTTATAGGGTGCTTTCACATACATCTCATTTGACCTTCACAACAATCCCTGTGGTATGCATCCCTATTTTAACGACTTGAGAGGTTGAATAATTTTTGTAAGGCTAGAAGAACTAGGTCCCATTTCTTTTAAAGTTGGGGCTCAGCAAACCTTTTTCTGTAATGGGCCAGATAGTAAGTATTTTAACCTTTGCAGCCCATAAAGTCTCTTTGCTTTATGCTACTTAACTTTGCTGTTGTAGCATGAAAGGAGCCATAGACAATACTTAAGAGAATCAGCATGGCTGTGTGCTGATAAAATTGTACTTACAAAAACAGGTGGTGATCGGACCACTGTTTGCTGATCCTCTGCTTTTAAAGTATAAATAAGTGAGACTAGAGCACTCATATGGTTTCAGAAAGTCCCATTCTGGGATTTTCCGAATAGCAAGTTAAAAGTACTAACAGCATGTAGGAAACTAATTTGGCGTGGTGTACCTTAGGAAATATCATGCTCCTGAATATTGCTTCTTGACTTCATTATAAATACATTTAATTTATTTAACAAAAATATATTATGTGACCTTCAGGTCACTTTATTTAGGCCATTCTCCCAACCTACTCCCTCCTCCCTCCAAACCCTGAGGTCAGTTATCAAGAGCCAATATGCATTCTGTTGTTATTGGAGCACCAGCCAACTGTACAATTGTTATAAAAATGTTTATTGTTTACCAAAACCAGTGGACCTCTTATCAAATGCTGCTTGGTAACAAAATCTTATCATCACAGTTTTAATAAAAAAAAAAAAGAAGCTAACTATTTGTCTCATTGTCATTAGTTAGACTTTCTGCAAGGTCACTTAATCCAGACTTATTCAGTGCATTAATCAGATTCTCGGGTGTTGCATGTACTCCCTCTTGATCTTGCCAGGCAACCAGTAGCTGCTTAGCTCTCATCTTCATGTCTTCGCTGTCACACTCAATCTGTCTGATTTCTGAGTCTTTCATTTCCAAGTAGGGAGCCAGAATCTTCCATTGTTCACCCAGTTTGTTGGCAAATACTTCTATTTGTTCACCTGTTACAGGTTTGTCTCGCCGAACATCAGGACCTAGAAAACACAGGAAATGTCACTTATGTACCAAGTACCAGGACATGTACAATTCAAGGTATACAACAACTGGGAAGATATGGGGCCACTGAGATATTAAAGTAGAACAATTCCTTTTTTATATTTTTCATGGGTTGAATACTGTTCTTACAATCATGATCATTAGGAAATCAATAATCAAAGCTAAAGCTGTTGCCTCCATTATAATTATGAAGGCTTCCCCTGAAACCAGCTGCTCCCCTCAACTCCCTCCCCAAGAATTAACAGAGGTATGAGTCCCCTTCAAATATAAGTACTTTCCTTCCTAATGCTTCCAAATTTTATTGTATAAAATGTAATATTTCAAAAGTTATTGTCAAGCAATGTTTTGAATTCCTCACTATAAGAAACAGAGCTGAGATAAACGGTAGAAGTTGAGAAGTAGATCAAATAACGTACCTCTCAACCAAGAACCCCCATCTTTTCCAATTTTGTAAAATAGCCAAGAAAATTCAATTCTTACTTTCGTTTTCCTTCAGTAAAGCATCATTATCTTCCTCATCTTCATCCTCACCTGTTTTAATTTCTTCAGAAGGAGGCTAAAATGAATAAGAGGAAGGTTTAAAAGAATGCCAACTTCTAAACTAAGATAACTGGAGCTACTTTTTGTTTAGATAAGAGTGGTTGTGAGAGTCCAAGAACAGGGCCCAGAACTTTACCCCTGAGAGTGGTCATGTGAATGTCAGGTCTGGATCAAAAATGTGACAGTGTTAACCTGGAGAAGGAATGGACGGGGAAGACCTGAGTTGGAAAGACTCCCCTTGCCCCGGACCTGAGAAGAAGGGAGCCAGTAAAAAGTATGGCAAGGTGATTGGCAAATACCTAGCATAGAGTAACAATGGTCTAGGCAAGACTGGGGGAGCACAACTGTGTCTTTAAAAAATTCTGAGTAATTTTATGCACACAGTATAGTTATTATCACATTGTAGTAATATAATGAGAAAGTTGTACTAGAAAAGAGAACAGTAGAAAGATAGGCCAAGTTGCCTACTGTTACCCCTTAGACCCTGTTTTTGATAAAAGACGATATAATGCATTGGCAAACAGGAAAAATGATAATAGTTTATCGAAAGTATTGTGGACTTATATTAAATTGTATGCTGTATAAGAAATTATTAAAGTTACTTTATGAACTTATGTACTTCCTATAAATGTATACTCAGATGCATTTTTTCCTCATTCTAAAACATGGAGGTCTGTGGAGCATTACTTTTTTTCACGTGATAAACTAAATTCAGCTCTTTGTTCAAACAGTGATAGCAGTTTTAAAGAAGACAATGTCAACTAAGGGATATGAAAAATTTGATTTATATTACTTACTGGTAATTCCTTGGCTAGCTTTATTACCATGTTTTCGAGATATTCTGGCAAACTTTTAAATTGCTGGTTGGTTGGCTGGAAGAAATGAGGGCTTCTCCGTGCTAACAGTCTCAGGGCTCTCCAGCCATAATTTGAATTGTTCACAGCCCTATAAAAAAAGAGGTCAGTCTTGTAATTTATAGTCTTTATTTCTATATTCTATTCTAGTTAATGTAATTCACTGTGAAATTCTTTACTCTAAGGTAAGTAGCTGAAGGCACCATTCTTTTCATTCTGATCCTAGTCCTAAAGAACCTCTCAGTATATAGTTCACTTATAAATAATAAGAAACCAACAGAATCTGAAGAGGCAGATTCATAGGCAGGAAACACATTTTACAAGTTTACATACATTTTACTTAACTTTTAAAAAGTCCATTAGAATGTGTCTAGTACTGCCTAGATGCTGTATATTCAGGACAGAAATCATCCACTTAGTTATTTAGGGAAAAAACCCTTTATAATAGATTCACTATGTCTAGTAAGTTAATACCCATGCTGGCAATGTCACCTGCAGGTGTGTTTCATAATATTTTATAAATGCAACCCTGAGTTTCAATCATGTTAATTCAATCAATATTTGGTTTTCGGTTTATGTAACACCTAAACTTTAATTTGCTCGATACCAACCTCGATGAATGAAAATGGCTCCAAAACTAAAAGGGAAACATCCAGTAGCCAACACGGTAAGCAGTGCCCAGAACAGAATTCATGAACTGTTCCTTAAGGAAGCACAGCAATAACAGGCGGTACACAGTAAGGTGAGAAACGGAAACCTCAGAGAAATTCTAAAGCTGATGTTCTGGAAAATGGCAAGCTGCAGAAGAATCCAGAACACACATTTATTTCATTTATGAGTTTTTGCAAGTCATTTGGAAGTCCATGCCAAGTTCTCAGAGTAGGAACCTGATTTACTTAGTCATGTCTTATAAATGAGCCTCATTACCTTTGAGCAGTGCTGGTACAGGTGAAATGACCCCTAGACAGTGGAGATTCTTACTAAGTTAACATTATGCTATGAGGCTTTGCTAAACAGTTACGAGTCTTCCTCTCTGACACATTTCTCTTTAAACAATTTGAATCTTTTAAGCATTTTTAGAATTCCCTGTCAATTGTACATAAAAACTTCCTTATTCTCCAGAGATCCACACCATTCAAGTTCTTAAAGCAATTTTAGAGAACTGTTACTTTTAAGAATGAATCCACCTTGTCTTATCTAACCATGATAAATCAACCATTTATTTGACAAACACTTGCCGAGCTGGGCACTCAGGCGTCGTGTCCTGGAGACCGTGAGTGCACCCTGAACACCTGAGGCACTACAATGTAGTTAAGAGCAGGGCCCCTGACGCCACAGTTTGTTTCCTGGCTCGCCATTTACTAGCTGAGAAGTAAAGTGAATTATTTATCCTCTGCCTCAATTTCCTTAACTGTAAAATGGAGATAAGAACAGTTTCTACCTTAGAGGTAGGAAGTATCTGACACAATAAATGTGGAATGTGTTGGCAAGCATCATTATTGATAAACACAAGATCTAAGACCATTTCAGAGAGTGGTAAGGAAGAGAAAAACACGAGGAATGAGAATTTCAGATGGCGATACATGCTGTGAAATACAACAGGACTGCAGTACAGGGGGAGAGAGGAAGAGCTGCCTGGTCAGGGAAAACTGCTCTGAGGCAACATCCGAGATGAGAGCTGAAGTGAGAGAGCAAGCCACGGGAACACATTGGGGGCAGTGTCAAGCAAACCCAATAGCAAGAGCAAAGGTCCTGAAGTGGAAAAACCTTCGTGTTGAAGAACAGAAACAGGGCTGGTATGGTTAGAGTGGAAAGAAAATGAGCCAAAGACAAGACATGGTTGGAGAGGTAGGTATGAGGCAGATCAGGGAGGTCTTTTAGGCCCCAGTAAGGAGTTTGGGTTTCCTCCTAATTTTAATAGGCAGTCACTGGAAGATTTCAAGCAGAAGATCTGACTTGTGAATTTAAAGAGCATTGGCTGAGACATGGAGACTGACCAGAAAGTCCCAAGTTAAGAGGTCACAGAAACTGTAACTCGTAATTCTAGTCACAGCACTGTTTTCACTGAGTGCTAATTACATGCAATGCATGTTCAAAGTGAACCATCTTAATCCTCAGAATAACCCTGTGAAATGGGTACCTTTACTATTTAACAGATGAGGAAACAAGCAGAGAGGGGTTAAATTAGCTCTAGTAGCCTAGCCAGTAAGTGGTAAAGAATCCCAGGATTGGACCCTCAAATCACTACACCATGATGCCTATTGAAAACCATGGGGCTGTGTGGGGTCACCTAGAAGATTTAGATGAAGCAGCAGCTAAGACTGAGTCCTGAGGTTACTCCAAAATTTGAGTCACGCAAAGGATGGGGAGCCAGCAATGGAGACTGAAACACAGTGAGGCAAAAGGAAAAACAGGAGAGTATAGTGAGAAGAAAACGTTATCTAAGGAGGGAGAGATCAAATGGCGAATGCTGCTGAAAGTCAAAAAATGAAGTGACCTCAACGGGCTGTTTGAGTGGAGTGATGGGGAGACAGCCCAGCAGGAATGGGCTGATGAGATAATGGGAGGTGAGGAAATGAAGGCAGTAATTAAGGACTGTTGGGAGATACTGTGATTTTATGGGGAACAGAGAAAAGAGGTGATACCTGGAGGGAGATGTGGGCTCAAGGGGGATTTTTCTTATTTTTTGAAACAAGTATGATTCTAAGTCTTGCTTGTTAGTCAATGGGAATGGTCACTGAAATCAGGATGTGTAGTAATGTGAACTTGGTATATAAACTCACCTAGGAGGAAAAGTACTATGTACTGTCTCCCTTAATAAGCATTCTAGTATACATACAATTCCTAAGAAAAATACTGGAGAAAATTAGCTCATGAGAAACATTACTTACTTATATTCATTTTCAACCATGTTTTCAGGGTCTGCCTGTTCAATGGCTTCTTCAAAGAATTCCTCTAAAGTTGGCATGTATTCCCTGGGCAGTAAAAAATAACTAATGAGGCTCATGCATGGTCTTAATAATAAATACTCATAAAATTGTAGCAGTAAAAGATTCTGTTACCCACACTTGAGTTACAGTTAGATTACTTAGGAACTCAGATTTTTAAGTAGGTAAATGGCTCAAAACTAAACTTCTCAAAGGGGGCAATAAAGAGGGGGAAGTATGGTACTACACCATATTATATATTATACTTTATGTAATGTAACATGCACTGTACTATTACACTGTAATGTGTGATGATTGTTACTGGTCAGAGGGCAGCCAGAGGTTTCATAGCATAGAATTTCATCAGCAAGCAGGAAATTTTCACATCATGTCCAGATCCATAGATTTTTTTTTCTTTAAACCAGAATTAAACCAAAACTAATAACCAGACCATACTGAATTTCAAGAGTTTTAACTTTGAGCTTATTTTAGATTGTTCCATGGTAGCACAGCAGGTTTTTAGTTGCATCTGTCTTGAATTTGTTTTTAGAAATAAAATTTTGATACAGTCAAGCAAATAATTAAGATCCAAGGATCTGAAGACATCTTTGACTAAAATGAGAAAAATGGGCTCTCTAAAGAAAAATCAAGCATCAAATCTTATGACTTTCATTACAATAACATGCTCTAATCAGTAAACATTACAGGCCTGCCTGTAAGTTTCTTGAGTTTAGCACCACTCTTTTCTTCTATCTATCACACTAGACAAAACAGGGCTCACACTAAAATCCCAACCAGACTATCATTCACAAATGTGTGGAACCGTTTGCTAGTTTTAAAATGACTATATATTGCAAGCAATCAGGACTAATGTAATGAACATCCCAGGCGTTTCCAAAGACTACAAATACAACTGAGAGTGCCCCTGCACCTCTCCTTAATCCCGTTCTCCCCTCTCCCCAGAGGTAGCCTCTGTTCAGAATTTGGCATTTATCATTCCTGTTTGTTTTTTTTTAATTAAATACATTATTGTTTTGAACTTTTTCAAACTCTATCCTGCTTGTACTCTTCTACAACCCGAATTTTTCCAAAGTAGGCCTCTGATGATACAGTAGTCCTCATCCTTATTCTAGTGTGCTAACATAAGAGTAGTCCATTCCAAGAACATGCTACACGTTATCCATTCTCTTGATAAAAGGTGGTTTTCCCAATTTTTGCTATGACAATGCTAAACAAACTCTTGTACCTGTCTCCTTGTGCAGATGAACTAGTGTTTCTTTAGACACTACTGCCTTCAAACTTCCACTGCAACCCACAGTAGGAAATTCACTTTATATTGCAACGCAATACACTTACATATATGCAAGTATGTGTATGACATAAGTAAAGCTAATGTTTCACAAAAGTATATTTCACTAAAAAAAAAAAAAAGAATGCTGGCTGCAATTACTAAATTCACTTCACAAACCACCATTCTCAACTGAGTTTTAAAAGAACTACTTTAGAATCAGTATACCCAGGAACGGAAATGCTAGGACTTATAATGTGCACATCTCTACCCAGTTACTGCCAAATTGCCTTCCAAAGTGGCAGGACCAATTCTAGGCTCTAACTAGCAGCACTGGCAAATTATTTTTATCCCCAATTCTTACAAAATCTTGGTATTTCTAAATTACTAAATTTCTTGGCTGTGAAACTGCCTGCTGTGGGTTTTTCTTTTTTGAGGAAGATTAGCCCTGAGCTAAGTACTGCCAATCCTCTTTTTGCTGAGGAAGACTGGCACTGAGCGCACATCCGTGCCCATCTTCCTCTACTTTATACGTGGGACACCTACCACAGCATGGCGTGCCACTCGGTGCCATGTCCGCACTCAGGATCCAAACTGGTGAACCCCGGGCCACCGAGAAGCAGAACGTGCACACTGAACTGCTGCGCCATTGGGCCGGCCCCTGTGGTTTTTTGGTTTTTTTTTTTGCTTTTTTTTTTTAAAGATTTTATTTATTTCCTTTTTCTCCCCAAAGCCCCCCGGTACATAGTTGTATATTCTTCGTTGTGGGTCGTTCTAGTTGTGGCATGTGGGACGCTGCCTCAGCGTGGTTTGATGAGCAGTGCCATGTCCGCGCCCAGGATTCGAACCAACGAAACACTGGGCCGCCTGCAGCGGAGTGCGCAAACTTAACCACTCGGCCACGGGGCCAGCCCCTGGCCCCTGTGGTTTTTATCTGGACTTCTGGTTACAACAAAGTTGAGCATCTTTTCATAGGTTTATTAAGGTTTTCACTTCTGAAATTATCTATTCGTTTGTCCAGTTTTCTACTGGGTTGACTTTTCCTCATAGATTTGGCAGAAATCTAATTTTATTTATCTATCTTGCTAGCAATTTATTGTCCTACTCTTTAAAAAAATCTTTTGGGTTTTGTTGATGCTATTATTTGTTTGCTATTTTATTGACTTCTAATTTTATTTTACTTGCTATGATTTTACTCTGTTATTCTCCCAGTGCTGGACTCTTAATTTTCAGATTTTTTAAAATCTATAAACACATAAGGTCATAAGTTTCCTTCTGTGTTCTACTGAAGTTAGATCCCAACAGTTTAAATATACAGTACTTTTATTATCATTTAGTTCTATGTTTTCTAATTTACGTTATGATTTTTTTCTTTGATTCAGGAGTTATTCAGAAGTGCTTTAAAGCTTTTAAAGTATTTTATTGTTTTTCATGTATAATTTAAATGAATTTGTGTTTTCTGTATAACTAAGCCTGTTAACTGTCTTGTTAAATCCTAAATATACTAAGTTTTTCCTACCTGATTTCTTAAATACTGAGAAATTATTTGGTATCAAAATTCTAGTAAACACTTAGTATAAGTGTCAAAATTCTTCTGCTCGTGAGTGGATTGGTCAATTTCTGATTGTAATGCTGCCAGTTGAGACTACATTCTTAGGAAATAGAGTTTAGAACATCTATATATTTCTGATGCATTTTTCCCTTTGTTTATGCATTGACTGTCTTTATTTTTCTAATTTTTTAATTTTGTTGAGGAAGATTGGCCCTGAGCTAACATCTCTGCCTGTCTTCTTCTATCTTTTTCTGTGTGGTACGCCTGCCACAGCATAGCTTGATAAGCAGTGTGTAGGTCTGCACCTGGGATCCGAATTGGTGAACCCTGGGCCATCAAAGTGGAGCACGCAAACTTAACTGCTGTGCCACCAGGCCGGCCCTGACTGTCTTTATTTTTAATAATGCCTTCTAGAAGCCTTTAACACTCTTCTGTCTGATATCAATATAACTACGCCTCTTACATCTTATTTTATTCTTTTAGTTTCAACTGTTCCCCATCTTTATTTTTTAAGGTGCTTCTTGTAAATAACATATAGATGAACTTTTAAAATATAACACCATCTTCTGTCTTTGAACCAGAAAGTCTATTTACATTTATTGTTATTATATATTTGAATTTATTTTCACTATATTGTTTTATGCTATTACTTGTTTTTTATGTGCCGCCTTCTGTATTTTATTTGACTGCTTGAATCTTCTGTATTTCCCTTTTTCCTCAATTCGTTTATTCTCTTTCACACACTTAGTTAGCAAGCATGCTTTACTTCAAGTCTAGTTATTCAGGATCTCCATCTTCATCTGGAACATTCTTTAATTCTGATCACTCCTTCTTGTATTACATGTCACTTTTATTAAGTATGTTAGTTCCATCTTTTTAAATAACTCCCAATTAGTACTTATTACTGTTTCATACAGCGAGTTCTTGATCAGATTTATTCATGTTTACCAGCGTCTTTGCATAGCAGTCCTTCTTGCAGCTTACTCATGATTTCTGGGTTCAGTTTCTCTCTGAAGCTTTTTTGGTAAGGACCGATGATGGTAGATTTTCAGTTTTAGTTTGAAAGTAACTTTATTTCTCAATCACTCTTGACTGACCCACTGTTTAATTTATTATAGAATTCTGGGTTGAGGCTTTCAACACTTTGAAGCTGTCATTCCACTGTCTTCTGGTTTTTTTTGTTCTTGAGGTCTGCTTCTCAGTCTGCTCTTCTGCAGGTGGTCTGGTTTTTCTCTCTGGTGACTTTATTACAATGTGTAGAGATATGGATTTATTCTGTTTATCCTACTTAAGACTTGTACTTCTTGAGCTTAAGAATTTATGCCTATTCTCAGTTCTAAACAATTCTCAGTCCTTATCTCCTGGATTACTGCCTCTTTCCCATTCTCTGTTATTTCCTTCTTTATTAGATATTTCTTCAACCTCCTCATTCTGCGGTTCTTGACTCTTACTTTCATATTTTCTAACTCTTGATCCTTCTGTAGTGCTTTCTGGGTAGATTTCTTAATCATTTATTATTATTTCACCTGTGCCTTGTCTGCTATTTAACCTGCCTACTAAATTTTGTAATTTCAATGACTATATTTTCTTATTGCTAGAAATATATTTTTCAGATTCACTTGGTCCTTTCTGAGTGTCATGTTCCTTTCTCTTATTTTCAGTTCCTTCTTGTATGTCTTTAATTATCTTAAATGTACTTATTTTAAGCCTTTTATCAGATGGTTTTATTATCCGAAGAGGCTGTCTAACTTCTGTTGCTTGTTCTATCTGTTGATTCTTACTCATGGTAGATTATTTTCTTGAATGTTTTAAGTTTGGATGGTGAATTTATCTTTGGACTTTTATTTGTAGAATCCTTGTGTGGCTTAGGTTGAACGTATGACCTGCAGAAGGCTTTCTAACACCAGCCTGTGACTTCTTTAGCTCACCCCCTTAGCTTGGGGGTTCCTTTATACTGCTGCTACCATAAATTTAAACTGCAAGACTGCATTACAGCAGACTTGTGGTTATACTTTCTCAGGGAATATTTTTCCTTTTCACTCACACTGCAGGTAGAAATGGACAAGCTTCCTTGTTTCCTGTGCCAGCGAGCAAGTCCCTCCATTTCCCACTCTGCCCTTCTTTTACAGATAGTGTAGTATGTCAAGGGCCTCACCTTTATTCAGGGGAAACTCAGTTACAAATTCGTGCAGGTCTAAGGCCTTATGTTTTGTCCTTTTGTGGCTGTTAAAACTCACTTCCCTGGTTCCCAAAAGTGAGAATCATTCATACTTCAAGTTTTAGTTCCCTCTTTTTTGGTGAATCCTTATTTTCTACAATTATTTATCACCACTTCTAGGTGTTTTATGGTAGGAAGTCATATTCTGCTGTGCCAAAGGCAACCACAATAAACTTAAATTTCTTTTGAGCTCTGCTTATAGCTGACAAAAGGCTCCATTCCACTCTACTTAACATTTGAGAAAAGCAACACGTCATGTGAAACATTTTAAACTTGCCTTGTCTCTGATTTACAGGCTTCCATATTATCAGGGCAGAGATTCCAAAGCCTTGTTAATTCCTCACTACAAAATAGACAGACACATAAATAAATACATTTTTTTATGGACATCATCCTCAAATGCCTTAAAACTGTAAAAATACTTAAAATAAATAGTGGATTTTTGGGTGGTGACAGAATGAGTTTTCATTTTCTTCTACATTTATTTTTGGTATTTAGCAAATTTTTTATATCAGCATATATTTAGTGATAATCAATAATCATTAATTTTTTTTTTGGTGAGGAAGATTAACCCTGAGCTAACATCTGTGCCAGTCTTCCTCTATTTTGTATGTGGGTCATTGCCACGGCATATCTTGATGAGTGGTCTAGGTCCACGCTTGGGATCCAAACCTGTGAACCTGGGCCACCAAAGCGGAGCATACTGGACTTAACCACTATACCATCATCATTACTTTTTCCTAAAAATATTCAAACCCAGTCTAGAGCAATGAATAGTTAGCTGGCACGCAAGAGAAATTCAAGGATTATAGTACCTTGCAACAACTAGAAGTGAGCTGGATCAATCTAACAGCAATTGTTTTTGTCTGTAACATGGAAAAATGGCACAGCCTAGAGCCATGGATTTTGGAAGCAGGAGACAAAACGGAAGTTTGTCTAGTTGCATGAACCCATATAATGGGCTCTATAGATAGATAGGGTGTGGTCTGCTTTAGTACCAGTATGTACCAAACACACAAAAAAGCTGGAAAAACACAAAAACTGGAGAGTGCTTATTGTAACGTCTTCAAAATATAAAAATAACTAATAGCATCCCACATATGGAGATGGTTTAACTTACTTTCCCATCAGAATCTTTTTGTTGGGTCCTTTCCCTAGGAAGTCCTCTGGTGCCGTTCTCTTCCGTACTACTCTTGTCGGCTTGGTATCTGATGTTCTGTGGTGAAAACAATAGAATTACAACTGGACAGCAGAGATGGAAGAGTGTTTAATTGTAAGAGAAAATTTAGTTATTTTCTTCCTAAGAAAAGATGAAAGCTTCATATTACTATAGAACACTCATGAGAGAGAAGAGACAAATGCCACACCAGGGGCAAATTACGGAGTGAGTATATAGCATTTCTTTCAATAATTAATAATAGATCAGTTTGCTCTGGGAACTTAATAACAAGAAATTTGAAGTAAAAAATTCAAACAGAAGTAAATCAAAGTGGTTTTATTCTTATAGAGTTCAACTTACTTTTTTTAATGAAATACATATACACATATCTGTACATAATGTAAAAATAATCATGTCCAACTATATTTTGAAATGCCTTTTTCATATTTCTTGAGATGGGTATATATTTACCTTTCTTTCACAAAACTTGGGCAACCTTCATTTTTCCATGAGTTCCAGTTTTCTTCAGTGTTTAATATATGCTGGGAAAAACAAAGAAATTACATTTGCACAATGGAAGCCTTTGAAATTCTATTTGGTGCTAAGAAGACTATGTAAATATAGAACACATACCTCTACCATCTTTGAAAATCTTTCTCCATCAGGAGGGTTTTCAGATAGTAGCTGTGATTAGAAAGAATATACTAAGCTTTCAACAACGTTCTGCATCATAGGAGTGGTTTGTAGGCAGAGAACCAAGAAGTGTTTGTGGTCTTGTACCTGAGCTTAACTTTATCCTTATTTTCCTATTTGGGGCTGAAACAAAGAAAATTCTAAATTTCCATTTTGTTCAATCATAGGTTTGTTGCAGGTTGAACTTACTTGATAAACTGATTTTGTAGTATCTTCAATCCAGAGTGATTGCTCATCAGTTAAAACATAGTTTGAACTGGGGAACAAAGCAATAAAAGCATGCTTGAGTTACAGCACTATATATTCAATTCTAAGGTTTATGTACTGTCTTGAAAAAACACAAGGTATGTAACAGTAAGTCAGCCATAGTGTAAACAGTGTCAAAAATTACCAAGAATAATTGCAAATGAGAGGATAATAAGATAAAGTTTTTGCACTTCATCCTCAAGATAAGATGGTTAGAATTGAAGACATGAAGGTGTATAAAGGAGAAAAACATTCCATTAATCATTCTGATTAACTATGAACACAGCAATAAACGTTTCTTTTTTTTTTTTTTTTTGAGGAAGATCAGTCCTGAGCTAACTACTGCCAATCTTCCTCTTTTTGCTGAGGAAGCCCAGCCCTGAGCTAACGTCCATGCCCATCTTCCTCTACTTTATACATGGGATGCCTACCACAGCATGGCTTTTGCCAAGTGGTGCCATGTCTGCACCTGGGATTCGAACCGGCAAACCCCACGCTGCCGAGAAGCGGAACGTGTGAACTTAACCGCTGTGCCATCGGGCCGGCCCCCCAGAGCAATAATGTTTCTTAAAATAAGAAGTTTAATGTGAGATGTGAGCCTGAGACAATATTAATATTCCTCTACATGATGCACATTCAGATAAGGCATGCTATATTTCTTTAAAACACATTCAAAATACAAAGAATAAAAAACCCAAAACCTTAGAGAAGGCTGAAGAGAGACCCAAACTGTTAATAGCTGCCATTAATTCAGCTCTCACTATGGACTAGGTGCTTTGTACCCATCCAATCACTTTTTTTTTAAAGACTGGGACCTTTTTTTTAAAGATTGGGCAACATCTGTTCCCAATCTTCTTTTTTTTTCTTCTTCTTCTTCTCCCCAAAGCCCCCCAGTACATAGTTGTGTATTCTAGCTGTGAGTGCCTCTGGTTGTGCTATGTGGGATGCCACCTCAGCATGGCCTGATGAGCAGTGCCATGTCTGCGTCCAGGATCCAAACCTGCGAAACCCCGGGCCGCCGAAGCGGAGCGCATGAACTCAATCACTCAGCCATGGGACCGGCCCCCCTCCAATAAATATTTATGGACTATCATGCGCTAGGATCTGGGCACTTTACATGCATTATTTGTTTACTTCTGAGAACAAGGACGTGTGCATATTCAACAGACTCCAGAGGCTCCATGATTTGACCAAGGCCATAAAGCTTGAATTCAAACCTAGGGCTGGCCCCAAAGTCCTTGATCTTTCTACTAAAACTTCCACAATAATTGGAGGATAAGAAATAACATTTTTGAGTGCTTGCTACATGTTATCTTAAAATTACAAGTCTGAAAGGGCTGAATTACAGCTAGTGAGTGATAAAAGAGGGATTCAAAACCAGCAGGTAGTAAAGCCACATTCTTTATACAACTAATACAACATAATACATGAATACTGCATAAACTGTCTTGCATACTTAAAATACCATCAAGTAACAGTGAACTCTACTTCAATTATGGACAGGACAGGAGGAATGGTCTCTGCTAAAGGTGGAGCTATTCAGATAGAAAGGAGCACCAAAGAAACTGGAACTCCTCCGTACTTCAAAGATTTACTTTAGTTTTTTCAGTTCTAATGTCCTAGACAGCTCCACACCTTGGGAGAGAAGTGTTATTGGCTTAGTTTGCAAATCAGGTTTGGAGAAGGTCTGAGCAAGATGAGAAGAGAATGAGGGAATCCCGGAGCAGAGACCTGCCACTGACAGCAGAGATATCCAACATCTTTTCTCTAAAACAAGTATCTTAACGTCTGGTATCTCTAACAAAAGCTCCTGATTATCTAGTATTGCTGCAAAAGAAATGTTTCAGAGATGTGGCTCTTACACATAAAATGAGCCCAATATATAAGAAAAATATGTCAATAAGCAAGTCCTTCTTTTTGCTGCTGTTTATACATCATTTACTACCCATATGAACTTACCTTTTGAATTTGACCTGCCCCTTGAGATACTGGAATAAAATGAGATACTGCAACAGGATGTGTCGACGAAAGTTACTGTCGCTCAGTTGTAAATCCATCAACTACTCAAAAAACAAGCACACACATACACACACGCAAAACAACACATTAAATTCAAGTTCTGCCTAAAGGTACAGGTTATGCTATTATAGAAATGGAAGATTTCTATTAAAAAAAATTTGCTGAGAGCTCACTGCATGTGAGGCATTACTGCACAAGCCCCAGGATCGCGTAGCAAAAGCTTCATTTAATTCACACATGATTCTTAACCTCTAATTCCTTCTCATTTATTTACCATGAACACCAACTCTGTTGCAGGGACTTTGCAGGGCTACAAAAATGAGCAATGTTCCTTGTTGTTATGTTGTTTATCTGTGTGGACCCCTCCTTTTGCCATTATTTCTTTACGTGAGGGAAAGTGGGCAGCCTTTTACTTTTTCATACTTCTGCCTTACTTTATTCAGACTTCAGGCCCACAGATAAAACACTGCTATCCACTGACATAAATATTTCATAGCATAAATTTTTTTTTTATATTTCAGAGAAAATTGTATCATAGTTGTATTATCACAGAATCTGGATTAGAAAGGAAGTGAAGGTCATTTATGAGGAAGTTAATTAACAGCCCTACCACCTAGCTGTTCTTCCTGTAAGAACGACCTCCAGTGATGAAGGCAGTCATGCTGATTATGTCCCTAAAGCACTGAAGGAAAGCTGAAGTCTACTTCCACAAATTTTTGCTGGTTCTGCCCTCCAGACCTAGAGAACAATAGGAAGCTGCCTTCTTCTAAATGAATAACCAGTAAGACACCTGAAAGCCCTAGGAACTTGTTTCCAGTTCACGGTCTCAAGTTCCTTTGGTTATGCTTCCATTTACTAACGCAGCCTAACATTCAACGAGCCATTTTATTCACTAGCCACTTCTTCCACACAGCTGGCTCCTGTTTAAGCAAATGCCATGGCTTTTTTTTTAACATATGAGTGGCCTTCCATTTGGGTTTCCCTCACCTTCAGGGGCTGAATACTTGATTCTGTTATTTATCATATCCCATCCCAAACTGGCAAACTGAATGGCATGCTCCCAGTCTTCCTTTCCTTCACCTCCTGGGTGACTTTACTATCCCCACCTGGACTCTCAGTTCTTGACCTCAACTCCACTGACAGTCACAGACCCTCTACTTTGGAGCCCACTACCGCAACCACAAGCTGGACCTGGTTATCACTCACAGCTGTCCCAACTCTGAAATCTTTAATTCACAATCCTCTCACTACAATCTCCTATTTTTCTGGGTCTCTCACTCAGTTGTCCCAATGTACCTAATATGTGGACCTTATTGAGACCTTCAGTCTCTTGAATCCTCTATTTCCTGCCTATCTGTTAGTCCCATTGTGTTTTTACTATAATCCTATTTTAGTCTAAATAAGGGGTTGGCAAACTTTTTCTTAGAGGGCCAGTCAATAAATTTTTTAGGCTATGTAAGCCAAGAGGCATATTATGGATATTATGTAGGTACTTATGTAAACATTTAAAATGTAAAAAACCAAAAAACAGACAGTGGGCCAGATCTGTAAGTGGCTGAACCCTGGTCTAGACTTCTTGGTTTATCTCTTCAACCATTTTCTTGCCAACTTCCTCAACACCCTTGTCCCATGCTTCTGTCATATCTACTGAGCAAAATGGCAACCTTGGACCAATCCAACTGTTAGTCACCTTCTCTATACCAACACTAAGGCTTCCAATCTAGGCTGCGGGTGGAGCTGCTTGAAAGGAAATACAAATCACACGCTATGCAGATGGTACCACCGCTAAGTTCCTGTCTCCAATGTAAAACTCTTTCCTGTCTCTAATCAGGAATCTTTCTTTATTCTCCAAGGCTATTCTCTCTCCTCTTCTCCACAGCAACTTTTTCAAACCTTTTCCACTTACCAAAACACTACTTACTACCCCTCTTGCTGTCGGTAGATAGCTACCTCCACCTTCAACGAGGAGAAAAGTTCACTAAATTGGAAGTTTCAGCTGCATCCACATCCTTGTTTTCTTCATTTCTTCTGTCACAACACCTTCATTGCTAAAAGTAATCCTTCCATGTGGACATGCCAACTCCCTAAGTTGAGTTCCATCAGTTAACTGCCCTGGTGCCTGTATCTTCAGCCCTTCCTTCTTTCCAAGCTCCTTTCCATTAGTATTAAACAACTCTCAAAGAGACCTTACAGCCTCACTTTATCCTCCCCGAAGAGCAAAGCTGCTTGAAACAACTGGCTACAGTCACTGTTTCCAACTTACTCCTCATCTTGCTACAATCTGTGGCTTTCTGGTTCATCAACCCACTCAAAGTGTTTTTGCCAAGATCACCAATGACTTTGTTGTTGAATCCAATGAACACTCGTTTCACAGTCCTCATCCTCCTTGATCTGCTTGGCTTCCAGGAGGTCACACTTTTCTAGTTTTTCTCCATTTTCACTGGCTACTCTTCAATCTTCTTCTCTCCTCCTCCCTTCCTTCTACCTTGTTGGTTTTCTTCAGGATTCAGTTCCACACTAAGAATTCTTCTCTTTCCAGTCTACTTTCTCCTCCTTTAATTACCACATATACGCCAATAACTCCAAAATCTATACTCTCAACCTAGATCTTGTTCCTAATTTCCAGATTTATATATTCAAGAACCTACTACATACTTCTACCTGAATGTTTAACTGACACTTGATGGGACTGCAAGTCCACAATAAAACACACCAGGTTTCCCCACAAAGCCTGGTCTTCTCCAGTGTTGGCAAATTCAGTAAGAGGCTCCACCACCCACCTGTTTGCCTAAGCAACTCCAGGAAGCCTTCCTGGAAAAAACAGTAAGTATAAACCACAGGAGCAAACCTAAAGTTGGAGAGTATGCGGGAACAAAGAAACAGCAGGTACAAAGACTCTGAGCCAAGTAAGAGACTGGCCTGTTTGAAGCCCCTACATAGTTCAGTCTGGATTGGAGACAGGACTTCCTGGCCTGAAGAGATGAACTAAAGTGGCTAGGTGCTGTTTAGGAACTCTTCAACTACCTTGAGCTTTAAGCCCCCTTTACCACATTTACTTTTTATGTTGGAAGATAATTTTTTTTGATACAAACAATGGATTGAAAACAGGAGTCAACAAGACATTGAATCAGAGGTGGGAAGGGCCTACTGTGAGCATTCAAGCTAACTGCTTCAACATTATACTTAAGAAAACTAGGCCCCGAGGAGTTAAAATGACTCTGCAAGGTTACACAGCTAGTTAGTGACAGAGCTGAGACTAAAACTGGCATACTCAGTTGTATTTTCTTCCTTAATATATATTTTCTAGTTCTTCTTTTCTTCGGTTATTTTTAAACTACACGATTAACAATCATGCAATGGGTCAAATATTTCTTTGTTTCTTGAACAAAGGGTCTTTTACTGTCCTTAGCTTATACTGCACATCCTAGCTCAGGCCTCAGCCTTCCTGATTATTATTCTAAACCTAAAAAATCTCATGCCATTCTTCTTAGTTATCCTTATGTGCCTTTCTGTCAATAAATTGTACATGTAAACAATATTCCTGGTAAAATTAAACTGAAGTTTGAAATCTTCCATTTCTATCACTTTAACACAAAGTACTTTAAAAATCTGTGCTAGAAAACAAAATATTTAGAGCATTCTCAGCAATTAAAATCTTACTAATTCGTCATTATTAACACATCACCTGAGATCAAATTATCCAATTTTCAAATTATGAAATATTTTAAATGTTCAAAAAGGTATAGTTAAGTAATACACATTCATGTCCTACTATCCAGTTACATATTAAATCATAACATTTTACTTGTTCCACATTTGCCAAATAGAATCCTATCGAAACTGCTGAAGCCCCCACTATAATCTCCCTTCTCCTCTGCCCCTCCCTCCCTCGGCTATGTAAGCACTACATGTATTTGTTGTTTAGGATTGTAATGCATATTTTATACTATCACTACACATGTAGGTGTCTATAAATAATATATCGAGGTGTTCTGCGTTTTCAAACTCTATACATATTATTCTGCAATAAGCTATTTTCACACAACATTATGTTTGAAATTTGCACAACTTAATACACGTAGCTCTAGTTCAGGGGCTGGCAAGTTTCTGTGAAGGGCCAGACAGTAACTCATCTTAGGCTCTGTGGATCGTACAGTTTCCGTCACAACTGCTTCTCTGTGCTGTTGCAGTGCAAAAGCAGCTGTAAACAATACGTAAAGGAATGAACGTGGCTATGCGCCAATAAAACTCACTCACAAAAAGAGGCAGTAAGCCAGATTTGCCTATCCCTGCTCTAGCTCATCCAGGTCAGTGCTTTATAGTACTCTACCGTATAAATTTACCACCCAGTCTCCTGCTTATGAACACTCAGGTTGTTTCCAAACTTTCATTTACAAACACATAATCTATGTCTTCTTATACATTTCCTTGTGCATGTGTGTGATTCTCTAGGGGCCACATCTAGGAACAAAAGTTTTAACTTTGCTAGTTATTATAAAATTGCTTTACAAAATGGTTGCATCAATTTCTAATTGAACCAGGAGTGTATGAAAATTCTTTTCCCTTACCTTTGCCAATACCATTTATTGTTAGGCTTTTTTATTTTTGTCAATTCGATAAGTGTGAAATTATCATCTCATCATTTTAATTTCTTCAGCTACTAGAGATGTTTAGCATCTTTTATAAGCTTAGCAGCCATTCAGGTTTCTACATCTGTAAATTACCTGTTTGCACCATCTTCCCCGTTTTCCACTGGGCTGTCTTTTTATCAATGGAAGGTTCAGAATACTAATCTTTTTCAGTTACACAGGTGGTGAATATCTTCTCCTAGCTTGTGGCTTGTCTTTTCACTTTGTATATGGTATCTTATACTATTCAAGACTTTTACATTTTAATATTAAATATATTGATCTTTCCCTCATGATTTGTGCTTTTTGTGACTCAAGAAACTTTTCCCTACTCCAAATAAAACATGTTACATTTTCTTCTAAATGTTTAAAAGTTTTGCTTTTCTCTAATTAGACTTTTAATTAACCTGGAATTGAGCCTTGTACATGTACTAAATTATGGATTGAATTTTATTTTTTCCATATGGATAATGAATTGTCTAAGCAACATTTATTAAGAAGAATCCATCTTTTCCTCACTAATTTGTAATGTAACCTCTTTTGTATATCAATCTTTCCTATAGTTTGTGTTTTCTATTGCTCCAGGTTTTTTTTTCTTCTATATACCTGTACTAATAATTTCCTCACTGTTTTAATTATTAGAGCTTTATAGGACTTAATATCTGATAGGGCAATTTTTCCTACCTTTTTCAAATTCTTCTTACTCTTGCCTTTTCGTTTTTCCATAAAACTTTAAGACCAACTTTTCAAGTTCTCTCAAAAAACCCGTTTGGATTTGATTCAAAATACACTGAATTTATGGATACATTTGGGGAGAAGTGGCACTGGGTCTTCCTGTCTATAAATGTAGTCATCTCTCTCCATTTTTGTAATTTTCTCCATGAAGATTACTCCTAGGTATTAGTTTTCATTGGTTTCTTATAAGAGCACTACTGCTGTTTTTCTTGTAATCTTGCTAAAGTCGCCTTAATTCTAAGTTTGTTGGTTCTCTTGGATTTCTCTGTAGATGGTTATATTACCTTCAAATAGGGACAGTACACTCTTCTCTCTCCCATACTTATAACTCCTATTTCTTTTTTGTTTTCTCTTAATGACATGGCTAGGTCCTCCATTATAGCACTGAACAAAAATACGCTAGTAGACATTTAAATGTGCCTTGTTCTTGAATTTACTGGGAATACTTCTGAAAGTTTGATCACACGTATGATGCTTGCCATAGGGTTTTTATCAATCCCCTTAATCAAGTTTGAGAAATTCCCCCTTCTACTTCTGATTTGTTGTTTAATGAATATTAGATTTTATTGAAAGAATTTCTTGGCATCTGATATGAACACACAGTTTTTACTTAAGAAAGAACCTTTAATCTATTGATGTGGTATTACATTACTCTTTCTTATGCTGAACCATACTTACATTCCTGGGATAAATCCTATTTAGCCTCTATTTTAAAAAATAACTACATTTGATTTGTGAGTTTTTAAAATATTTTTTCATCTCTGTTCATAAGTGAGATGGATATATACCCTTTTTTCTTGTTCTGTCCTTAGTGGGATTTTATGTAAAAATCAAACTAATCTCATATAAGGACCTGGGATGCTTTCTCTGTTTTTCTAATCTCTGAAAAGTTTCATTTACAGTAGGAATTATCTATTCCTTGAAGTGCTGATATGTGCCAAAAATAATCTGGGCCTGACGTCATTTTGATTACTGATGATTTCTTTAATAGTTATTTGTTTATTCAGGTTTTCTATTTCTTTGTGAGTCCATTTTGGTAATTAAATTTTTCTAGAGAATTACTATTTTATTAGATTAAAAAAATTATTAGCAGAACTTGTTCAGAATATATTCTCTTACATATTTTAAATAGCTCTGTATTTTCAGTTATGCCTGTTGTTATTGCTAACATTGTTTACTGGTACTTTTCACTTTTTTCCTTGGTCAGGCCTGCTCTACACAATTTTTATAAAAATTGTTTTTATAAAATTTTTCTTTTAAAAGAAACGGCTTTTCATTTTGCTGATGTGTTCTACAGTTTCTTTATTGTATTTCATTAATTTGTGCTATATTATTGAGACTTCTACTTTCTTGAGGTTTATTCTGTACGTTTTCTAGTTTCTTGAATTCTCAATTCGTCACTTTTAAATTTTTCATTAATGCATTTAAAGCTGTAATTTTCTCTTTACCTTTCACTTTATTTGTGACCCACAATTTGACATATGATACTTAGAATTTTGCTATGTAATACCTTTATAACAAATTTAGAATTTCCATTGTGATTTCCTCTTGAACTCCTGGGGAATGCTTTTCACATTTCCATACACTTACTATTTAAACTATCCTTTTAATAGTTCTAATTTAATTGCACTGTGGCCAGAGAATGTGTTCTGCATGAGATGAAGTCTTTCATATTTGCTGAGACTTCCTTTATGACCTATTACATAGTCAAATTTTGTGAATGTTCCATGTGTATTCAAAAAGAATGCCTATCTCTATTTGTTGTATACAGGTTTCCATATATCCTACATCAAGCTTATTACTTTTTTTGTTCACATCTACCATATACTTATTAATCTTGGTCTGCTTGATTCATCAGTAAATCAAGATTATTTTATTGTTCAAATCTTCCATATACTTACTCATCTTTGGTCTGCTCAACCCATAAGTTTTTGATGAAGGCACTCAACAATATCCCACTGTAATTGTGGATCTGCCAACTTCTCATAATTTCACAAGTTTCTGCTTAATATATTTTCAGGTTATATGGTTAAGTGCATATAAGTTCATGATATCTTCTTGGTAGCTTGTTCCTGTAATATGTAGTGTCCTTTATCCTACTTTGTTTTTGCCTTAAATTTGATTTGGTATTTATGTAGCTTCTATTTTCTTGGTATTTTCCTGGTATGTCTCTTTCCATCCTAATATTTCAACTTTTTTGAATAGTTTTGTCTTAGGTATATATCTTCTGTGGATGCAAATTATTACATGCTCTGAATTCCATTTGTTAGATTTCACTTGTGTTCTCTTCTTTTCTACATAGTGTTAAGCTTCTTAGGTCTATTTTTCTTCCTTCTTAATGCAAACCAATGGAATTACAATGCTTAGCTATGCACTGCAAGTGAACTAGAAAGGGTAAGATTCTAAGATGCAAAACTATTTAAAATAAAAATGCTGCTCCCTGGAAGACAAATCTAGCAATGACAATCTAGTGTGTAGGAAGCCAAGGGCATCTGTGTAAATGTGAATCTATGTTTTACTCTTGAATCCATCATGCAGTAGGCTTCTACTTGCCTTACCTAAGCTGGTGAAGAATGTTTCCTTTCCTTGGCGTAAAAGTGCTCCTGTATAATCTCTAGTTTGCCTAATAATTTCTGATAAAAATAACCTATCAATTTTAATATTAATAATTTAATAACTTCTGTAGACTGAGTGTTAGGCTCATTTTCTTCTTCTTCTTTTGTGAAAGCTCACTGAACTGTGTGTCAGAGAGTAGGGAGTCGGGCAGCAGACTTTGTAATGCAAAAGTAGGATGGCTGTAGGCGTGGCATATTTCTCAAAAAATGAAATGAGTATATGAGTATATTGTACAAAACTCTGATCAACTGTGTACCTTGAGAGATTCATAGAAAAGTATAAAATCTCTCAAGTGTACTAGAGTACTTATTAAATTATTTAAAGGCACCACTAAGTTCTTATATAATCCTGGGAGAGCTGTTAAAACTCTCCTCAGACAATTAAGAAATCAAGCCAAAACTCCAAATGCTTTGAATATTTCCATTTTCTCCCCAGACTGGGAGAAAATACAGGTTCCAGAGTCATTATGTTTACTAAGATAGCCTGATTTAGACTTTTAATTTTCACAAATGAATTAGACGCTAAATTAGGGTTTAGAGGACTAAACTGTAAAATGGTTTTCCACCTAGAATAGGTACCTTCCATATATCTGTTTCAACTGAATTATAAAACTTTGGTTTTTGAGAATATATAAATAACTGTATAAAGACTAAATTATAAATTTAAATAGTATTCCTATTTACAGTAATAATTTTTTTAAAACTTTCTTTCAAAAAACAAGTTCTTAAAAAAATGGAAATCTAATTTTAGTTTAAGGATCTCAGTTTCCCTGACGAATTACAAGATAAAGAAAGATACATCCACTGCCAGGGAGATATCTTTTGTCAGCTCTTTTTCTTTAGTAAAAAGGTAACTTAAAGGTACAGTCACCAATTGAAAGGTTTTAAGAAAGCCTTCTGTACTAATACTTTTGAGAAGATTTAGAGGATTGTAATATTCCTCAGTAAAATAAATACCGAAAATTTAAGTTTTGATCTCTTTCCCTAATACTCCCAATTAACATAAAACATAAACTATTTTAGCAAATGCAAAACTTCTTTTCTGCCTTCGAAAGCCTAAATTAAATGGAACTTCTCAAACAACATCGGTTCTGTTGTTACCTCTACTAATACTTAGGATTATTTAAACACAAACATGGGTGAACAACTAAACCAAATTGTGCTTAAATTGCCAATGTCTATATATTGGTTTTCATAAACCTCAGACAATACTGCAAATTATGTGACTCTACAGAATACTCCTACACTATCTGATAAAGTTTCAATAATCTGTGTTTTCCTTAAGAAACTTTTAAAGAAATTAAAATTCAGATATGGAAAAAAACAAAAAGTACCTAACCACTATTCAATTCCTACATGTTTTTAGCCTAAGTTTCTCTGACTATAAATACATTTGTTCTTCATAATACTCAAATTAAGATTGTGAAATCAATTAATGTACACTTTTCAACATACCTAATAAAATTGTTTTAAAAACCAGAGTTTTTAAACTTAAAGTTTTATTGTCACTACATATATTGTTTGATATAATAAAACACATATAGTAAAGTATATTTAAAGTTAATAAACACATATATCATAGAAGAGGGAATCTGATTAACTCAGAGAAACAAAATTAAGTCTCTGGGTATGCAGTCTGTTCTCAAAGGTAGTAAAATGTTCTGTGACCGCTATATGTTCTGTCCAGGTGGCAGTAATTATTGCCCTCATCAGGGAACATTTTCTTTTCAAAGGTCTGTTAACATTTACAAATATACTGACTTCTTTATGCCTTTGTGCAAATCATTAGTACGTAGTGCTATAAAAATGATGAGAGCTCTCACTTCTAGAGGAGTCAACATTTTTAATGGTTCTTCTGCTATACCTATTATTAATTTTGATTACTCTGGCTAATAACATAGCAATGTTGGGCCATTTCTTATTCTATCTTTGCTCTTATATCAATTAACTAGTCTCCTCTGCCAATTCTTTTAGACTTTGTCCTTCTTCAGAATTAGGCTCCAAACCAGAGCCTACATTGGCAGGGTATCTTTTGTACCCTGACTGTCTTTCCTAGATGGCTGCGTGGTAGCACCAAAGAATTTGCTCTCTTATCTTGCTTGCTTCTGTGACCATGGCTTCACTCACACACACAGAGGACTTGAAAACTAATAAAGAATGATGAGTATGCTCTAAATTTCCCAATATGCTGAATGATATTTAAAGAGCTGTCCCATTTGTCAAGCCCACTGAGTACAAAAGTGTCACAATAAAGAGGGTAGCTCATGCCTCCTACTTTGAGGACCATTTTAGGTTGATTTTATTCCTATAAAAAATGTCAATCATACAAAAAGGTTTTAGTAATTGCATTTACCTTTTCAGATGGGTGGAAGCCTACCCATACGCTAAAACGGACATGAGTGTCAGCAAAAGACTTCAAACGAATTGCAAAGTTTGTAAAGACCTCAAGATTCATCAATGCCTTCACTACCCCCACAACTTAGACTCAGCAGAGATAGTCAAACATCAAAATAGAATTCTGAAAAATAAACTAACTCAAGAGTCTGTATGTAATTCAACTAAAGTGGCTAGACATGCTGCCTATAGCTCATATGACAATGATATCTATAGTAAACAGAAGATTTGGTTTCTCTCCTCATGAAATATTAATGGCAGGCCAACAAAGTTTCTGTTACTTCCTCAGTGGCCACCCAAAGGCCCAACAATGATGTGTTAGATAGTGTTGTGTTAGGTGATTTCAAAGCCCAAATCAAGTCTATCAATCATTCTAATCACAGCTGTGTGAAGCCCTATGCGTTGACTCAGACGGATGGTGTCAAGACATAAAGCCTGAAGACTGATTTACATCAAGGTTCATCAGTGGAAAACAGTGCTACAATCTTGCTGAGAACTGCTGAGTGCCTATATGATTTTTAAAGTGTAAGGCCTTCCATCTTGGATCTAAGAAAATGTCAGCCCTACCCATTTAACAGCTTTTTGCTATTAACTTCTTTTTCTCTGGGGGCGCGGGGACCAATGATTGAGTTTCTACTTAAATTTCAGACCATGGTGACAACGTATAGGAACCTCATGGTAGGTCCTGGAAACACCTGGTGGGCTGGCTCTTTCTCTGGCCTGCAGAGGAGGAAAACTCAAACTGTGTTCCTGAGTTGTCCAAAAACCTCTCACATCTGTTTAAAGGGTGTCCCATATAAAACAACCAATGAAATTAAAGAAATTATACGATAGTGGTTAGCCGCCTGCTTGTTAACAGGTGGGGTCTTACTACTACCATTCATTTGTTCCTAACGAGACTGTAATGTTTCATAAAGAAACAGACCTGTCTTTGCCTTCACTAAATAAAAATTCAGCCCTGGCTACCTCTTAAATGTATACAAAAAGTATGAAAAATTTAAGGCAGAATCACTATTTCGATAGTTTCTTTCTGCCAGGAACTTTTTTTTTAAATGACCAAAAGTCTTTATTTGAGAGCTCTTCACACAATGCAGACTGGGCAGAACTGTTAATTTTCTTTTCTCCCTGAACAAGAATAGCCTAATGAGCACACTGGGATCAACAGTGCGTGACTGTGGGTAACCACCCTGGTAAGTGCTGGCTACTGAGTATTCCACCTGATCTTTTTCCTTTGGTCATTGAGTCTCAATTGTAAACGGAAGAGGGAGTTAGTATTCTGTAGGACTGGGTAATCCTGAAGCCTACACCTAGTTAGTGGTACCGTACTCTTTTCTATGAGAACTCAAAGATAGAAAAATACATTCCTTTAACCATCATCTTAATACTCAGGGTACTTAAATGCTTTAAAATGTTGGTTCTGCTTTTACATGCTACATAGTGCTGAGGGAAGAATTCCTATAATACATTGCCTTTCACATGGTACAACAAATTGGATAATTAGACGTGAAAGCCTCTAGTAAAATTTCTGAGTATGACTCTGGACTAAACTTGAAGAATAGGTACTTCTTGGGGGCTGGCCCGGTGGCCGAGTGGTTAAGTTCACGCGCTCCGCTGCAGGCGGCCCAGTGTTTCGTTGGTTCGAATCCTGGGCACGGACATGGCACCACTCATCAAACCACACTGAGGCAGTGTCCCACATGCCACAACTAGGACCCACAACAAAGAATATACAACTATGTACCGGGGGGCTTTTGGGAGAAAAAGGAAAAAAATAAAATCTTAAAAAAGAATAGGTACTTCTCTACTAAAAAATAAAATACAGATGTCTCAGTACCATGTTTAGCAACTGAGAGCCCTAGATTATGTTGATATGCTAACAAGGGAACCATATTATTAGAAATTAGTGTTTACAATCATACCCTAGGCAGCACAAAAAAGTGGCCCTTGAAAATTACAATGCCACTTTGTTTCTGAGGGAAACTTCTATCTTTAAGAAAGAAGGTATGATAATTTAGAAAGAAACCTATTTTATTTGTAGAACCTGTGCCTAACTATAGCTGCCATATGACTGGCCTGTCTCTAACTCTAAAGGTTATATCATCCTTGCCATGCATCATCTCCTGAGTCTCCTAGGAAAAGTGTGACCACATTCACGTAAGCAAAGCACAACGCTTCTGAGTTATAAGATTCTCATCAGATGAAGTTATATGCTCTATTTGAGTGGTGAAAGACCTAACCTTGTAATGACAAGACTGCTTCTCTAAACCTGCTCCCCACTAAAATGACAGGCTATAGACTTATGCTTTAGATAATTCTATGGCTTTAGATTTCACTTTAGCTGGTTCTCACTGGCAAGGAATAAGGCACCTATATCCTTGAAAAATCAGAGCATTTTTTGTGCAGATCTAGAACCAGAAGAAAGTTGTAGAGAAGTAGCATCAGATTAGCATGTATTTAGGTATGATGGCCTTTTCAGAAATCCTGGGATTTAAAACATTACATAAGGTATTATAGAGATGCTGGAAGGCTTCTTTCAGTGGAGCGGTAAAACTTATCAAATGGGGCATACTTTTAAGGCTACAGATAACGCATTACAAATAGTTTCACTTGGATATTGAGTAGTAAACACTGGAAATACACAGGAAAAACATGAAGAATGTAAAAGAAGGGTTCTTCTATAGATCTAAATTTAAGATCAAGTTGTTGCTTAAGAGGCAATAAAGAACAGAACTGAAGGTGTGAAACATCACGCCTCACCTTCTCTTTGTTACAGTTCTCTGCGCCTTTTTCTTTCCAATATTGTAAAGTTTTAAGCTTCTCAAAGCTGCTTTTACTTCTCTCAAAATATTAACTAATGGAATTCCAGTGCTTAACCCTGAAAGCTCATGCTCTCCACACTGCTGGTCAAAGAAAGTTCACAGAGGATCCAGAAAGGAGACTATTCAGAAAGCCAGTTCTGATAAAGTGGTGAACGGAGATTGATACCAAAGCATCAATCTTATACTCCACTATGGAGATTTCTGTGAAAATGTAAAATCCTGCTTCTGTTATTAAAATGTCCTTGGAAACGTCATTTGTACAAAAAAAGTCTTTGAAGACATCCAGAGGTTTGAAATAGCTGTCATGTCCTGAGAAATGTAACTTATAACTCCTAAAAGTATATAACTGTTACTGGTTGTAGTATTTTGTAACTTTTTTGCCCTGTTCATACTATTATTTTTTTTCCCCTAAAGATTGGCACCTGAGCTAACAACTGTTGCCAATCTTCTTTTTTTTTTTTTCTGCTTTTTCTCCCCTAAAGTCCCCCAGTACATAGTTGTATATTTTTCAGTTGTGGGTCCTTCTAGCTGTGGCATGTGGGATGCCGCCTCAGCGTGGCCTGATGAGCGGTGCCATGTCCATACCCAGGATCTGAACCTGCAAAACCCTGGGCCGCCAAAGCGGAGTGCCTGAACTTAATCACTCGGCTACAGGGCCAGCCCCCTGATATTATTATTTAAATTGATATTTCAGTTTTTTGAAAGGTATCTATCTTTCGGAAAGTTCTTTGTTAAGCTAGAAGAGCTTTGGGATTTTCTTCCCTTCTTCTACATAGAGTAAAATAAAAATTATGAATTCTTTATTCAATCAAAGAGGTTTATATGTTTGTTTCATTTAAATTAATATACTGATAATGCCTTATTAGGTAAATTAAATCAGCTTACATGGTTATTACTGATATATTTGGACTTATTTCTACTCTCCCTTTTGCTTTTTTTCTCCCTTCTTGCCACCTGTTGGATTTATAAAGTAGTCTACATTCCTTCCTATCCCCTTTTTACCTCTTTGCCGTTTGAGAGCTACAGGTTTTCTTTCTTTTGGTGGTTTCTCTTTTAATATATTTAATAAAATCTAAAGCTATTCAATATTCTTTTCTTCCTCCTGAAGATTATAAGGACTGCAGTATATGCTTAAATTACTCATTAAACAGCTGTTTTCCTCTCTCATATTGTTCTCATCTAGTTTAAATTCCACATTAAAAAAATTTTTAAATCAGTTATTAGGACTTTTTTGTTTTTAGTCAGTAGTAAATTTTCTGTTGTATTTTTCAATTTTTGTGCTCACCATTGCTTTCTGTATCCCACGCCTTTCTTAGGGATTCAATTTCCTTCCTCTTGAAGACCATCCTTTGGTAGTTTTTCAAAATGGGGGTCTTAAAATGGTATATTTTCCTGGTCTTTGAATGAAAATGTCTTTATTTTCTCTGTCACAGTCTTGAGTGCATTTAGCTGGGTATAGAATTCTAGAGTGATAGTTATTTTTTTTCCTTAGCACTTAAGTATTTCACCACTATCTTCTGCTATGTATTGTTGATACCTGTTAGAAATCTGCTAAAAGTTAAATAGCTGTTTCTTTCCAGTATATTTGTCTTTTTTTCCTCTTTGGTGTCTTTTAAGGTTTTCTCTTTATCCCTGCAGTTACATCATGATGCACTGAAGTCTGGATTTATCTTTCTTTACCTTGCTTGGCAGTTGTAGCACACTTTCAATCTGAGAACTTGGGACTTCCTTCAAACATTTTCAATATAGCTTCTCCACCATTCCCTCCATTTTGTTCTTTGGAAATCCTATTAGATATATGCTGGAACTTCTCAATCTATCCTCCATGGCTCTTAATTGCACTTTTATGTTAACAAAAAAATCTGTTTCTTTGTGCTGTGTTCTGGGTGAACTTCTCATCACTATCTTCCATTCACTAGTTCTCCTATCACCTGTGTACAACCTATAGTTTAATTCTGTGTGCTGTTCTTTGGTTTCAATGATTATATTTTTTTATTTCCAAGACTCCCAAGTAGTTGTCATATTCAACTGTCCTATTTCATTGCTGCTGAAAAGTTTGTTTCACAATATCTTATTCTCAATGGATGCTCTATCAACAATCATCTCTTGGATTATCCAAAACATAAATATTTTCAAGTCATGGTCAGGTGGTGGATCTGAAATAAATACATGTATATCCAAATAGTTGATTTGGTTGGTGATCTTTCTTAGCATTGGATTTCTTCATGAGTTTTGGAATTTTAATTTATCAGAGAGTTTTGCATGGGAGGCTTCTGTTTTGGGATGTCTGTTTACTTCCCCTTCTTTCTCTCTGTATACAGCCTTTCCTGTCTAATAGTTTTGCATTTGCTTCCATAGGGCTCCTGGGCCCACGTCTGGAAGTCTTATGATGACTTTTTGGAGTAGTTATTTCAGGAGTATATTGGGGATAGCACATATCTGGTCAGAGAAAGCAGATGGACACAAAGCTGTGTTTTTGTTATCCCAAGACCCACAACTTCCTATGAAACCATAGGACTTGGCAGAAGATTGGTAATATTTTTCTTAGCTTCTTTTCAAAAGTGGGTAAAGTTCCACCCCAGTCCCCGGCTTCAAGCAGTGAATTTGCCTCTGGTCACTGATCCCACATGGAACACATCTGATCTCTGTCACTTGGAGCCAAACTGCTGGGTGCCACCACCTGCGTGATACAGAGTCCAGCAGGCTCGAGGCTTCAGTTTTGCTCACTACTTGGCATTTCTGGTCCATGAAGATATTTATCTTGTTTCTGGAAGTCCAGCTTTGTCTTTTTGGTTTTCTTTTTTAATATTTTACCTGTCATTGCTATGTGTTTGGAGCAAAGGGAGTAAGTCAAAATATAAACTCAACCTGCTATCTTGACTAGAAACTTACATATCCATTAGCATTATATTTGAACAATATTGAGTTATTAAATTCTATGAATAAGATTAACAGGAAATTTTTAAACCCCTCATTTGTACCTAAATGGCAAAGTAATTATAAAATATTTTCATAAATGCACATTAAATCCTAACTTGAGGTTCAAAATATATACACTTGAAAGTAATTACACTGCATTAATTCTAAAGTGAGTCCATAAAAGAGACAATGCAGAACTTCTTTCACCTTTGAAATCAAATTAGTCTTATTTGTGCAAGGAATAAATAGGCCTCTCAAACTAACATTTATCAGCTCTAACCAAAAGTAAAGCAAGAAATACTTCTGTTGAACTTGACTTAAAAAGGATATTGGCTAAATAGAAAAAAAAAAAAAAGACCATTTCTTATTAAGCTTAGTGAAAAAGAAAGATCAATACCTTTTCACTTGTTAAAAATTTTGCAAAATATACATGCTCTCCTCCTGTTTTCAATTCTTCCATCTTCTTCCTTGAGGCCTGAGTATCATCTAATTTATAACTCTTAAAAACAGCTAGAACTTCTTCAGAATACTGCAAAGTAAAAATCTCCATTAGTTTTATTTGGCATTTTTGTCCACTAATTTGTTGAGTACTTTTCTGCATCAAAGTACCTAGAATTTATTCCCCATTAACCATATATGCATATTGTAAGGCACATTAAATAAGAAAAGTTATGATAGAAGGGGCCGGCCTGGTGGTGCAGCGGTTAAGTGCACACATTCAGCTTCGGTGGCCCGAGGTTCGCCAGTTCTGATCCCAGGTGTGGACACGGCACCGCTTATCAAGCCATGCTGTGGCAGGCATCCCACATATAAAGTAGAGGAAGATGGGCACGGATGTTAGCTCAGGGCCAGTCTTCCTCAGCAAAAAGAGGAGGATTGCTAGCAGTTAGCTCAGGGCTAATCTTCCTCAAAAAAAATAAAATAAAAAATTAAAAAAGAAAAATTATGATAGGAAAATGAAGGTAAAACTATTCTGCATGAGATTTCATGGTATTATAAAAGTAGGAATAAACTCTCTACTCCTGAAGAAATGTGACTTTTTTATGCAGTCTGTTGAAGGGGTAAACAGAGAAAGGAAGGCTTTGAGAGTAAACAGAAATTTACCAGCTGTGGAAACTTAAACATTTCTTGTGCTAAACACTGTGACCAAATAAAACAATGATGTTAAGTCCTATCCAGTTGAGGGACAGTTCTAGATGATTTCTCACTCACCATTTAATATGAATTTAGATGGTGCCCCAAAACCCAAAATTATTGCATATAAAGTAAAAATTATAAAAAATAACACAGAACACACACCATGCTACTTTTAAGAGCTACCTATTAACCTTGGGTTTTGATTACAGTGAAAAAGATGACTGATCTTTAAGTAGCCAAGGAAAAGAAATACAGATAATTCCTATAAAACAGAGGTTAGCAAACTTTTTCTGTAAAGGGTCAGATAGTAAATATTTTAAGCTGTATGGCTCATATGGTCTCAATTGCAACTACTCAAGTCTGCCATTACAGCACAAAAACAGCCACAGGTAACAAGTAAATGACTGGGCATGGTTGTGTGCCAAAACAACTTTGCTTACAAAAACAGGCAACAGGCTGTTTTTGGATTTGGTCCAAGGCCATAGTGTGCAGACACCTTTTCTAAGAGGAAAGCTGAGATAATTTTGTGCAGAAACAATGCATTCTGTAAAAATTCATCAATTCATGTTGATAGTACTCACTACATTAAAAAAAAAAAATGGCTGCAATGACTAACTTTTCAATCCTCAAGTCATTTATAAAGTACTCCAAAAAATTAGTTTATATCAATCAGTTAACTGTAAATATTAATTTAAAATTTAGCCTCTGTATATTATGAAAAAGGTAAAAAATTGTAAGAGGTAGAATCATATAGTGAAAAGTATGCTGGAGAAGAGCCAAGTTTTGGCTCTGCCATTAGCTGTAAAATATTGGGCTTGTGGTTGTCTGTGATTGGCAACTCACCTTGAGAAAAGTCTTCCATGAAATCTTCTCATAGCATTGCACAGGGTTCCTAAAGTAATCCTGAAGTGACCAGAATTTTCGGTACAGGTTGTAATCAATTGGAATGGAGCTAATAAAATAAACGTTATATTAAATAAATCATTGAAGCTATTTTAAAATATCTAAAATGCTCTTAACTTTTCTTGGGTCACAAACCCTTTTAAGAAGCTGATAAAAGCTATGGCCTCTTTCCCGAGAAAAGTGCATATTCATGTATACTTATACAAACAACTTCAGGGGATTCACAGACCACAACAGACCCTCCTTATCTAAAGATGTGGAACCTCTGAATTTTGGCTAGATATGATTATTCAGCATTAAAGACTATGTTTCCTAACCTTTCTTGCAGCTAGCTGTGGCCGCGTGATTAAATTCTGGCCAATCAATTGGGAGTGGAAGTCATATGTGACTTATTTGGGCCATATTTCACCATTTTCCTTTTTCCCTTTTTGCTGGCTAGAATGCAGATGTGAGGATGAGCCATCCTGGACTATAAGAAAAAGAATACCAAAAGGGATGGTGGAACAAGAAGGTAGAAGGAACTTGGGTCTCTAGACAATCTCCCTGAGGAATGCTACCGTATCAGCCCCGGACTGCCTGTCTCCAAACTTTCAGATGAGAAAGAAATCAATATCTTTGTTGTTCAAGCTAATGTTAATTTGAGTCTATGTTAAAAGCCATAGGCATTATATCCTAACCAACATGTACTAAGTTAAGAAGTCTTAGTATGAGACAAACATATTAGGTACATATCAAAATAGTATTACAAAAATAAGCCCTTTCTTTAGTGTCTTTATTATGGCATTATTAATTCAACTTCTAATTTGGCTATGTTAGAAATCTATAGTCTCAATATACATTCTTTTAATTTTTAAATTTACAAGCAATCATTATACTATAAAATGTTTTAATTTTTAATGTTAAAACCAACATTTCAGACTTTAATCTAAGAGATGGTTTTCTTAACAAAATCATCTATATCATTCAAAACAGCCAGTGAAGTCTTTTAGTATTACTCATATGTCAAAAATGATTGTTTTGACTATTTCATATCCTCAAATATCCACAAAAGTTTTCAACATCACCTCTGTAAAACTAATTTTGTCTGTAAACATGACTGTGTACTACCTTACTCCATTCTTTCTAAATAAACCTTAATAATAAATAATATAATAATGATTACAGTTAGGATTTTTTTCAAGCTTCCTGCCCATACAAATATTTCAAGTAAGACTATAATTTTCTATGGGAAACAAGAAGTCAGTTTAGTGATCTAAAATAGCACCATGATCTTAGAGTTTTATCTTTTCTATTCTAGCCAATAATAGGAAGTAAGTTAATCCCCCATTCTTCATCTTTGGGATGCGTATATTTATTTTCTGATAACTAGGGAGTATCAAGGACAATATTATAATGCTTTTTAAAGGGTTATAATAAAATAAAGTGAGTATAATTTTTTACCACATACTTTGTAAAAAAATTTTTTAGGGGGAGTTAATGTTTAAAAGAGTGAAAAATACCTTTTTTCTTTGTATATAAAATAAGGAGGTTAGAGTAGAAAAGTATAAAAAAATTTGGTAGTATAAAATTCAGTTTTCTACAAAAAAATCTGAAAAGGTCTGTTAGTGATCTAAGAAAGAACAAAGGGAAAAATATTTTAGTAAAACATATAGAAGCACATTTGATAAAGAATCTCACCACAGGAATTTAATTCATATGGTTAAGATTACAAACTATAAGTCAATATCATGAAATATCCATTTAAAGAATAGTTTAAATTTATATCAATTGGCACATCAGTTCAAGAAAAGCACACACATCTAAAAACATACACACTATATATACACATAGCAACACACCACCTATCTTACATTCACACTTTTGACAACTTTAACTGCCTGGAACAGGGCTGTGAACTTGGACATAATTGAAAAAGCCCTTGGTCTGCAAGGAAACAGCAGCCACAAAATTCATGCACTTTATTTTACAAAAGAGGCTTGAAATTATGCTTACGTATACACCCAGATTATAATGGCTTTGATTTATGTGTAAAGTCAGGTAAATAATTTAGCAAACTTAGCTAATTTTGATAAAAGAATGCTAACTTTGCTAGATCAACCACTAGTATCTGAAGCATGTGGATCCTGCTTCAAATCAATAATGAAGAATATTGGCAACTTTTAATTGGCCAAAATCTAGCTCCTGTCAAAAGTTTTATCAAAGAATCTAGGAAGCATGTTAACTTTCATTCTTTTTACACTCTCCCCTAGAAACAAACAACCTTGAAAACAATTATCTGAACATCAATCTTTCTATAATTAAAAGCAATTTCATTGATTTACAACAATAAGATTATAAGGCTGGGTTTTCTATGGATCAGGTTTAAAAAAAAAAGAAAAAAAAGCCACAGAAAGAACATTTTCCAAAATGTGAAAGTAAATTGGAAAAAGAAAAAGCCACATAGAAATTATTTATATCCATGAAATAACACTATAACCAATTATTTGTACAGTTCCATACACTTAATAAAACAATGTTTTTGAAAAACTGCTTTTGAAGATTTCATATATATGTATACTTACATGCACATACACACACGTTACACACACACACAACGTTACTCAGTTACCACATCTAAGAATACAGTAAATATCTCTCAAAATGTAGTACCAGCAAAGTTTGTCTCTTAAGAAAAATGGAAGGCTACATCTAATCACAGAATGAGAATTATGGAACCATTATATATCCCTTTTTGTCTCAGTTGCCAGGAAGCTCACATTTAATTTAATGTTTGATACCAACAACAATCTTATTCTAAGTTGCTAATTATCATCTCCTACCTGTAAAGCCTTCTGATCTTTCTCCTTTTACCTTTAGTTCGCCTGGTATGTGTTTGAGGTGCCTCACAGAATAGATTTTAAACTAGCATTAATATAATACTGCTAGGAAATTTTTATAGTTGAGGCACTAATATATTTAAAAAGAAATCCTTCCCCTTGATGGTTCTTTTCCTCTCCACTACATGCTGTCCCTCTCTCTTTTCCTTCATGGCTAAACTTGAAAGGGTTGTCTACATTTAACGTTACTACTTCCTTACCTTCCTTTCATGTTTCAACTCACTGCAATTTGCCTTCCACCTTCACCATTCCACAGATACTTTTGGATTTTATATTTATCCACACAAAGCAAATGTAACTACTTATTGTTTACCCAAACAGTAACAAGTTAGGGTGAGAGTTTCTATCTAAAATAGAATGTTTTGTAACTATTTATTTTGGTGAGGAAGATTGGCCCTGAGCTAACATCTGTGCCAATCTTCCTCTATTTTCTATGTGGGACACTGCCACAGTATGGCTTGATGAGCAGTGTGCAGGTCTATGCCCAGGATTTGAACCTGTGAACCCTGGGCTGCCAAAGTGGAGTGTGAGAACTTAACCACTACACCACTGGGCCAGCCCCAATGTTTTAACCAAGATTCTCTGTAAAATGGCATTTTTTAAATGTTGAGCTGACGATTTTATAGGACTTTACACACTGGAATTTTTTTAATACAATAATTTTTATTGATGTATTTGAGCCAAATCTAAAATGGACTTCATATGGTAGATAATACATGAGTAATGTGTTCTTTGTAAATTATAGTGCCTAAGACAGTTTGGTGGTATGGTCTGGTCACAAAATAATTCCTCATACAATTTCTTCCTCTACTCAAAAAATAGTGATTGTGACAGACTGAGCAGCAGCTGAGTGCTGAGTCCTGTTTAAGTGATTTTCCTGCAGCTGTGACTAGTTTATGAACATAATCAATGGGGCTATGCAGACTTAGGCAGAGTTTAAAAAAAACTGCATTGGGCAGAGTTTGTCTGTGGGGCTCTGTTTACATCTCAGGTGACTTGTCATCTTGGAGCCTAATATCTTGGCCCAGCGCCCTCATGTTGTCCAGGCCCGACCACAAAAGTCTATTTTATGCATAACACACATGAGCAAATAGGTCTCTGGAAAAAAATACTCAAAAAACCATAGCTGATAATAATAGCTACTGGACACTGAACAGACACTGTTCTAAGCACTTTCCATATATCATTGTACATAACATCAATAACTACAGTGATGATAAGGATAACTACCGAGTGCCTTAACAGACCATTTCTGATTAGCATCTCATTTATTCGTCTCACAACTATAACAAGTAGGGGCATTACTATATTTTAAAGACTCTAAAACTGAGTTGCAGGGAGGTTAAGTAGTTTGCTCAATGTTATATGACTAGGAAATACTGGAATTTAGCCTGGAGCCACACTACTTGGAATGTTTCTTTGGGGATATGTGTTTGAATTTGAAATTTGGGATATCAGGAATACATCTCCCTGTGCAGATAGAGGAACGTCTTTTTGATCTTCTGGAAATTCTTTCAATTGCAGCTGAGGATGATAACTTGAGTCTCCTGGGACACCTGGAAGAGTGCTACTGTAAGTTTTCCTTTACACCTTCCCTTTCTCGTCCTCATTGCTTCTAACCAGCACTAGGAAGAAATTATTTGGAAAGAAAGCACAGGGTCATAGAGGATGGGATAAGAAACAGTGATGGTAGGGGACAGGAAGAGATAAAAGAGAAAGGAAGTTTCTTATCCCTCCCACTTCATTTAAAAGTCAGCCCAATATCCATAGATAGCGCGTCTACAAAGTTAAATGGAAGGAAGAAGGGAGGAGTGCCTAGGTTGGCTTTTCAAATATTAGAAATATATACAAAGTAGGCTATGCAAACAACGAAGTGTCTGAACATAATTCAGAAATCAACTGACACAGTCCATCAATGATTTAGGATTTACAATTTTAAGTCATATACATGAAAGTTACACGTAAAATAAATGGAGAAGATGATTTCCTTCCTCCTTGTCTACATTCTCTATCTAGTACTTGATAAGTCATTGAGAAATTATCTTTGTAAATCAAGAAATCTGAACTTCTAAAAACTCACCAAGTTGTTGGAGCTTCATCATCTCCCATTTCACCTTCTTCTACATCCATTCCTTCTTCTCTATCCTCAGTGTGCTAAATTTAAAAATATTTACAGCCTGTCATGAAGCAGCTGTCACGCAGAAAGTAAACACTGGAATAATGTTATTCACATACTGCTAGACAACCATTACTAGAGAAGTTTAGTCACAGTAACTATCTAGACCTACAGTTAATCTTTAAGGCAATGGGAATTCTATATGACAGGGATACAAGAATTTAAGAGCAGTATGACAATAAGATAGTCATGAAGACATAGTGGAAAGTTTTAAACTGGTATTTCTCAAAATATGGTCAGTAGATTCTCTCTGGAAATAAAGGGTCTATGGCAAAATACATTTTGGAAATACATACAATGATCTTTTACAGAACTGAGAGGATCATAAGTACATTAAGGACTCTAAGAACTAAAGTAAATAATGCTTAAAGTGAATTTAAGTTGTTTTTGTCCCTAACTTTGACCATGGAGATTCTCCCCTACCCCTGCAGAGAACACTTATTAACTGGGAACACTTTAGGATATGCTGGGTATCCAGCTCTATATTGAAAATTTCAAAATAGCAAGTTTACATGGAACAGTCCAAGAAGTATCTAAATACATAAAGATGAAAGACAAGATTTTGAAAACTCTTAAGCAAAGTCAGCATCATTTCCAAATTGATAATGATTTCACTTTAAGGAATAAAATACATAAAGTAGTCTGATTAATTTACAGAGAGATATCAGATACATCTAATTAATAATTTCTTAAATTTTATCACTTGCTACTAAATGACAAGTAGGTACAGAATCTCCAGAAACTTGTCAACTCGGGACTGTCTTCAGGATGTATCATAAATAGTTTCTAAAAATAAAGTTGATTATAACTGATGGCCTTTAAAAAATCAGTGGGCAAATGGAGTATTTAACAAGTGGTTCTGAAATAACTGGCTTGCCATTTGGAAAAAAATAAAATTATAATGCAATTTATTCAAAACTCCAACATTCCTGCTGGGTTAAAGATTTAAAAGAAAAAAATAAAATCATAAAAGCAGAAGAAAACAAAGGGAATTATATAATCTTGTGAAGTGGAAGCTTTTAGCATGCTACAAGGTTAGGAACAATAAAACAAAAGACCAACAAATGTTAATATTACATCCAATTTAAAAGTTCTATATAGGAAAGGCACCATAAATAAAAATTATAAGAAAAATTATAAACTGAGAAAAAACATATCAACATATGGTTGGTAATGAGTTAATAATATTCTATATAATGAGTTTCTACACATCAATAAGAAAAAGACATTTCAACAGTAAAATGGGCAAACAGCATTAACAGGCAATTCTCTTCCTCACTGCTTCTAACAACACAGAAGAAAAACACATCCCAGTAAACATACAGTAAGTCCCTCGATTTCATTAATAACCAAGAAAATGTTAGTTAAAACAAAGACTCACTTTTGAAGTATATACCAAATAAGCAAAGATTTTTAAACACTGATAATTCTTGATGTGGGAAAATGTGCAGGCATTCTCCATGTGCCACTGGGGGTAGAATAAATAAATGGGTACAATCTTTTTGAGAAGTAACTGGGCAATAGCTATAAAAATTTGATATATGTATATATTTTGACACAGCAATTTCACTTATTGGAATTTATCGTAAGGAGACACCTGCATAATTTAGCAATGATATACACAAGACTATTCCCTGTTAATGCTGTTAACAATTTTTCACTATTAGAGATTATCTAAATGACCTCTGACAAGGGATTGTAATATATCTACAGACTCATCATGAGTCATTAAGACACTGAGACAGATCTAAATGTACTGATGCAGAAATGCATCCATTTTATACTGTTAAAAGAAGAAAGTGAGTTTGAGAACAGTATGTATTGTATGACTTCATATACACAAAAAATCCTGAAAGGATAGACAGAGAATGATAACAGTGGCTATCTGTGGAGCCTTGGATTATGGGGTAGCTCTACTTTCTATTTTAAATATTTCTGTTTTCTTTGTACTTTTTTACACAGCATAAATATTATTTCTATAAACCAGAAATAAAAGTTTAAAAATTTTTGATGACCTGAAAGACCCATTCATATCATTTATCTCAATAACAAACTTACAAATATGTTCTGTTAGATTTAATATCAGTCTCACCTTCTGACCCAAGGTGCTTTCCTGCTCATTGGTATTGAAAACAGTGACATTTTCCAGATTAAACTGACTCTGCAAGTTAAGACCTATTAAAAAAAAAAAAAAAGCCTTAAAAGCAAATCTACCAAATGCCTAAACTTCTTTAAGAATATTACTTTGCTTTCACATAACCAAGACACATAAAATGATAAATCCATAAGTAAGCAGATCAAGTCAGAAGTAACATCACACGATTTTCAAATCTTTTCTAAAAATCATTTCTTAAAGGTGTCTTTCAAGTACACAGGATTCTAAATATATTAGAATAAACATAGTCGATCCTTGTTATTTATGAATATTCAAGAACAATTTTACAAAACGCAATACATAATAATTTATAATTTTGCTGAAGCACAAATAAAAATTGTATTAACCAAAAAGACTATATAGCAATATTTATAATAAATATATTGTAGTTAACGAGAAAGCCAAGTTTCTCAATGTCAGAAAAGAAGTTACAAACAAGAAGGTCTATTGGTGCTGAAATAGACACAGAAGTACCAGTAAGATCTCATGGTTTTTGTTGTTGGCCATTAAAAAAAATACAGACAGACAGATTCAGAAATAAATATAGATGCTCATGTATTCATGGGTTAGTACACATAAGTAACTTTCCTGGTTCTGTCCACTGAGAGGGTCTAGAAGCAGTGATACTCCAGTAGCAATCAGCATATCTAGGGCCCAGATCTTGGCTTCTAAATACTACTCTTAAATAAAATGAATCAGGCCTTTTGGAGAGCTGGCTGATTCCAGGGCTCCAGGGAAACTTGAAAGAGCTCTCAATGGGCAAAATAAAACAGTTTGAACAACAATAATGATACTGTGGGATTATAACCCAGAAAATAAACCAAATATCCATGAGTTCATATTGAAAAAGATGATTGAATTAATAAGTAAATAAGGGAGAAGAGACAACTCTTCCTTATAGAAGATTCTCAATTAATAAATGCAGAAGGAATGAGAGAAACAGAAAATCACTACCAGGGCAACCTAATAATAATCACTGCAGACAAGATCCAGAGGACCACTACCAAAATCAGTGGGCCAAGGCCTAGGGAAGAAACAATATTTGCATAGCCCCAAAGTATCTCCTTCCAAATACTGATTAATCACAAAGAGAAAAGCAGTAACTTGGCAGCAGAGAAATATGCTGATCAAGGATAATATCTTAACCAAGTTACCAAGGATACATCACCCGGAATAAGACATAGAACACCAGTAGAAATGATGCACTGAGAAGGGCGTATCACCTCTGTAGTCTTCTTCCCCCAAATCCATAACCTTAATCTAATTAGGAAAAAGCACCAGACAAACCTAAACTGAAGGGCATTCTACAAAATATTTGACTAGTATTCTTCAAAAGAGTCAAGGTCATGACAAAAACAAGCAAAGATTGAGGAACTGTCACTGACTAGGGAGATTAAAGCAACACGACAACTAAATGCAACGTGGGATCCTGGATTGAATCCTTAACCAGAAAAAAGAAAGTAGTGATAAAATTGGTAAAATCCAAATAAAGTCTGTAGTTAGGGCTGTATCAATGTTGATTTCTTAGTTTTGATAACTGTACTGTGGTTATGTAAGAGGTCAGCACTAGGTGAAGGTTATTCAGGTACTCTCTATACCTTTGTAACTCTTCTTTAAGTCTAAAGTTATTTCAAAACAAAAAGTCAAAAAAAAATCTAGCATGCTAGATCAAATCATTAAGCTGGTGAATGAACCTGGCTGACCATTCAGCACTGTCTACTTAAAATACCTTTGTTCTCTAACTATTACTCAATATAGCACATGACATAATTCTCATAAGTTAAAAATTTCAGTCATGTGTCACAACATTTAATTGGTAAATTACATGCTAAAAGGGCTTTCTGAAAGTCTTGGAATACACCCTAATGAATCACAAGCATCTATAAATGTTAAAAAAAAGAAAAGAGACATCTCAAAATGTCAACCTAGCTTATGTTAGGGTGGTAGGATTGATTACAGTTTTTTCCTTCATTTTCCAAATTTTCGGAAATAAGGTTGTGTTACTTTTATAATTTAAAAAACAATTAAAAATGTAATTTACTAAACAATATATATAAAGTTACTTTTAGCCATATATTGTTAGTCTTTTAACTAGTTAATAAGAGAAAGAAAAAGTGGTTTCTCTATGTCTTGTCAGTTTAGAAATGCAGTACATTGAAAAAGAAGTCTAAAATGTTAAAAAAAAAAAATGAGCTTGGAGGCTGCAGATAACCAGGAAGGACAAAAGAATGGCTGGGAATTGAAACCTTGTTCTTACATCTATAAATTCCAGAAAAAGAAATCACAAATTAGTACTTGTGAAGGGGCATATTTCATTTCACAAAGAGATAGAGCCTTCATTCATCACACATTTAAATGGCGACTAGGTGTTTAGCACTGTTCTAGGCACGCAGAATACAGAGGTGAACAACATAAACACACTGAAAATGCCAGACAGTGTTAAATGCTAAGAAGAGATTTGAAATCAGGTGATGATAATGAGTGACTGGTGGCAGGTTTAGATTAGATGCTCAAAGAGAGCCTCACTGAGGAAGTGAAATTTAAACTGAGATTGAGTGACAGCAAAAGTCAGTAATACGACAATAACAACAAAATGATTACAAACAGAGGAAAGAGTTAGTGCCAAGGCCCTAAAGTTCAATTGATCTTGTATTTTGAAGGCATAAAGAAGGTGAGATGCCAATTCAATGGGGGAAAGAATAGTTTTTTCAACAAATGGTGCTGGGACAACTGAGTATCCACACACAAAAGAATGAAATTGGACCCCTACCTCACACCATATACAAAAATTAACTCAAAATGGATCAGAGACCTAAATGTAAGAGCTAAAACCCTTAGAAGAAAACAGAGTAAATCTTTGTGACCTTGTGTTAGGCAATGGTTTTTTAGAAATGACACCAAGAGCACAAGCAACAAAAGAAATATATTAAATTTCATAAAAATTTAAAACTTTTGTGCTGTAAATGATACTATCAAGAAAGTGAAAAGGCAATCCACAGAATGAGAGAAAATGTTTGTAAATTATATATCTGATAAAACGCTAGTTATCTAGAATATAAAAAGAACTCATATAACTATTTTAATAAAAGGACAACCCAATTTTAAAAATAGGCAAAGAATCTGAATTGACATGTCTTTAAGGAAGACATACAAGTGACTAGTAAGCACATGAAAAGATGCTTACAATCTTCAGTCATTCAGAAAATGCAAATCAAAATCACAATCAGATACCACTTTATACCCACCAGGATGGCTATAATAAAAAAGACGGACAATAATAAGTGTTAACAAGGATATGGAGAAATTGGAACCTACATGTGTTGATGATGTAGGATTGTAAAATGGCGCAGTCTCTTTGAAAAACAGTTTGGTAGTTCCTCAAGAATTTAAATACAGAGTTATCATATGATCCAGTAATTCTATTCTTAGATATATACCCAGGAGAAATTAAAACAGAGTTATCATATGACCCAGCGATTCTACTCTAGGTATATGCCCAAGAGAGCTGAAAACATACATCCACACAAAAACTTGTACACAAATACTCACAGCAGCATTATTCACAGTAGCCAAAAAGTAGAAACAACCCAACTGTTCATCAACTGATGAATGGATAAACAAAATGTAGTGTATTCATATAGACAATATTATTTGGTCATAAAAAGGAATGACCTACTGATACATGCTACCACACAGATGAACCCTGAAAATATTATGTGAAATTAAAAAAGGCCAGTCACAAAAGACCACACATTGTATTCCATTTTTCAAATGTCCAGAATAGGAAAGTCTACAGAGATCAATAAGTACTTTAATGGTTGTTTAGGGTTTGGGGGAGAGGGTAAGGATGGAGGGAAGTGGGGAGTGACAGTTAACGAATATGGAGTTCCTTTTAGAAGGAAAAATGTTCTAACATTAACTGTAATGATGGTTGTACAACTCTGTGAATACACTAAAAAACAATGAATTGTACACTTTAAATGGTGAATCCTATGGTACATGAATTCACATCTCAAAAAAGCTGTTAAAAAAAGTAATAAAAAAAGGTGAGTTTCTGGTAATTGAAGTCTAGTTAATTAATTCAGATTAACCCTCCCACTAAGGATAACTAAAAACTTGCATAAATTCCATTAATCTATAAATATTTATAGAGCACAAACCACATTCATAGCACTGTTCTGGTCAATGAAACAGAAAAACGTTTTCACAAAAATGGTAAAGAGCTGACAAGATAGTAAGGAATATATGGCAAAAATCCAGAAGGCAAGAAAGATAAGCAATGCATCATCAGCACTCAAAGCCACTTCTTTCCTGAGGACATCTGCCAAACAGGAGGAATCAGCTGCAAAACTGAGCTACTCTTTTAGCAGCTTCCTGAAGCTAGGATGATAAAAGTAAATTTCTGAGCCCAAGGAAGGTGGGGAATCTAAATCCCACCCCAACCATCTTCAAGGCTGGGAGCGCAGAGGGCTGCAGTCTCAGGTAAGGCTATATGAAATTGCAGTCCAGTGCCAAGTCTTCTCGATGATCTAAGGAATCACAGGCCTTGAGCTGGGCTGGATTAAAGTAATCTTGGACTTGTGGTAGCCCCTTTCCAAAGACACCTAGCAGAAGTAATGAAAATTATCTGGAGAAAGGTGTCTTTCCTAGGCCTCAGAATTTTTCCTTCAAATATCTTCACAAATATAACATCCAAAATTAACCAGGCACATAAAAAGATAAGACATCATGAGTGAGAAACAGTAGAAGCAGACACTAGAGGCAGACCCATGGAGACTTAAGATACTGAAAGTATCAGACACAGAAGATAAAAATAACAATGCTTAGCCTGGTTAAAAAACAAACTTGAAAATATCAGTAGGGAATAAGAAACTAAAAAGTGACATACCAGACTTAAAAGACAACTTCTAGACATGACAAATCAATAATGGAAGTTTAGAACTCATTTAGCAGCTGATTATTCATAGCTGAAGAGAGAAGTAGTGAACTATAAAACATACCTGAAGAAATTATTCAGAAAGTGAGGGAAAGAGACAAAGATGAAAGTATAGAAAGTGTAAGAGACAGAGGATATAGTGTGAAGGTATAAGGATGTTTACTGGAGTTCCAGAAAGAGAACAAGAGGCATACACAATATTTGAAGAGATAATGGCTAAAATTTTTACAAACTAAATTAAGGACATCAATCCACAGATTCAAGATACTCACAAATCTGAGCATGATAAATAAAAAGAAATCTATGCTTGGATACATCGTAGCAAAACTGAAAAAAAAAACACCAAAAAAACCTCAAGAACAAATAGAGGAAAAAATCTAGATTGTCTTCAAAGGAGTTAAACTGACATTTGACTTGTCTACAGAACAATGGGAGATAGAAGACAAAGTACGATTATGATTATCTCCTAAAAAATGAAATTCTGTATCTAGTGCCAACCTAGACTCTTATATCCACTGAAAACATTCTTCAAGAATAAAGTAATAAAGATTTTCAGACCAAAACACAGATCTGCACTGACGAAAAATCTAAAGGGGAAATGATCATAGATAGAGGTCAGAAATACAAGTGGTAAATACCTTCGTAAATCTAAATCCTGACCACATTAAATAGGTAGGAAAAAACAAAAACAACATAGATCTAGCATGACAAAAAGAAAGCACATAAAAACCACTGCTAATATATAGTATAGGTCTTACCACATGTAGGCATTGTCATAAGCTCTTCACATATTTTAATTCATTTAACTTTTACAACATATGAAGTAGGTAGAGTGTATCACACTAAAATTAAGAAGGAAAGACTGAAGCAAAGAGATATTAAAATCTGGCATATTTGAACAGATTGCGGGGGGGAGGACTCTGGAGTACAGGCAATGTTACATTTCTGACCTGGATAAGTACTTGCTTCATAATTAGTATGCTATACATTTACTTTATGCACTTTTCTATATGACTGTTATATTTCACAGTAAAAAATGGTAAAAGAAATGAAAGGAAGTAAAATGTGGCTAAACAGTGGTGATTGAGGGAGAAAATGGAAGCAGAAAAATAAGCATACATTATGAAATAAAATGAAAACACTGGTTCATATCTACATATTTCAGTGTGACTCAACTACACATCATTATTAGTAAGCTCTGAATTTAAAGACAAAATCAACGACTTTATTTAAGGATTACCTGTATTATACAGCAGAACCAGTATAGCTATTTACAAGTAAAAGAAAATAAAGTGACAATTTTCTATGCTATCCTTCGAATTTTTAGAACCATTTTTCTTGTTAGCATCATGGCAGATCCTAATCCATTAAAAATTGGGAAAGATTTTCTTACAAAACATTTGTTTAATGTATAAAAGCTTACCTGATTTCTCAGATAAAGGGAAAAGCCTGGCCAAAAAGAGTTGAATTCGGCCACAGAAGACTGTATTCTGGGATTTTGATAATCTTCTTAGGAGATCTAATAATACATAGAAATGAAGGTTACACAGAAGAGATCATTCTTTGTTTATTACAACCATACCCAGGTTTCTTAACCAGTTTGTCAAGAGTATTTTCCTAAAGCAGTAGTTCCCAAAATGGGGCAGAAATTATTGCCACAGAAAAGCACTACAAAATTAGGAGTAAAACAAGTTTAGCAGAGTCAAGAAGAGCATTATCAAAAATTTTTTGGTTTTCATTAAGTTTACAGGCAGAACAGGAACATTTTAATTTAAAGTGAATGAGTAGTTTTAATAAATCAGACTGTTATTTAAAAATGAAGATATTAATCTATTTAAAAATTTTTATCACTGTGTTTAATTCAACTACCGGTTTTTCTGGCCACATTTGCATTTTAAAAAACAATCATTTACCACAGAAGAACTTACCATTGCACATACGTAGTAAGTAATTTTTCCCAGCAGAATAAAACGTATTCTGAAATTAAGACAGATATGACTGTTGTTCAGAAGTCGTTACACATCCTTCAATAGTAAGCCACAGGAAGTAAAAATATTAAAGAACACTATCATGCACTGAGACTCTACTATGCCACTTTCACTTATTTTCAAGCAAATAACACTTTCAATGAAATAAAAATATTTTTAAATATGTAAGGTAACAAAACATGAAACTAAGTAACTGCTTTAAATATGTAAGTGTGTATTTCCAAGTTAGTTGTTACTACTTAGTCAAATTTTGCACTTCAGCTTTCCTTCCATACATCACTTACATGGCTCCCCCAAGAGAGCGCAACATATATTAATTCCTTCATAAGGACAGATACACTTTTTAGCAATCAGCAATATTAGAAATAGAAGCAAAAAATCTACTCTTAGGACTCTGGATCCATAGAAACACAATGTTACCAAGAAAAAAAAAAACAAAAGTAAGGCACTTACTGATTTCCAAGTAGCAACATTTTTTTCCACAAAAGTGAATATTGTGTCACACTGATCCAAAGGAAGACAATCCAAAACATCTCCCAACAATACAAAAGGTGTAGATGCAGTACAAATACCTTCAAGTGGAGCACAAGTCAATTTAAAAGTTTAAAAAATTGTAGTGTAAAACAGCCCACGCAAAATAATTCTGAAGAATATCTTAAAGGTACACTTTGTCAGTCCTAACGAGGTTTTAAAAGTCAAGAAATGGAAGCAACCAAAAAGTCCTTAAACGGGACATACTTATGTAATTTCTGGTATGTGCACTCAACAATAACAATGAGGAAGATAATTCTCGATAACACTTTTAGAGCATTTACTATATGTCAGGCACACTAAGTACTTTACATATATTAACACATTTAATCCTTATAACCCTATGAGGTAGATAATATTATCTCCAGTTCATAGAACGGGAAAATTGAGACACAGAGAAGTTAAATAAATGGCAGAGCTGGGATATGAACCCAGGCAGTCTAGCTCCAGTCTGCTTGCACCACCACTACGAATGTAATACAGCCAATTAAAAGCAATGATTATGATGACTATAATAACTTGGAAAATGCTTATGATACTAGGTGAAAACAGCAGGATTCAAAACTGTATGTATATTATGGTTACAACAACAACATGTTTTTTTAATTTTAAATTTTAGTTCTAGAAAAACTAAAAACATATACCAAAACAAATGTAGTTTTAAAAAGAATTATGACTAGTATTTTCCCATTTTTTCATTTCTAAATGTTCTATAATGTTGCTAAGTGTTTTGAAAAGAATTATCTTTAAATAAGATAACAAAAAGGCTTGATACTGATTTCAACTATTAATAAACATTTAAAATAACAGTATTGTTTCAGGGAAAGAACAGTAAAGTAAAATGTTTATTTCTAAATTCAATGTTATTAAAGTAAAGCAATAAATTAAAAGCTTTTTAAAGAAAAGGTCATTTAGACTAACAATACTTTTATCTTCCTGCTCATTCTTCCTTCTATTTTAAGGTAATACTTACTAACACTTGTTAAGTGTTTAAGAAAAGTAGCCACTTATGCATAATATGTAAAAAAGTATCTAGGGGGCACTGCAAGCCCCAAACACTGCATTTAATATATGTTCAGAAAAAGGAAGTAGTATTTCTAGCTCTGATAAGATTACATCTGGAATGTGATGTGAGGGATACTGTCTAGAACCACTGGGTGGCATAAGGCAGCAGATTTCAACTCCAGTTGATAATCAAAACTATCTAACAGAAATCAAATAGTGAGCTCCATCAATGGGCACAGAGGCTGGTTGACTACCTGCCAGGGTCGTTACAGAGGGGAGCAGGATAGGCCAGATATGAGACTGGACTAGATGATCTCTAACGTCCCTTAACACTTAGATTCCATGATACCATATGCCCTGTATATCCAAGAGATTTGAGAAGTATACTCTGCTCTTAGTTGCAGCATAGCCTGGCATAAGTTAACTCACATTTAATAATTATAGAACTTAACAAAATTACCCAGATCTCATTACCAAAGACTCTGATTCAGTAAAACTAAGCTAGGCCCTGGGAATCTCACTTAAATATAGAGATTCACTGGTGATTCTGATGAGTTGGGTTATAACACGACCCCCTGGAACTTTTGCAACTCATATCCCAGCCTCTGCAATTGCCCTCTTTGCTTGCCTTTAACCTTGGCGACAGATAGGCACTTCCTCAGCTCCCAAACACCTTGTTATGTTCATACTTCCATGGTTTTGTTGATAATGCTGTTTTCTGCCTAGTCTTCCTTCTATCACATGGTAAATTGATAAGGCCACCTCATCTTTGTTTCTGAAGCACACTGTATGTAACTTATAGCACTCACCAAATCCTGTTTATCTTTATATAAACTATGAGCTTTTTAAATGGTAGGCATTTTTATATGCTTTAACCAGTAAATTATCTGACACTGAACAGAAGCTCAATAAATATCTGCTGGGTTGAATTTAACAAAACATATTTATGGACAATTCAAAAACATGGTACACAAATAATACAATAATAATCTCTCTCAAGAAGGGACTTTTCCTATCAAATTAAAATAAAAAAGCACTTAAGCTTTTATTTATGGTTTAAGTTCTTAAGTCCTCATCTTTCTCAAAGAAAGTAAAAGTTCTAAACATAGACTTTGTACAACTTCAAGTGTTAAAGACATTAACAGTCTACAACAGTAACATATCAAAGAACTAAGCAGATGCCGCAAACTGAGAGAAACTGGGCAAAGAACACTCCACTGTGGAACTCATTTAAGTATGCTTAATGATGGAATGAAGAAGCATCTCATATAAAACACATAAGGTCAGAATTTATGAACTATGCTTAAGTTCACAAAACAGCTTGCTGCTACGCTGGAAGACTACTTTTACCTTGCATTTTCCAGTTTTTGCAGGAATAAGCATCAAAATGATAAATATATGAATAATGCTTTACAGAGTAAAAGCATTTTTCACATAAATTATCTGAATTAATCAAATGAGTATTTTAACCAAATTGGTCAAAGAATACTGATAAACTATTTTTTCATTACTTCTTTCTGCAAATATTTAATGAGCTCCTCCAATGTGTTAGGCACTGTGTATCTACTATGTGCCTTTTTTAAAGTCTCTCAAAGCTGCTGCCCACTGCCCCCGCCCGATTTTAACAGTCTCCTACCTAGTTTTCCTGCCAGCAGTCTCTCCCAACCCAACTCTTCCTCCATAGCTCCTCTTTAGCATGGCATACAAAGTCCTTTACAAATGACCCTAACTACTACTCCTGCATCTTTCCTCACCATTCTCATTATTCTCTCACCCCTCTGCTCCACGCAGTTCTTTAGCCATGCTGAACGTGGCTTTTACACAGCTATTCCCTTCTGTTTCTGCCTTACAAATTCATCATCCCTCCCATCTTGGCTCTTGTGTTATAGCTTCCTTTCTAAGACCTTCCTGATTCCTTTAGACTCTGAAGTTTAGAGAATCACTTCAATCACAGTAACTACAGCATGGTATGACATTTACACATCTCTTTCCTCCATTAGCTACTAGATTCCTTCCGGGTAGGGAATATGCTTTATTTACTACTGAATCTCCAAGTCCTAGCTCAGTACCAGGCACACAGCAGATGCTCAATAAATATTTACTGAATGAACAAAACAACTGGAGAACAAAGAAAGTGTCAAAATGTGTGCTGCATAATAGAGATGAAAAATACATGTGAGCTAATTTCATTGGGACAACTTCTTGGCAAAGGTGGTAGGCAGAAACTGAAGAAAGAACAAAATCAGGCAGAGAGGTATAGGGAGAAACAAAATCAGGTAAGTTTTAAATAAAGCACGTTATGTCCAAAATTACTTTAAAAAAAGAAAGCCATACTTACCTTCAGTTACTCCCCCAATAGCAAGAGAAATAATAGCTAAAACGTTTTCACATGATGAATGATTTATCTACCAACAGAGGAGAAAACAATTTAGGGGCCAGAGTTGAGACTAATTTGGTAACAATAAAAACATACCATCTGACATTAAATTGATTATGACAAATATGGGATAAAAATGTCTCTTACAGAAGATAAAACTACTTTCTAAGATGGAAATACAAAACTGAACAGTAATAGAGTCACTAATTGTTGAAGTATATCAAGTAAGTAATAAGTACATGACTCACTTAAAATCCAATGGCCTTAGGAAAATGTTTACAGTAGTGTGATTAAGGCTCTAAGTTACTCAACCACAGAAGTACTGAGGTCAAAACTCAATCAATGGCATAGGCAAAGGCAGGGCCAAGGAAATTAATTGTACTGGGGCATCAATATGTCTGAGGGAGGGCTTTAATGGAAGGGAGGTAGTGCTTAGGTTCTATAACATCATAAAACCCAGCATTTATTGAGTGTTCCTTAAATGTTGTTTTATACAGGAACCCTGAAAGAATGGTATTTCCCCTCTTACAAATGAAATTGAGTTCAGAAAAGCAAAGCAACTTGCCCAATGGTTCACAACAGGTAGTTAGGTCTGAAGAGGAGGAAAAATGAATTTTGATCCAGAATTGTCCGAAAGAAAGGGACATTGTATTCCAACTGTTAGAAAAGGATCTAGCTTCTCAGGACCCATCCTTTCGCTTAACCAAGAATAAACTGCTAAAACTTTCCCTTTCATTTGAGCGTCCCATTAATGGTAAATAAATTCGGATTGTTCATGTTTAGATTAAGTTTCTCTGAACTCTAAACTTACACTGAAGTTGGACAGGTTGTAGTTATTTTTGCATGCAAACTGATGAGGAGAATGCCAGAAGAAAATGAGCGCATGAATCCCAGCTTCCATGCTGAACAACCTTCGACTAGAGCTTTCACGCCACTACAGGATGTGTCACTGTTTATACAGCAACATGAGAGGGCTCACTTCCAACTTCTAGTTCTTGCTAAGTAAGACCTCACGTCAACTTTTCTTATATTCACTTGGAGAGGGCTCTCTTCATTTATTAAACCAAGCCTTTAAACTGCACCTGTGCTGTCAAATGCCTTAATTATTACATAACTTTCTGTACTATGATCAAGTTAGCTTTCACAAAGCAGCAGGCTCACTCTAAAAAAAATGCTTAAATACCCATTCTAAGAACAAAAGCAATTTAAAAAAAAACTGGTTTATTAATTTGCCAGCAAAATTTTAACAATAAAGGATAAGCATACTTACAATTTCTTCTTCTAGAACACCTCTGAAAGCTTGGTCAAGGGTACATTTTTTTTCATTTTCACTATTAAAAAACAAAAGACACTTGCATTTTTTAAACAGCTCAGGTGAGTATAAAGATCCAGGAAAGCATATTTCATGGATATCAATGCCTTACCTGCCAGGTAACTGGCTGAAGGTATTCAACAATGGCTTAATATTTTTGTTGTTCAGGGCCTCTCTGGTAGACTTCTAAAAAAATAAAAATAGCAAATAAGTGGAAAGATTTTGCTTTTTACTGAAAATCATATCAATAGCATGTCTAACTAAAAAATGTTTTTACCTGGAAAAAATTACCTATCAGTCATTCTATCAGTAATTCTTATTCAAATGCCACTTACTGATACAGACTCTCATCACTTTAAACCTGGCAAGAGCTTCCTAGCTAGACTTTCTTATTCCAGGTTTTTCCTCCTACCATCTCTTTCAATATCACATTCATGAGAGTATTCTGCTTTTTTTAAAAAGAAAAAACCAAAACCATCCAAATGGCTCCTTATTTACAGGTTTCGGTTTTGAAGTTTCATAGCTCACTCTCAAGGTCCCTGATAATGTTATCCCATTCATATCCAATCTTATTTCCCACTATCCCCTCACACATACTCTCCACTAAGGTCTAGCTATTTTTTCATCAGTTTCTATCAACCTTACTCTAGTGTATTCATACATTCATGTTGTTCTTTCTGCCTGCTCATCCAAATTCTATCCATTCTTCAAGACCCATCTCAAGTCCTACCTCCTCTAAGTGGCTTGCTCGGCACAGTCCCTGCTGATTGTCTTAAAGTAGTCATAAGTGACAGACAAAAATATTGCAAAGTCATTCGTCCTGTGAAAATTCACATACACTTGCAAAGTCATCTTATTGCCTCATAGGAGTTAGATTTATACTGGAAATGTCCATTCCTGACTCTGCCACAATAGGCTGTGTAATCTTGGGCCTATCCTTTTATCTCTTTGTGCTTCATTTTCCTCTCCAGTTGAATAAGAGGGTTGTTGTAGATCCTTACTACCAGCAGCAGCAGTGGCATCACCTGTGAACTTGACAGAAATGCAGAATCTCAGGCCGGATTCCAGAACTACTGAACCAGAATCTACATTTAACAAGATCTCTAGGTGATCCCACTACACACTGAAGCTTCAGAAGCATTAGATTGGATGATCTCCAATTAAATGGTCCCCTTCAGGACTAACATGATCTTGGATATTCCTAACAGTTACTCTTAACAGAACATCAGAACACCAGGGATTACAGCAAAATGCACAGAAAGAAAACGATTTTGATGACATAAACAAGATATAATCTGGTAGGAAAAAAAAAAGAAACCCCACGCTGTATGGAAAAAAAAACAAACCCTGAACACAAGAAAACTACTGACTACAAAGAAACAATTTTCTTTCACAGAATCTTTAATCTGCCATCACTATAATTACATAAACACAGTTGAATGAGTAGTTTCATGACTTGAAATACTGGCACACATGCTAAAGACAAAATACAGTCAAATAACTTTGCACAGAGTTTTTCATGCTGGAGGCTATGATGGACCATATAAAAAGAATACTGGGTCTGAAGTCAGAAAAATCAGTGAAGTAAATCACAACATTGCGGGGAGACGAGTGTCTCAGTTTCTATCTCACACATAAGAGTTAATAAAACTTAGCCTACTTCACAACGCTATTCTAAGAGTTAAATAAGGCAACATGAAGACGCTCTGTAAGGTGTTTCCCAAATGCTCAAACTGCTCTTCCCCAAAGCGTAAGAATAAAATAACATTTGGCAACCTTTCCCAAGCTAATCTCTGTTTGCCTTTTCCCATTTAGGATCTCCTCCTCGATCTCTTAGGAGTGAGATACGGAGGGTTAAAGGAGTAAGGAATAGGCGACCGGAAAAACGACCTGGCAGCTTAGGAGGCGGGGCGGGAACCGGTTCTCTGGGCTGAAACCAACTCCCGCCCCCCACGCCCCCAGAGTAACTCCCCTTCCAGTTCTGGAGACACCTGACCCGCTAAGCGAGCACCGCAGAGGAGCTGGACCGCATCGGAGGCGGTCTTCGGGTAAGCCCTCCACGCAGGGCTCAAAGACGCCCAGAAATCGAGGCCGCGGGAGCCACTGGCGGGAGGGCGGAGACGGACAGCAGAGGACGCGCGAAAGAGACAGCTAATGCGCCTTTCTCACCTCCCAGCCCCCGAAGCGGCCAGGAGCCCACGCCGAAGCGTGCACACCTCGGTCCCCGCTTTACCCCAGGGCAAAATTCGAGTAATTTCAGGGAAAGAAGGGCAAAGAGTAGCGCTGAGTTACGCCCGCCCCCTCCGGCCTTCTGCTCACCGTGAACCGCGTCCGCGCTTCGGGCAAACTGAAAAGCTGCGGCGTCGGAGACATCTTCCCGGCTGCGCTTGCCCGCCACCGCGCTGTGGCGCTCGCTGATGACGTCAAGCAGGGAGCAACGAGATTGCCGGCTCTGTGCACGGCTAGAGCGGCCTGTGAGCCCAGGGGCGGGCCAGCTGGCAGTTGGGAGCTTTCTTGGGGACCGAGTTCAGGTGGGCGTTGGAACCCTGAGTCAGCCGCACAGTACTTAGTCGGGTTTGTGGGGAACCCTCGAGGTGACGGCATATGGGCGGCCTCGTCCTGTAAGCTTTGCGCTGCCGGGCGGGGACTAGGCCGGGACGCGCACCGGCGGTGTTCTTCGTGCGTTAGGGAAGCCGGGAGAATGGCTGCTAGTTACGGCTCAATGGGCCGCGGGGGAAGGTACCGGCTGCCTGAGGGTCCGAGCCTGGCGGGTTATCTGGGGAAGCGTTGGCAGTGGCCTTGGGCCTCCGGACCGCAGTCATTCTCCCTGAAGGAGTGGTCTCAGCTCCGGATTTACGCATTAGCCCTGTGGCTCAGGAGCAGTTCACTCTCCTGTGAAATACCAGTAATGCCTGTATCACAGGGCTGTTGAAAAGCGCGAACGGAATAATGAAGGCAAGTGGGGCTTGTAAAGCAATCTAAGTATTAGTGTTAATATCTTGGAATCAGTTAACTTTGCTGGCACGTAGAGGTCTCTGCTAAAGAGAAAGACCGAGGAGGAATGCAGTACTCGGCTCCGATTGGAAAATGGGTGGCGCCGCGTCCGGGTGGAGGCACCCGTTGCGAAACCCTGTCTCCTCAGCGATTTCCTCCCTTGTCTCCTCTCACTTGAGAGCCTTGGCTAATGAGAAGCCAAGTGGCAGTAACTTTCTCAGTTGGGATTATGCTGTGAGGAAAGAAGCTGTGACCCAAGTGCGAGGAACTTCCTACCGGCTCTAATTCCCTTCTATGGGTACCTAAATGAAGAAAGCTAGGCGCCCTTTACCTTGTTCCCCTCATTGACATCCAACGAGGATGTAGGAAGTTAACGAAAGACAACTTTAGGGTCTTGCCCCTAAGTGGGAATTGAGAACAGTGATGGCTACCTGGAACACTACAGTCTTTTTTAGAATCAACAGAATCATTCAGGTTTGATTGTATAACTTAAATGTCCAAATAGGCAAAATAAACTGGTATTAACTAATTTAATAGGTAGCTAGTGTAATAGGATTATTATTATTATATTACAGATGATTACTAACTACCTGGAGCACAACTAAGACCTGAGAGGTAGATAAAATTAGTTTTTACAAAATCCCAAACACAAGAAGAGCTGGTGTTTATTGACTCATCCATGAAAGCCCAGTGACTTAGAATGTTATTTGTTTATTCAGCAATTATTTTGGGGGCATTTTTGTACACAGTGGACAGTATTTGTTGAATGAATAATAAATATATGAACAAATGATTGAATGAACAAAATAATACAGCTTAATTCCTGTTTTGAGGAGCTATGGTTAACATGAAACAACTACAGTGTACAATTTCTATCATTAGTAATTTAGATAATAACTACTGTAAGAGGTCAAAGGAGAAAGAGAGATCACTACCATATGAGGTGGTCAAGGAGTCTTCATGGAGAAGATAGAGCATGACCTGGACCTTGAAGGATTCTGGTAGGCATAGGTAGAGTGGGAAGGGCTGAACAGGAAAGACATTCCACATGGAGAGAAGGTATGAGCAGAGGTGTGAAGCGAGGAAGCACAGCGAAAGACAGCTGTTTACTTTAACATTAGGTTCTGAACAGAAATAGGGCTGAAAACTGAAGTTGGAACCAGGTGGTATTAACGTTTGAAGCCAAAGAATGTTGTGGGTTTAAAAATGGCTTTTATAGTTCCTGCCAAGTTATAGCCAGCAGTGTATTTTGAGGGAAGGAGAAAATGAGCTGTTTTGCTGCTAACAAGGGAAGCAACACCAGGTAAAGAAACAGGGAAAACAGCAGCAATCATCAGGTGATAATGAGGAGTTGTTGTTTAATAGGTACAGATTTCAGCTTGGGGTGATGAAAAAGTTCTGGAGCTGGATAGTGGTGATGGTTCCACAACAATGTGAATGTACTTTAGCCACTGGACTGTACACTTAAAATGATTAAAATGCTAAATTTTATGTATATTTTACCGCAATGAAAATTTTAACAAAACGTATTTTTGAAAAAGCAGCAATCTGATGCTGGATAGCTTAAAAAGGGCAAAGACATCACAAACATCAGTATGATTTCAGACCTCAAGATAAGATTATATTTAATAAAGCAAGAAAGTAGGTAATGCATTTTAAAAAGATGTCATTCAAAAATCATTGCAGTAGAAAAATACTTTAGCATTTAGATCACATTAATAAATGCTTTATAATTCCCTGTGCACTTAACATGTAGTTCCTCATTTGATCCTATAAATGATATTTTGAGGTGGGTAATACAGCTATAATGCCCATTTTACACATGAAGCAAACTCAAGGGATAGGGTTCTTGATAGAGGTAATTAGCAAAATGAGACCACCCAGGGGTTTTGATCCCAGATTTCATGTTCTTGCCACCATGTTATACTGTGATAAGTAATTGTCAGGTTTTGTTGAGCACCTTCTATGAGCCAGATACTTTTGTTGGATTATTTCTACCCCTTACGACAACATTGTACATAACAATATATCTGTGAGGAAACAGGCTCGTCTCTCCTAGGTCACGTGGCTAGAGAAAGCTAGCTTGGGATTTGAGCCTAGCTTTAATCCTTAACTCTTGAATCTTTACCAACAGACATTACCATCTTAATGTCTCATAAATTGTTTCCTTACAATTGGCTAAGGGTGAGGATTATATTGTCATCGATAATAACACATTATAAGTTTTTTTTTCTTTAAAGATTGGCCCTGAGCTAACATCTGGTGCCAATCGTTTTTTTTTTCTTCTTCTCCCAAAGCCCCCCAGAACATAGTTGTATATTCTAGTGTAGGTCCTTCTGGTTCTGCTGTGTGGGACACTGCCTCAGCACAGCTTGAGGAATGCTAGGTCTGCACCCAGGATCCAAACCAGCGAAACCCTGGGCTGCCATAGCGGAGTGCGTGAAGTTAACCACTCAGCCATGGGGCTGGCCCCTGTAAATTTTTTAAAACTATGTAATAGTAACATTCAAAGGGCAGACATCCAATAACATGTAACCTCTTCACTTAAGCTTATTGTGCACCCATTTTTCCTCTTACGTTAGTGAGGTAAGATGGATGAGGGACTGCTTCTCTGTTAAGAAATACCCTCCATTGAAAATCCTAGGGTGGATGGTTTAGATCGGTTCTAAGCATTTGCATCTTCCTTCCTCTTTTCCTTGGTGTGCTCTTACATGGATTCAGGTTACCATTGGAGTGGTGAGATCTAGGAGCAAAGACCAAGAGAGGCAGCCTAGTCTGCTTTTGTTCTAGTCCTTATCCTCGCTTAGGGAAGAGGAAACTTTTTGCTCCATTCATCAGTCAACCACATTAGGATGTTGGATTGCAGCTTTTGCTGGTTCAGGTTCTGGGCCCTAGCCATCTTTCCCCTTCCCTCTCTGTAATTTGAGTGGATTGAAATAATGATATTGAGAGGGAACTGATGTTGGAGAGGCAAAATTGAGCAAAAAGAATGAGACTCCTTCGTTGGGAGAGGAATGGAACTGAGAAGAATAAAGATGGAAGAGGGATGCTACTTTGTATATATTTTGGGACTTACGTTTTTGTGGAAAAAGAGAAATTATGTGAAAAGTGTGTGGCTGCTGTCTTTTATAGGGTGGTGGCAATTTTCATTTTATATTAATATTGTACTATTTACTCAACACATTTATTGAGTGCCTAGTATCTCCGAGTCACAGGTACAATATTATTGGACTATATATGAAGTATTACTTTATTAAATTGTAAGTACTGTATATATCATTATCTAGTGTACATTGCAAAAGCCTGTTTGGTGAGCTTGGTTGGACCACATACGTGAACATAATTCAGGGTGAGAAATAGAATAGTGGGTGACTTCTTGCCCTGCTAAGCCCAGCTTCCCTGCAGGGTTAGGCAGAGATTTTGCCTGAAATTGTACCCTTGCTTGACTTGTTCCCCTTTCTTGTCCTGTTTCTCTCTCCTTTCCTGGTTTCTCCTGAGAGCACCTTAATAAGTCATTTGCCCATGAATTCTCACCTCAGAGTTTGCTTCCAGAGGTCCTGATTGTGTTAGTTCGGGTCTACCAAGAAGCAAACACCACCACAGGATTAGATGTGCAAGAAGTTTATCATGGAGTCAGCAGGAGCAGGCAGGGAGAGCTTGCGGACCACAATGCAGGGCTGACACCCGAGGAGGGAGGATTAGGTAGGAAGTTTCTGAGTGAAGCGCAGCTCCAAGAAAGGTTTGACTTTGCCAGTGGAGAGTCCTCAGGCCATACTTCTTGTCAGAGGAGTCCTGCGGTTTGCCAGAATGGACTTGCACTAGTACCTCTGCCATGCTCAGTCATTGACTAGAAGCAGCCCTCAGGAAGCCTGGCCTTGGTGCAAATGGGGTGGATCCAGAAGTTAACAGCTGGGGCTGTCAGTCAGTTGTGCTCCCCACAGCAAAAGATCTGAGTGGAGCATTTCATGGCCACCACATTGTCCTAAGGTATTGATATAATAATATTTTATCCATTTTCAGAAAATATTTTCTTCGTTTGCTTATTCTTGACAAATATATATTAACCTGGCACTGTGAACTAAACAGAAGAGTTACTAACCTTAATGGAGCTTTTATGCTGTGGGAGAGCAGATTTTTTAAAAAGTAAATAGAAACATAAAAGAATTTCACTATGTGATAAGTGCTGTGAAGGAAATAATAGCATCTGAGTGCTATTGTGTGCTTGAATTCTAAGTGCGTTACATGGATGAACTCGTTTAATCTTCCAAGCAACCTTATGAGGTAGTTACTCTTTATAATTCCCAGTTTACAGGTGAAGAACCTGAGGTGAACAGTGCTTAAGTGACTTAGTCCCAAGGTCACTCTAAATCAAAGGAATGAGAGACTGAGATAGAGAATGCTTGAGCAATATTTGACTTTAAATAGGGTTGTCAGGAAGGACCTCTCTGAGGAAATTATATTTAAGCTAAAATTTAAAGTATGGAAAGGAATTTGTTGTATATTTATGAGGGTGGGATTGGCAGGGGAAGGCAAGAAAGAGCATTCCAGGTAGATGGAATAGTGTGTGCAGTGGCTTGTATTAAGAAGGAGGTTATCGTATTTGAGAACAGAAAAAAGGCCATAGTGAGCAAGATGGAGAGCAGCGGAAAATGAGGTTGGAGAAATGACAGGGCCAGATTGTTTAGGACCTTGACCTTCCTGCAGTTTCATTCTCTTCTACTGCACGCCACAGCCTCTGGAATCTCATTGAATACATAAAGTTTGCTTTAGAAGTTATTTATTTTTTGCATAAAGTGTTTCAGAGGAGAGTCATTTGCTTTCATTAGTCACCTTGCTTCCACTCTGGAGCATCTGATTTCCTTCATATGACTGGTGATTTTTCATTATGTATTCATGTTTATAAATGAAAGTCAAGCTTGTTCAGTCCTAATAGCTATTGCAGGGGCTGCTCAGCATATTTTCCACTCCTCACTTGCCATTCCCACCCCCCGCCCCCTCGCCCCATTCTTGCAATAGACAAAACAGTTGTGGGTGTATGACCAGGCCTGGCCAGCAATGTCTTTGAAATTTTTCTTCTGCAGCTGGAAAATATGTCTGCTGTACTAGTTAGAGTTCTTTTTTATAAACAATAGAAACCTACTCTGGTTACTGTTTTGAGAAGTAAGTTATTGGGAGGGAATCCGGAAGCTCATCCAACCAAGTGGAAGCCTGGAGATGAAGCTTGGGCAGCCCTCAGTGGAAGCAAGACATAGTTTCAGTCTTAAGATGACCCTGCTAACACCATCTCTAATGGTGTGGCTTTGGTTCTGGATTCTGCAGCCCTTGCATACTTGCCACCCCATCGCTGTATGCTCACCTCCACACGGTGCTGCTGTAGCTATCCTGCTTAATCTCCAGCTCTCAAACCTTTGCACCTCTTCCTCTAGATTCAAGGTCATGGCTGGGAGTATCTGATTGGCTACCCTCAGGTCTTGTGCTCGTGCTTTAGCTTCCAGAGAACAGGAAAAGTTACACCCATCCCTCCTTGCTTTCAGCATCTGTAATGAGCTGCAGAGCCTTATTTTTGGATTTCCCTTCAATTGGAAAGGGTATTTGGATGCCAAGCAGCCAGTAGGATAATACCCATTGGTCATACTGGCTGCCCAGTACAATTCTCTGTCACCTCAGGGGCTGTGACAAATATTGAGCCCCTGTTGCCATCTTCTCTATCCCTGGGAGAAAGCCCATCTACAGAAAGAGAAAATGAGGCCAACACACAGAAACAGAGCTGAAAGATGGGCTATAGAATGAAAAGAGAGGAAGAAAAAGATGTTAGGTGGGGAGGACAGATGTAGGAGGAGAGAGAGAGATGGGAAAGTGATGGGAAGAGAGATTAATCGCAGGATAGTTTGAGCTCTGGGCTTTTTCATGTCAGATGACGGCTCTGTTTTCATCTCCTAAGTTCCATGAACCATTAAACCTCTTTGATAATAGCTTAATGCCATTTGAAATTGGATTTCATTCATTCGCCATCAGAGTCCCAGTTAATGCAGGAGCTGAGGTAGGTTTCATCTACAGTTGTGTTATTGTTTAGTTTCCTTTTTATTTCTCAATCTCGAAAAGAGGAGGCTGGGTCACCCCCTAAAGTTCTGAATGGAGTGGATTGACTTTGAAATGATCCAGTGTGCTGGAGATTATGGTCTAGCAGGGGTCCACCTCTCTTACCTCCTGTGAGCCAGGTGAAGTCTGTAGTTGAATTTTGCCTGTGAGCAGTGGTGGATCTTTTTCTGGATGCACAAGAAAGTAGCAGACAGGCCTCTTCTTAGGTGAGAGGTGACTTGAGTGGCTGTAGACATGAATATCATTACGTGACCAGGAAGCCATCTGGTAAGTGGGATTTGTTTTCTATAATAATGGTGACTCTTAAGACCTCAAATTATGTCAGCAAAGCTTGCGAAGTTTTGAAGAGGGATAGAAGAGGAGTGTTTTAGTCTGGGTTACCCCCAAAAGTAGAGTCAAAGACTTGTGTGTAGATAATTTATTTTGGAAAGTGATCCAAGGAAGCAGTGAAACCAGGGAGAATCAAACAGGAGGAAAAGTCATTGCAAAGGTGCTTTATAGTATCTGTCACTGCTATGGGCGACTGGAGCCCAATTTCAGTGGAATCTTTTGAGAAGCTGTATCTAATGTGCCTCAAAATTGCCTGCCCAAAGAAAGGGGGAAAGCATTCATGCATTGACTTCCAATCCCCATTCATCAAAGACTGACTCATGGTCACATTGCTTTTGTGTATGCATGAATACATAGAGGGCTTCCACAGGGGTTCTGTGCAATAGGACAATATTAGAGGAGCCCTGGGGCAGGAAAAAAGTGTATGATGCTGCTGTGGTGAACTCCTGTCAGTTTCACTGTGTGGAGATGGCTGTGGCTAGAGTAAAAGTGGGTCCAGTGGATGTGAGACAGGGCCAAGAGATGTCCAATATAAGGGGAGAAAATGTGCTGAATTCAATCATACATAAGGGGAGCCAAAATAAACTGTTCAGTTGGATCTCAGCCAGTTAAAAAAATAGATTCAAGCATATAGACATTAAAAACATAAATGATAATCATTAGTGGAATCTAAAATAATATGTATACCCTCAATATCACTGGAGAAAGTAAGAAAAAAAAGTTCATATAACAAGAGTTAGAACACAGAGGGAACTGCAAAATCTCTCTGACTCTCTCTACGTCTCCCTCCCTCCCTCTGTGTGTGTGTGTGTTTGGGTGGAGAGAGAGAATGAGAGAGGGCATACATATAAGTATATATGTACATGTATATATACTAAAGTATAAATTATGATGGTAGAAACAAAAACAGGCATGTACGAAAGCAGCAGTGGATCTAGCCTGAAGTTTATACAGTTTGGGAGGGATGGTCTTTATGAAGAATAATACAAAATCACAAATATGAAATTAGATATGAAAGTAAATATTTATTTGGAATGAGAAAAGAAATGACAATACATTGTAGGTGGCACAAACATCATAAAATTCAGGATAATATTATTATCAACTGCTAGATATCCCTTCATAATACTTTCCTCCTACATTTTTGGCTGCATATTCTTTGATCACTTCAGCATTTGAAAATGATTATGTAATACTTCTATAAAGAAGAACAGAAAGATAATTCAGCCTTTTACTTAGCATAGTGGATATTTGTTATTATTGATTGTTTAGAAAAGTTTTGATTTTTTTTTTCAGTTTTACAGCTCATCGGATATGCCACGTCTGTGATTTCCTCTGCAGTTTCTTGCTCAGGTCACGCGTCTTGCTCTGACAACTTCAGCCCTTTGATTTCAGTTAGTACAGCACCCGACAGCTACAGCCAGAGCTGGCCCTCTCTGCAATAGGTCCCCCTTCCTCCCACTGCCCCCAGTAAGCCAGTCTTTGGTGAGGAGATGTAGCCATGAAACTTGAGTGTTGAGCCCTGTCTAGGGAGCAGAGTAACATCTTTTTAAAGTATCTTTTTCTTTGGGGTCTTGGATGCTTAATGAGGTTCACCAGGAGAGGTTGTCAACAAGGGTCAGGAAGATGCAGGAGCACAGGCAGTTCAGCAGATAAAATGGAATACTAAAAAATATTTGATTAATCAAAAGATGTCAGGAAAGGAAGAACGAAGATAATATGGGACAAATAGAAAACAAATAGCATGCTGACAGACTTAAGTCCATCTGTATCAGTAATTGAATTAAAAGTAAATGTGGAATAAAAAAATGCAATATGGAATCCTGGATTGGATCCTGGAACAGAGAAAGGACATTTATGAAAAGACTGGTGACATCCAAATAAAGTCTGGAGTTTATGTAATAGTAATGTGCTAGTTTTGGTTTTTTAGTTTTGGTAAATACGCTATGCTTATGTAAGATATTAACATTAGTGGAAACTAGGTGAGAAGTATTTAGGACCTGTAGTAGTATTTTTGAAACTATTCTGTAAATCTAAAGTTATTCCAAAATAAAATGCTTATTAAAAAATGTAAGTAGACTAAATATCAAATAAAAATCTTAACAATATCAGTCTGAATTCAGAAAATAAGACTCAAGCTATATGCTGTTTACAAGAATACACTTTAAAAATAAGATAGGTTTAAAGTAAAAGGATGGAAAAATACTTGTGTAAACACTTGTGATGAGAAATATAGTATTACTATTTAATATTGGAAAAAACAGCCCCCCTAGACAAAGAGTATTACCAGATATGAAGAAGGTCATTTCACAATAATGAAATGATGATCTCATTAGGAAACATCCTAAATGTGTGTTCATTGAAAAATAAAAGCTCATAATACATGAAGCAGAAATTGGCAGAACTAAAAGGGTAAATAGAAAAATCCATACTCATAGTTGGAGACTTTAATACATCTCTCTCAGTAATTGAGAGAATGAGGAGAAAAAAAATGAGTAATGCATAGACTATTTGAACAACAGTTTTATCCAACTTGACATAATTGGTATTTATAAAACACTATGTCCAACAAATGTAGAATGAATTTTCTCTTCAAGTGCACATGGATAATTCACCAAAATAGATCATTGCTCAGTGATAAAGCAAGTCTCAAAACTTCCAAAGTGATAAATCATATAGGATATATTCTCTGATGATAATGGAATTTAGAAATCATAATAAAATATCTAGAAAAATCACCAAATATTTGGAAATTAAGCAACAAAATTCTGACTAACCCATGGGTCAAAAGGAAATCACAAGGAATTTAGAAAATATTATGTACTAATGAAATGAAAACACAATTTACCAATATTTGTGGATACAGCTAGAACAATGGAGGAATATCTATAGCTTTAATATATTTTATATAGTTTGTAAGCATTTATTAGAAAAGGAGAGGGTTAAAAATCAAGAAGTGAGCAATAGAAGAGCAAATTAAACCCTAAGAAAGTAGACAAATAATATAAAGGCAACAAAATAGAACACAAATAATAGAAAAAATGAAAATCAGAAGATGTTGCAAAAGGAGGAACAAAGATAAGGTGGGACAAGTAGAAACCAAAGCCAAAAGTTAGTTCTTTGAAAAGATGAATAAAATTGATAAAGCTTTAGCAAGATCAAGAATAAAAAGAGAAAACTAAAGTTGTCAATATGAGAAACATTACCGATCCTATAGGCATTAAAAAGATAATATGATAGTGTTAAAAACTTTAAGGTAATAAATTTGACAACTTAGAGGACATGGAAACTTTGTAAACACAACTTACCAAAATGACAAAGAAGAAATAGAAAATCTGAATAGTGCTATAACTGTTAAAGAAATTGGATGTGTAACAAAAACTTTTCCAGAGAGCAAACTCCAGGTCTAGATGGCTCCATTGGTAAATTCTGCCATACATTTGTGGAAGAAATAATACCAATCTTACACTAAGTCTTTTAGAGAATAACCCAGGAGAAGACTTACCAACTTGTTTTGTGAAACTAGAATAACTCTGATATCATACCCTTAAAAGTACATTATAAGAAAATACAATTACAGGCTAACATCCCTTATGAACGTAGGTGCAAAAGTCCCAAATGAAAAAATGCAAATCCAGTGATATGGCAAAAGGATAGTACATCATGACCAAGTAAGGTTTATTCCAGGAATGTAAGTTTGGTTTAACACTTGTGGTAAGTCTATATAATTCAACATGTTGTCAGAATAAAGGAGAAAAAATATAAATATGAGCATATCAATAGATATAGGAAAAGTGATAAAATTCAACATCCATTCATGACTTTTAAAAATATCAGCAAACTAGGAATAGAAGGGGAACTTTTCAATCTGATAAAAGGTATCCAAAAGAATCTTCAGCTAACATCATAATAGTGAAATACTGAATTCTTTGCCTCTGAAGACTGGAAAAGATGATGTTCACATTCATCACTTTTATTCAACATTAAAATGGAGGTCCTATCCAGTGTATCAAGAAAAAAGCAACAGAAGACACAAGGATTGGAAAGGAAGAAGTAAAACTGTTTTTATTTGCAGATGGCATGATTTTTTACATAGGAAATTCAAAGGCATAAAGTATATAAAAGAGAACTATTGGTGCTAATAAGTTAATATAACAAGATTACAGGATACAGGGTCAATCTATATTTTAATTTGTATATAGTAATTGTAAAAATTTGGAAAATAAATTGAAAATCAATGCTGTTTATAATAGCATAAACAACATTAAATACCTAGGAATAAATTTAGTAAAAGATGTACAAGAATTTAAAAACACTGCTGAGATAAATTAAAGAAGACATAAGTAGGAGAAAAGACAAACCATGTTCATGAATTTGAAGATTCAATACTGTAAAGGTATCAATTCTCCCCAAGTTGACTATAGATTCAACACGATCTTAAAAAAAATCCCAGCAAACTTTTGGTAGAAATTGACAAACTGATTCTAAAATTTACACAGACATGCAAAGAACCTAAAATAGCTAAGATAATCTTGAAAGAAACAAAGAGGAATTATACTACTAGATTTTGAGACTTCCTATAAAGCTATTGTAATTAAATCAATAAAAAAATGTAATAAGGATAGAAAAGTAGACCAAAGGAACAGAACAGAGTTCAAATATAGACTCAGGAAATTGGTCACTTGGTTTTTGAAAAGGAGTAAATGGAATCCTATGTGGAAAAAGATTTTTGGGTTTTTGTAAAGATTGGCACCTGAGCTAACAACTGTTGCCAATTTTTTTTTTCTTTTTCTCCCCAAATTCCCACAGTACATAGTTGTATATTTTAGTTGTGGGTCCTTCTAGTTGTGGCAAGTGGGATGCCACTTCAACATGGCCTGACGAGCAGTGCCATGTGTGCGTCCAGGATCCGAACTGGCAAAGCTCTGGGCTGCTGAAGCGGAGTGCACAAACTTAACCACTTGGCCACAGGGCTGGCCCCCCGAAGGTCTTTTTAATAAATAGTTCTGGAGCAACTGAATATCCACATGGGGAAGAAATGAACCTTGATCCCTACCTTTCATCTTGTCCAAAAATTACTTTGAAATTAAATGAAATAAAGAACAGTAGAAAACAATCAATGAAACTAGGAGTTGTTTTTTGAAAGATACACAAAATTGGCAAACCCTTAGCTAGACTAAGAAAAAAAAGAAGACTCAGGGGCTGGCCTGGTGGTGCGGTGGTTAAGTTCGCATGCTCTGCTTTGGTGGCCTAGGGTTTGCTGGTTCAGATCCCAGGCATGGATCTATGCACTGCTTACCAAGCCATGCCTTGGCAGGCATCCCACATGTAAAGGAGAGGAAGATGAGCACAGATGTTAGCTCAGGGCCAGTCTTCCTCAGCAAAAAGAGAAGGATTGGTGGCAGATGTTAGCTCAGAGCTAATCTTCCTCAAATGAAAAAAAAAAAGAAAGAAAAGAAAAACTCATATAAATAAAATCAGAAATGAGATATTACAACTGATCTCAGAGGAATGAAAAGGATCATAAGAGATTACTATGAACAATTAGTTATACACCAGCAAACTCAATAACCTAGGAGAAATAGATAAATTCATAGAAACAAACAACTTACTAAGACTGAATCATGAAGATATAGAAAGTCTCATCAGACCTATAACTAGTAAGGAGATTGAATCAGTAATCAAAAATCTCCCAACAAGGAAAGCCCAGGACCAGATGGCTTTACTGGTTAATTCTATCAAACTTTTAAGGAAGAATTAATGCCAATCCTTCTCAAACTGTTCCAAAAATTGAATGGGAGAGAACACTTCCAAATGAGGCCAGTATTGCCCTGATATCAAAGGCAGAGGAAGACACCACAAGAAAAGAAAACTATAGGCCAATTTTCCTAATGAGCATAAACGCGAAAATCTTCAACAAAATACTAGCAAACCAAATTCAACAGCATATTAAAAGGATCATACACCATGACCAAGCGGGATTTATCCCTGGGATGCAAGAATGGTTCAACATATACAAATCAATATATGTAATATACCACCTTAACAGAATGAAATATAAAAAAAAATCACATGATCATGTGAATAGATGCAAAGAAAGCATTTGACAAGATTCAACATCCTTTCATGATAAAAACTCTCAATAAATTAGGTCTAGGAGGAATTTACCTCGGCATAATAAAGGCAATATATGAAAAGGCAAAATCTAGCATCAAACTCAATGATGAAAAACTGAAGGGTTTTCCTCTAAGATCAGCAACAAGGCAAGGATGGCCACTCTCACCACTCCCATTTAACGTCATACTGGAAGTCTTAGCCAGAGCAATTAGGCAAGAAAAAGAAATAAAAGGCATCCAAATTGGACAGAAAGAAGTAAAATAGTCTCTGTTTGCAGATGACATGATCTGATATATAGAAAACCCAAAAGACTCTGCTAAAAAAAACTGTTAGATTTAATAAATGGTTTCAGTAAAGTTGCAGGATACAAAATCAATATACAAAAATCAGTTGCATTTCTGTACAGTAACACTGAACTATCTGATAAAGAAATTAAGAAAACAATCCCATTTACAATAGCAGAGAAAGGAATAAAATACTTGGGGTTAAACTTAACCAAAGATGTGAACAACATGCACAGTGAAAACTATGAAACACTGATAAAAGAAATTTAAAAAGACTAATAAATGAAAAGACATCCCATGTTCATGGATTGGAAGAATTAATATTATGTGCATACTTCCCCAAACAATCGACAGATTCAATACAATCCCTATCAAAATTCTAATGGCTTTTTTCACAGAAATAGAAAAACAATCCTACAATGCATATGGAACCACAAAAGACCCCAAATAGCCAAAGCAATCTTGAGAAAGAAGGACAAAACTGAAGGCATACTTCCTGATTTCCAGAAATATTACAAAGCTACAGTAATCAAGACAGTATGGTACTGGCATAAAAACAGAAATATAGGCCAGTGGAACTGAATAGAGAGCCCAAGAATAAATATATCCATGTATATATGGTCAACTGACCTTTGACAAGGGTGCTCAGAACACACAGTGGGGAAAGGACAGTCTTTCAAGAAATGGTATTGGGGAAACTGGATATCCACATGCCAAAGAATGAAATTAGACCCTTCTCTCACACAGTATACAAAACCCACCTCAAAATGGATTAAAGACTTAAACATAGGATCTGAAACTGTAAACCTACTGGAAGCAAACAAGGACAAAGCTTCTTGACATTAGTATGGGCAATGATTTTGGGATATGACTCCAAAAGCACAGGCAGCAAAGGCAAAAATAGACACGTGGGTTTGCATCAAACTAAAACGCTTCTGCACAGCAAAGGAAACAAAGGACTGAAGAGACAACCTACAGAATGGGAGAAAATATTTGTAAAGCATACATCTGTTAAGGGGTTAATATCCAAAATATATATGGAACTCCAATAGCTCAATAGTAAGAAAACAAATAACCCAATTAAAAAATGGGCAATGGACCTGAATAGGCATTTCTTCAAAGAAGACATACAAATGACCAAAAGGGATATGAAAAGGTGCTCAACATCACTGGTCGTCAGGGAAATGCAAATCAAAATTACAATGAGATATCACCTCACACCTGTTAGAATGGCTATTATCAAAAAGACAAAAGATAAGTGTTGATGAGGATCTGGAGAGAGGGAAACTCTTGTACACTGTTGGGGGCAATGAAAAATGGTGCAGCCACTATGGAAAACAAAATGGAGGTTCCTCAAAAAATTAAAAATAGACGGCCATATGATCCAGCACTCTCACCTCTGGGTATATATGTATATATCCAAAGGAAATGAAATCAGTATCTTGAAGAGGTATCTGCACTCCCATGTTCATTGCAGCACTATTTACTATAGCTAAGATATGGAAACATCCTAAGGGTTTGTTGATGGATGAATAGGTAAAGTAAATGTGATACACACCCTGGAATATTATTCAGCCTTAAAAAAAGCCTTGTGCCATTTGTGACAACCTGGATGAACTTGAAGGGCGTTATGCTAAGTGAAATAAGCCAGACACAGAAAGACAAATATTGCATAACCTCATGTATATGTGGAATCTGAAAAAGTCAAACTCATTAACCATAGAGTAGACTGGTGTTTGCCAGGGGCTAGAGATGGAGGAAATGGGGAGATGCTGGTCAAAGGGTACAAACCTTCAGTTATGAGTACTGAGGATCTAATGTACAGCATAGTGACTATAGTTAATAATACTGTACTGTATACTTGAAATTTGCCAAGAGAGTAAATCTTAGGTGTTTTCATCAATCACAAAAAAGGTAACCATGTAGGGCCAGCCCGGTGGTGCAGCGGTTAAGTTAGCACATTCCGCTTCTCCGCGGCCCGGGGTTTGCCGGTTCAGATCCCGGCTGCAGACATGGTACCGCTTGGCACGCCATGCTGTGGTAGGCGTCCCACATATAAAGTAAAGGAAGATGGGCACGGATGTTAGCTCAGGGCCAGGCTTCCTCAGCAAAAAAGAGGAGGACTGGCAGTAGTTAGCTCAGGGCTAATATCCCTCAAAAAAAAAAAAATGTAACCATGTGAGGTGATAGATATGTTAATTAGCTTGATCGTGGTAATCATTTCACAATGTATACTATATCAAAACATCACGTTGTATACCTTAAATATAGTCAAGTTTTATTTGTCAATTTTTCCTCAGTAACACTGGTTAAAAATTAAAACCTGCCTTACCAGATATGAACTTATTAGAACCATAGTAATTAATATGCCATAGTAATAGTTTAGGTAAAGATAGGCTAATGAAAGAGAATAGGGAGCCCCAAACAGACCCATACATGTGTAAACAATTTATCTGTTTCACTGTATTACTTTATAAGACATTGTGACTAACAGTCAATAGGAAAATGAGAGATTGTATGATAAATCATTCTGGGTCAATTGGTTAGCTACATGTGAAAAAAACCCCTCATGTCATACGAAAAAATACTAGCTGGATTAAAGACAGTATGAAATGTAAAATTAAATTATTTAGAATATATCTTAATTACCTTGGAGTAGGGAGGGATTTCTCAAACAAAATACAAAAAACATAAACCATAAAGGAAAAGACTGATAATTTTGGCTACATTAAACTTAACTTCCGCTTATCAGAAGACATGATAATAAAAACAGAAAGAGAGAGAGGACTTAGAGTGGCAGAAGATATTTGCAACTCATATAACCAGTGGTTAGTGTCTAGAATATATTAAAAACTTTTATAAATCAATAAAAATGTGGCAAACAATCAAGTTAAAAATGGCAAAAGACATAAGCAGGAAATTCATACAGAAGAGGAAACATGAAAAAATGCTTAACCTCACGAGTAATCAGGGAAATGCATGTAACAATACTGAGATACTGTTTTCTCATCTATCAGATTGGCATGAGTCCAAAAAGCCTGATGAATGTTGGTGAGGAAATGGGGCACATATACTCAGTTGATGGAAATGTAACCTGGTACAACCATTTCGGAAAAGAATTTGGCATTCTAGTAAGGTTGAAGATGTAATACACTTCAATTCAAGAATTCTACTCTAGGTATAAACAAGAAGATTTCTTACACTTGTATACGAAGAACCCTGTACAAGAATGTTTATTTCAGTACAGTAGGTAATGCCACAGAATTAGAAATGGCCATGTCAATCAATGAATTGGTGAATAAATTTTTAAGTATTCATTTGATGAGCGTGTGAGACATTGAAAATGAAAGAACTAGATTGAGATTGCCAAGGAGAAAGCATTTTGTGGATGAAGTTTTTTTTCTTTTGCCATGAAAATATGATCATTTAACTTACTTTGCATCTTGCTATTCATAATAACACAAATTATCCTAAATTCCATTGGAATGATACCTTCTTTGAAGTAACTGATTCTTCCCACAAGAGGTCAGCATTTGCATGAAAATATTTCCTCCAAAATAGTATAGTGGAAAAACAGACAAAAAAATGAACTTTTTGTATTTAGATGTGTTCCTATCTGAAGTAGATTCTGGTATTGACCTTCAACTGATTTAGTCAATGCAAATTTTAAGTAAGTCATTACAGAAAACTGTGTATATAGTGCTGTTCTGAGTAACTCAGCAGCTCTATGCTGCAGAAGTCAAGAAGGTTTATCTTGATTTTGGTGGTGTGTTTCTTTCAAGGTGTTCCTCTAATGGCTATTTTTGCCAGTTTAACAAAATAAGTGACACATACCTTCATCAGAGGGACTTACTAAGTTATGAGGTTTTGTGACCTTCACTCTTGCATGTATTGTTTTTATTAATACCTCTTAGAGGAAAATGAAGCACTTTGCCCTCAGGGCTAGAAGAGATCTCTGCCACTTGGTTCTGATTAGACTTTCCTCTACAGTGTTTCTTCACTCAACTCCCGCTTCCTTCCACCCACTTTGTAAATGGAAAGTGAAGAGTTTCCTGTTTTGAAGTCAGCACCAGACTTACACTAAATTGTCAGCATTGATGGCTGTGAATCACAGACTTGGAGTCGAAGACAGCATTTTTATTCACACACCTTCCCCACAGTGCTTAGCATACTGTCTTGTACTTGAATATGTGCCTTAATGAAAACAGAAACCTGATCAATCTATTCCCAACTAAAAATCCTTCAGCTGCTTCGAATAGCTTTCAAGATCTACTTGAATTGGCTCCACATTCAAAACTATCCGTGTGGCCCTACCTAACCCGTCAGACTTATATATTAATATAATCGTATTAATAATCAGTTGCTTTGTGCTAAGAACTCATCATATTCCATCGTCTTTCATACTGTATATACAAGATCTCATTTATTCCTTACTTTTTGAGACATTGCATGCAAATGAGGAAACCAAGACTCAGAGAACTTTACTCTTTACACGCTGGGATTTGAACTCGAGTGTATTTGACTTCAAAGTCGTAAATGTATGTCATACTTTTCTCATCTTGCCTCTCCTCACAACCGCACACTCTACAGTCAGACTGAGTTACTCTCAGTTCCTTTTATGTCTGGTAACTTTTACACACTTTTTTGCCCTCTCTGGAATGCCTTTCTCCTCTGCTCTAACTGGTCAAATTCTTGTGTTTAAGACCCAGGTAGTCATCACCTGCTGTGGTTGACCCTCCCTGATCCATTCAGCTGTATTCTTGCCTCTGCTCTGAGTTACAGTCATAGCCCTGAGCAGCTTTCTTAGGATGTGTGTGTGGTGGTGTGGCAGGGGCTGGGGGAGGTAATTGCTGATGCGACACTGGAAGAACCGTCGCTCTGTGTAGTGTGGAAATCCGTTTTTAGCTTGAACCCCAACAAGGAGGTGATTCTTCCTTCCAAAGGGAGCGAAATAAGTCCCTCTCCCTTTACCTTCAGATACAGTCACTAGGAGAAAGAGAGTACTTACTGAAGCAGTAACTAAAGTGTCAAGACAGCGCTCCCAAGTCAGAAGGAGTTGCAGGGTAAGAGATTAGAAAAAGATATTACCTGGGTTAACAAATCAAATGGGCAGCTGTATTTAAAGGCGAGACTTGAAATGAACTTTGAGCCTTTGCAAATACGAAGACCAAAAAGGCCTCAAAAGTAAGGAACAACAATCTCCACCCACACTACTACAGGGAGGATGTGGGTACTGAGAACGGGCAAATCCAGAAAAGTAACAGCCCTTTCTTAAAATTCTTCTCTCTAGCTTATTGCTGTGTGAGCAATGTGGGAACAGAACATTTGAGGGATTATATTGCCAACATTCCTTCTCAAAAATTGGGAGCTAGACTTTCACTTAGATTTGTAGGATGAATGTTGCCTTTCTTATCTAGCTATGGTTTCTTCCTCTTTATTCTTTTATTTGCATGTTGAACAGCTTTCTAATTGATGAGGCTGTGAAAATTTCCAGGCAAATTATGGTTCCATTTTCTTGACAGGAAGGAATTCTTTAAAGATATGGCCTTAGTAGTTTCCCATTTCAAGTATTTTCTTTTCATCACTCATTTTGAAAATGTTACGAGAAAGGGAATGGAATTAGCATTTACTGAGGATATGTGACGTGCCAGACTACTTTTTCACATGCGTTGTCTGATGTAATTCCCAACAGAGTCCCTGAGATATGTTAGTATTATCCCCATTTCATAGAGGAGGAGATAGAGACCGGGAGACATTGAATAACCTGCTGGTCAGTAAGGAAGCTGAGGTTTGAATAATCTGATTCCCCTACCCCAGGGTTGCCCAAATTTGAATGAAGAATAAATATGTATATATATATTTTTTAGGAAAACATTTCCACAAACCCTTTGTGTTGACTAAAGTTATTTTATGTTTCTTAAGTGAACAATCATAAAAGTAGACGTAAACATCTCATGCTTATGGCATTTATATAACTACAAATATACAAATTAAATAGAAACAGAACTTCAAAATCAATAAAATTCAAATTAATGTTAATAAGGGACAATTAATACGTTTTGTTGAAATAAAGTTGAAGCTTGCAATATAAATATAATATTGATTCTTATAGTGCAGGTTCTTTTTAATTTGGCATTTCTATCTGCTGTGTGATAAGTCCATTTTCACAATATTGTTTTCTCTTTGAACTACTGTGAAAATCCTAGATTTTTACAGCACATTGTGATGCAATTTAGCCTTTGTTTGGCCCAAATGGTGATTTCGTCATGAAATCCACCTCTGTTCCGGTTTCCTTAGCCCACGACAATAAAAAAGCACTATATTACTGGAACGTCCTCTCCTTGCAGGTGGGTCCTTTGTCTGCCTTTTTCACTGTTGTATTCTTGGTGTCTAGAACAGTACCTGGGCACATGGTAGGTGCTCAATAAACATTTATTGAACATAAGAGTTAACAAAAAAATACTTGGGGCTAATACATTATTAAATGTAAATGCTGGCTATGAAATCTTGCAGCAGTAATAGATTGTAAGATGGTCATCGAGATGATCCAAAATGTGCTTATACTGCTGAGATAATATCTAGATATTTATTGATTGATTTCTGCCTGTGTTTTCCCTCTCTAGTCATTCCCTTTCTTCGTGCCCCAGCCATTCAAGCAGGTACTTGGGTTCTAGGCCTGTGACCTCATGGGAGAGATATGGTGGGTCAGAAAAGCAGAAATTGTTTGCAAGCTTTCTTGGTTTGTGTTCCATAAGCCTCCAGATGAAAGAGCCATTTCTGAGTGCACTCTTCCTCAATGTGCTGCTTATCTTCCATTTGTACCTCCAGACCTACTCTCCATTCTTCTTCATCCTCATCTGTGCTCTTGGAGGCTGATCATTATGAGTTGCATCACTAGGCCCTCTTGCCGTTTGGCTTCTGCCTGGATTTAGCCAGTGGGAGGCCCTGGCATGAAATTGGGGGACCACATCTCACTGGCTACTTGTTTGGATAGGTGTTCTTCTCCGACACAGCACCCCATGCTTTGGTATTTGGGCTCTGTGAAGGGTCATGGAGTTGTATCAAAACCCTGGAGATGTGGAGTGAGGGAGCAAGGAGATCTGAGGTTAGGTTGTCTGTCTTCTTGGGGGAATGGTAGACTCAATGTTAGAAATTAAGTTTAATTATAGAGAACTAAGTAATACATTTTTCCATATATAAATTTGCAGACTGAGATTCATACTCTCTCTGTTATATTTTTTAAAGGTTATCATTAAAATGGAAACTTAAAACTTCAAAATTGTTGTAGTGAATTCAATTGACCCCATCTAGGAATCCAGTTTGAGTTATACTACACTATGTCATGCTAAACTTTGGGTTATAAAATTCTAAAAGCTGGTTTCTTGTGTGCATGAATAAAAGTTGTGATTAAAAGTTATACTCTGGGAAGCAGCAAAACATAGTGGATAAGAATGAGGAGTCTGGATTCAGAATCCAGCTTTGCCACTTAACAGCTGTATGACTTTTAGTAAATTGCTTAATCTCTGTTCCTCATCTGTAAAAGTACACAAAACTTTGAGGATTAAATAAGATAAATGTGTAAATAACTTAGAAAGTTGTACATGATAAGCTCTCAACAAGTGATTATTATTATTACTATTATTCTTCTGACCTCAGTAGTCACTGACGCATTCATTTGTTTCACTAATGTCTGCTTACACGAACCTTGAAATGCACAGCAGGAGGCACTCATGCAAAGATGATTAGAGCATTTATCTGCTTCTAAGCAGATGTCAAGCCATTCCTTGAGAAATCCATTTCTTCTTTTTTGGGACACACAGCTAGACTACCTTTCTTGCACCCTTACAGGTAGGCATTGACTGTAACTAAGTTCTAGCCAATGGTTTCTGAGTAGAATTTGCATGTCACTGTTGACTCAGGGTTTTTAGGAGGCTGATGTGCCTTCTTCATACGTGTTTCCTTCCATTGTTTCAATGCATAAGATGTCAAGGCCCTCGGAAATGACAGCCACAAAACAGATGAAGCCTAGGTTCCTGAATCACCATTGGAAGAGAGCTGCCAAACCAGTAGGAATATCTCCCTCACACTGAATTATGGGCAAGAAATAAACTTCTATGGTCTTTAAGCCATTACATACTTTTTTGAGGAGCTGTTTGTTATAGCAGCTAGTGTTATCCAAATTAATACACTCTCCTCATAACTATAACCATGATGGAACACATGGAAAGGGTGGATTTTTACAATCGAATGTGTTGTCTTGTTGGATTCAAATTTTCCGGAGGGGGAGTGTGGGGAAGAAGCTAGAAAAATGGAATCCTTTTGCATCTTGTTTTTTTTTTTACTGAAGCTAGACCCCTCCCAGATCCTCCTGGTCTCCCCATTGTGTTTCACCCTGGGCAATGTTTTCCCCTGACCTTTTCTCCATCATTTTCTTTGTTAGTAGAGCTTTGAGGCAGCAACCTCCTCAGCTCAACCATGAATAGCATCTGCTGGAAGTGCTGGCCCCTTTTTATATCTGGGTCATGCTTTGTGTGTCTTTCTGCATTAGTATGATAAAGAGCTCTTCCTGACCCTTTGGTTCCTTTCTCAAATGATCAATTGGCAATTTGTACAGTGAAAGATTGGTCTTCCAACAGTCCATAAATAATGTGACTTACTAATCAAAGGAAATTCATTATACACAAGGCACTTAAACCGTTTCTTTTAAAATACAGTATATTGTTACTTTGGGAAAATATTTTTTAAATTTCAGGTTAATGCACATCTACTTCTTGAGACAAAATACCTTAATTTCAGTCAGCACTTTTCTGGAATGAAAGACCTTCCCTAAAATGGTAAAAACAGGTCGTGGTTCCCATACTATTTTAGCACCATCCTCTAACCTAAATTATGGTTTGACAGAGACGTTTCTCAGGACGGAAACAAACACCCATTTAGCAAATCTGTATATATCCCCAGACAGGCCTCTCCAGTGGGCTCAAGTGAAGACTGATTCTAAGGGTGCTGCTCTGATTCAGGGCAGCACAGGGAGACCTGCCCTGGGTCAGTTCCAGTGCAGCCTGCTCCAGGCTCTGTCTGGAGGCCTCCCTAAAGGGGCGGTGTACATAGTGTCCAGTTCTTTCCCTCCTCCAGGGCACTGCCAATCTGCAACCTTAGCTTGAAAGGTGTAATAACACAACTAAAAACAAATCGTAGGTACATTTTCACCTGGAGTTGCCAACTGTCCTGGATTGACCATTCGCATCCAATAAGCAAACCTGAATCTAAGAGAAAAATAAGCACTTCAGAAACATTTGGATGTTCTCTCTCTCTCGTTTTTAGACTCCCAAAACCTGAAACCAAAAGAAGGCAATACTTCTTAAGTTGCTGTATGTAGATTCAAGTGCCTACATTGATAATATTTGCTATCAGGACTTCATTTTACATTTTAAAATAATATTCCAACTCTGAAAAAATTTACTCTTTTGGCAGGTTTTCAGGAAATAAATGCTTACCATGTGAGATTTTAGAAAAAAGGAAGGGAAATTAGTCACTCAATACTTCGAAGCATCCAGCAACTTCTAAATCCCTGGAAAAATCAACACAAGGCAGACCTGTTGCAGATTTCTTAACTTCTCTATTCTCCTAGGAATGCCAATCTCTCAGCTGGCTGGAACACAATTTGTGAGCTAGGACTGGCCCAAACCAAATCATGTTTTTTTCATTTTTCTATAGCAATGGCATTCAAACTACTCATAACAGCCACAGCCTGAAGTGTGTCCCCCTTACCCCCGCCTCCTCCCAAACTGGGCAGAGTTGGTTCTAGCACACAGATATTTTTCTGACGTGCTCTGTGGAGGGTGTCATGTTCTGGCCAGACACTAGAGTAGTAGTGACCACCCACTGGGCATGGAACTTATGGGGGAAACTACATCCCCCAACCCAGCACTACTCTGGTTTGGCAGGGTGGGTCACCAAGGAAAAGCACAGATGTAAGTGCCAAAGAGCGTCACTCATATTACATCTCTGCCCTGAACTGACCACAGCGGAGAAGTTAACCAGCCACCTACCATCCATTTACCAGCAAAGTGGACGATAAAGATCACAGGATCTCAGTGCCGGCTGGAAATGGACCGCTGCCATGTTATAGCCCCTCTCAGAGTGGCCTTAACAGAAAGCAGCAAGGGTAATTCTTCCAGTGGGAGGAGATGCAAGCAGCATACTTGGTGGCTCACTTTATAAAGAGGGAGAAGCAGCCTGAGATACAGATTGATATGAACTCTGGGACAAGAGTGAATGGCTTGGCTGCTTGGTCAAGGCCCAGAAGGAACAAGATTGGAAGGTTTATGATAAGGTAATCTGGGGAAGAGGCATGAGGACAAATCTATAGTTGTGGGCACAAAGTGTGTGTATCTTTAATCTTACATTAATGCCTACCAGAGAACTCCCGCTGCAGAGGAAGCTCTCAGCAATGAGGAAGACAAGATGTCTCATCCTGTGGATGTGGACAAGTAATGATGAGCCTTGAGAAGATCAGACCCCCACCTGATGGCAGAGTGATTTCAATTTCAATTTGTCCTGCCCACATGTCTCTGTTAGCACCACCATCCAAGGCTCACAGAATTCCTGGTCTATTGAAGTGGCATACTGTACAACATTGTGGCAATGGGCACATGACTGTGAGATCCACTGGTCTACCAGATATCTGATCAATCAGAAATAGCTAGTCTAATGGGACAGTGGAAAGATATTGCAGGTTCAGCTAGGGTGCTAGCCTTGGGGCAATAAGCTGTAGGGTTAGGGTGCTGTCCTCCAGTGTGTAGTATATGTACTAAATCAGTGAGTATGGTGCAGTGTTCCCATTAACTAGCATTCACAGGTACAGGAACCAAGGGGTAGATGTAGATATGGATCCTCCCACAATCACTGCTTTTCAAGCTTGCAACTTTAGGGTCTGCCCTATTAAAGGTCCTGGTTCCCACAAGGGAAACACCAGGCAGTAATTCACCTTGAAGCTGTGACCACTGCCAGGTCATTGTAGACTCCTCATATTAGTGGAAGGATTGGCAAAAAAAAACAATTACTACCTTGGTGGGTGAAATTGACCCTAATTACCATGAGGAGTAGGGTTGCTCCCACATAATGAAAGCATGGGGGAATTGACTGGAACCCAGAGGGACTTACTGGGTGTCCCGTAGTGCTTTCCTGCTAGGGATAACAGTAAATGGGCAACTTCAACAGCTATGGCTTGATGAGGCTAAGGCAGCTGAGGACTCAGGGCAGAGATTCTGCATCAGACCAGGCAGGCAGCCTTGACTGGAGTACTGGCCAAGGGTGAGTGAGATCTAGAATGGGTATTGGAGGAGGGAAATGAAGACTTTATCTTGGGATTCGCTTTCCAGGGAACTGAAGAAAGATCCCCAGCACGGACACAGGATCTGGAACATAGTAGAGAGGCCCTATGTAGTTGACTATATGAATCTTTGATGAATATATGAATAACTGTGCCCTGTGCTCTGTCATAAAGGTGCTCAAGTTAATTCATGTTTGAGAAGTGCTTGAGGATCTCAGGGGGAGGTCTGTATGTTAACACGTGGCACTCCCAGCCCCTGTTTCAGCAAGGTCCACTCACCGTCCCTCCTGCAGAACCAGGGTTTTGTGGTGAAGGCTCACACACAGCTTTGGAATTGCACCAAACCACCTCTCTGTTTGCCTCCGCAAGCCACTGTGTCACCAGCAGGAACTCATTATTCCCTCAGAGTCAGAGCAACAGAGAGAAATACAATCCTTAAGGCTTAACCATTTTCTTTCCCCCAAATAAAAAAGCCAAATCACACATGGCTACAATTTGGATGCTGTGTCACTTTCACACTTTATTTCTCCACATATAAGCCAATTGAATGTTTTTGTAAGTGACTGAATAAATTTAGTTTTTAAATTATCCCATGTACCTTACCCCGATAAATTACCAAAATAAACAGTAAGCGTAATATAATTACAGTGTTGACAGTGGTCTAAGGCTCAGCTTGATGAAAAATTGCTTTCCCTCCACCCCTTCATTTCTCTCTCCTGGGATGGGTTGGTTGGAGATGAATTCTCCAAATATGAGCTATCTTCTTGAAATGTAATAGTAGGCCTGGATGGGCTGGGAAGTGTTTTGCCGGGTGCCTAATTGTGAAAGCAGAGGCTTTGCAGATAGGGTCAGAAATCTTTCAGTTTTTCACTCTATTCCCATCCTTTCTGGTGTCTATTAGTTTTGACATTTTGACAGTCTGACTCAATGACTCTCAACTCCTACGTTTCTAGCCCATTCTTGTATGCTAGAATTTTGGTGGCATACTTGAAGAGATTGAAATACTCAAAACAACAGTAAACAAGTAAGCAATAAATTACCATGTGATCACTGCTAGGGTTTAACACTTTCTCATGGTGTCTATGAAAGCATCCACAGCTATTGCCTCTTTCACCTGACAGTTTCTTAGGCCATGTTGTTGTTCGAGAAGACTTTTTCACTGCCCTGGCCTTTTGCTCGCATGTTTAAATTTGCCTTTTCTACTGGCCCGATAAAAATATGCATTTTACCACCCTTACTCACAGTAGGTTGTACATAGCTCTATATTGCTTTTTCATAACCTTCTCACCTCTGTTTCATCTTTTTTTTAATGTGTGCTATTCTTTTTTACTTTTTTAATTGAAGTACAGTTGGCATGCAATATTATATTAATTTCAGGTGTACAACATAATGATTCAATATTTATATGCATTATGAAATGATCACCACATAAGTCTAGTTACCATCTGTCACTATACAAAGTTATTACAATATTATTGGCTGTATTCCCTATGCTGTACGTTATATCCCCATGACTTATTTTATAACTGGAAGTTTGTAATTCTAAATCCCCTTCACCTATTTCACCCATCCCCTGACTCCCCTGCCTTCTGGTGACCACCAGTTCCTTCTTTGTATCTATGAGTTTGTTTTTGTTTTATGTTTGTTCATTTGTTTTGTTTTTTAGATTCCACAAATAAGTGAAATCATATGCTATTTGTCTTTCTCTGTCTGACTTATTTCACTTAGCATAATACCTTCTAATTTCTTCCATGTTGTTGCAAATGGCAAGATTTCATTCTATTTTATGGCTGAGTAATGTTTCGTTTATATATATACCACATCTCCTTTATCCATTCATCCATCACTGGACACTTAGGTTGTTTTCATATCTTGGCTGTTGTAAATAGTGCTGCAATGAACATAGGGGTGCATATATCTTTTCGAATTAGTGTTTGCCTTTTCTTCAGATAAATACCCAGAAGTGGATTTGCTGGATCGTATGGTAGTTCTATTTTTAATTTTTTGAGGATCTTTCATAGTGTTTTCCATAGTGGCTGTACCAATTTACATTCCCACCAACAGTGTACAAGAGTTCCCTTTTCTCCACATCTTCATCAACACTTGTTATTTGTTGTCTTTTTGATAATAGCCATTCTGACATGTGTGAAATGATATCTCATTGTGGTTTTGATTTGCATTTCCCTGATGATGAGTGATGTTGAACATCTTTTCATGTGTCTGTTGGCCATCTGTATATATTCTTTGGGAAAATGTCTGTTCAGATCTGCCCATTTTCTAATTGGATTTTTTTTTCACTATTGAGTTATATGAGTTCTTTATATATTTTGGATATTAACCCCTTATCGGATGGATGATTTGCAAATATCTTGTCTTATTCAGTAGGTTGCCTTTTTTGTTGTTGATGGTTTCCTTAGCTGTGCAAAAGCTTTTTAGTTTGAAGTAGTCTCATTTGTTTATTTTTGCTATGCTGCCTTTGCCTGAGGAGATAGGTCCAAAAAAATATTGCTAAGACTGATGTCAAAGAACTGACTGCCTATGTTTTCCTCTGGGAGTTTCAGATGTAACACTTAAGACTTTAATCCATTTTGAGTTTATTTTTGTATATGGTGTCAGAAAGTGGTCCAGTTTCATTCTTTTGCATGTCCAGTTTTCCCACCACCATTTATTGAAGAGACTTTTTCCCATTGTATATTCTTGCCTCCTTTGTCATAGATTAATTTACCATATAAGTGTGGGTTTATTTCTGGGCTGTCTATTCTGTTCCATTGGTCTATGTGTCTGTTTTTATGCCAGTACCATACAGTTTTGATTACTATAGCTTTGTAGTATAGTTTGAAATCATGGAGTGTTATACCTTCAGCTTTGTTCTTCTTTCTCAAGATTCTTTGACTATTTGGGGTCTTTTCTGGTTCCATACAAATTTTAGGATTCTTAGTTCTAGTGCCATTCGTATTTTGATAGCGATTGCATTGAATCTACAGATTGTTTTGGGTAGTATGGACATTTTAACAATATTAATTCAATATTAATTCTTCCAATCCTTGATCACAGTGTATCTGTCCATTTATCTGTGTTGTCTTTAATTTCTTTTATTAGTGTCTTAGTAGTTTTCAGAGTACAGGTTAAATTTGGTTAAACTTATTTTTAGGTCTTTTCATCTTTTTGATGCATCTATAAATGGGATTGTTTTCTTAATTTCTCTTTCTGATTGTTCATTCTTAGTGTATAGAAATGCAACAGATTTTTATATATTGATTTTGTATCCTGCAACTTTACTGAATTCATTTATTAGTTCTAATAGTTTTTTGGTAGAGTCTTTAGGGTTTTCTATGTATAGTATCATGTCACCTGCAAACAGTGACAGTTTTACTTCTTTCTTTCCAATTTGGATGCCTTTTATTTATTTTTCTTGTCTGATTGCTGTGGCTAGGACTTACAATACTGCATTGAATAAAAGTGGTGAGAGCGAGTATCCTTGTCTTGTTCCTGATCTTAGAGGAAAAGCTTCCAGCTTTTCACCATTGTATATGATGTTAGCTGTGGGTTTGTTACGTATGGCCTTTATTATGCTGAGGTATGTTCCCTATATACCAACTTTGTTGAGAGTTTTTATCATAAATGAATGGTGAATTTTGTCAAATGCTTTTTCTGCATCTATTGAGATGATCATATGATTTTTATTGTTCATTATGTTAATGTGGTATATCACATTGATTGATTTGTGGATATTGAATGTTCCTTGCATCTTTGGGATAAATTCTACTTGATCATGGCTTTTAATGTATTGTAGAATTTAGTTTGCTAATATTTTGTTGAGGATTTTTGCATCTGTGTTCATCAGGGATATTGGCCTGTAATTTTCTTCTTCTCTTGCTCTCTTCCCTTGTGATTTGATGACTTTCTTTAGTGTGATGTTTGTATTCCTTTCTCTTTATTTTTTGTGTATATATTATAGATTTTTGGTTTGTGGTTACCATGAGGTTCTTATATAACAATGTATGTATATAGCAGTCTATTTTAAGTTGGAAGTCACTTAAGGTTCAAATGCATTCTAAAAGCACTACATTTTTACTCCCCCTCCACATTTTTTTAACATTGTATTTTACATCTTTTTATTTTGTCATCCCTTAGCTACTTGTTGTAGATGTAGATGACTTTACTACTTTTGTCTTTAAGCTTCATACTAGCTATATAGATGGTTTATCCATTACCTTTATTATATGTTTGCCATTACCAGTGAGATTTTTTTCTTTTGTAATTTTCTTATTTCTAGTTATGGCCTTTTTTTTTCATTTGAAGAAGTCCCTTTAACATAACATTTCTTGTAAGGCTGGTTTAGATGTGATGAACTCCTTTAGTTTTTGCTCATCTGGGAAACTCTTTATCTCTCCTTCAATTCTGAATGATAACCTTGCTGAATGGAGTATTCTTGGTTGTAAGTTTTTTTCCTTTCAGCACTTTGAATATATTGTGCCACTCCCTTCTGGCCTGTAAACTTTCTGCTGAAAAATCAGCTGATAGTCTCATGGGAGTTCCTTGTACATAGCGAGTTGTTTTTTTCTTGCTGCTTTTAAGATTCTCTCTTGATCTTTAACTTTTGACATTTTAATTGGAACGTGTCTTAGTGTGGGTCTCTTTGGGTGCATCGTTTTGGGGACTCTCCATGCTTCCTGGACTTGGATATCTGTTTCCTTCCCCAGGTTAGGGAAGTTTTCAGCCATTATTTCTTCAAATTAATTTTCTGCCCCTTTCTTTCTCTCCTCTCCTTTTGGGACCCCTATAATGAGAATGTTATTATGCTTGATGTTGTCCAAGAGGTCCCTTAGGCTATCCTCATTTTTTTAAAATTCTTTTTTCTTTTTGATGTTCTGATTAGGTGATTTTCACTACCCTGTCTTCAAGATTGCTGATCTATACTTCTGCACAATCTAATCTGCTGTGGATTCCCTTTAGTATATATTTCATTTCTTATTGTATTCTTCTTCTTATTATTATTATTGTAGTTACTGTCTTCTTCAGCTCTGATTGGTTATTTTTTATATTTTGTATCTCTGCTGGAGTTTTCACTGTGTTCATCCATTCTTCCCCTGAGTTTGGTAAGCATCTTTATAACCATTACTTTGAACTCTTTATCTGCTACGTTGCTTATCTTTGTTTTGTTTAGTTCTTTTTCTGATATTTTGTGTTTTTCTTTCATTTGGAACGTATTCCTCCATCTCCTCATTTTGCCTAACTCTCTGTATTTCTTTGTATGTGTTATGAAGATCAGCTATATCTTCCAGTCTTGATATGGTGGTCTTATATAGATAGTGTTTTGTGGGGCCCAGTAGCACACTCCCCCCTGATCACTAGAACCAGGTGCTCCAGGGGTGCCTGGGCTGTGATTACTGTGGCACTATGGTGTGTGTGGCTGACCCTGTGGGGCAAGGGCTCCTTTGGAGAGCCACTGATGCTGGCTGGGGCCACTCACTGGGTGGAGCAGGTTGGGAGGCCCTTTGGAGGGGTATCAGCCAGGGCATGTTTGCAGGAGAACGCTGGGGTGTGGCAAGTGGAGCTAGCAAGGTAGATGAGGAGTGTTAGAAATGGTGCCCACCAGGGCTGGGCTGGGCTGGGCCAGCTAGGTAGAAGGAGAACAAAAAATGCACCCCGCCCCCCCCCCCCCCCCCCCTGCTGTTCCATCCCTGGAGAAAGTTCCAACGGATCCCTGCCCCTCCAGCATATGCCTTAAAATTAGTCAATGAATCTCCTCATGTATAACCTAGGTACTTTTCAAACTGCTGCCTCTGTGCTGGGACTCAGAACAAAGTGAGTTTGTGTGTGTGTCCTTACAGAGTGGAGTCTTGGTTTCCTACAGTCCTCCAGCTCTCTGGGGTGTAAGCCCTGCTGTTTTTCAAAGCCAGACCATTATGGGGACTCAACTTTCTGGTGCAGGTCCCCCAGGCTGGCAAGCCTGATGTGGGGCTCAGGCCCCTTGCTCATCTGGGAGGACCTCTACAGCTGTGATATCCCTCCTGCTTGTGGGTTGCAGTGCTGGGGGTGTGGGTCCTGACCAGATCACATCTCCGTCCCTCTTACCCATCTCAGCGTGGCTTTTTCTTTATATCTTTAGTCGTGGAAAATCTGTTCTGCTAGTCTTCAGGTCATTCTCAGTGATAGTTCTATATGTAGTTGTAGTTTTCTGTGTTTGTATGAGGAGGTACGCTAAGGATCCCACTACTCTGCCATCTTGATCCAAGCCTCTTCCTGTGTTTCATCTTTCACTGTGTAACAGTAAGGATTCTAGTTGTGCCCAAAATGAAATTTATACCTTGATCACTATTTGGCCGCATGTTCGCAATGGATTTTTGAGATGCCATAGTTCGGTATGTGACCTACCCTTTAAGAACCACGGATCTAGCTAGTAGTAATGATTTCTGTGAAGAAAGCAGTATAAGAGTTACAAGCTATGTTTGTTGAGATAAAATTATCCAAACCTTGGAAATAAGATAAAAAGGATGAATGTGTATTCATGGAATTGTCATCCTGTCCTATTGACAAATAAGCCCATCTAAGGATCATCAGAACCTCTAGGGGAATGAAACTTTGATGACTTACGCTGATTATGGCTCAGAATCTGTGAAACTGGATGGTAATGAAGATAATTGATAAGCTGCCAATGATTATTGTCCAGCAGAGGGGCAGAAGATTTCCATCTGGCTGAAGAGATAACTCCAAAGGTTATGACTTTATCACTCTGCAGTATAGTTTTGCATCTAATTCAGTAACTTTTATTTTTTTTAAAAATAGACTTTAGGGGCCGGCCTGGTGGTGCAGCGATAAGTTCCCATGTTCTGCTTTGGCAGCCCGGGGTTTGCTGGTTCAGATCCTGGGTGCAGACACGGAACCGCTCAGCAAGTCATGCTGTGGCAGGCATCCCACGTATAAAGTAGAGGAAGATGGGCACAGATGTTAGCTCAGGGCCAGTATTCCTTAGCAAAAAGAGGAGGATTGGCAGCAGATGTTAGCTCAGGGCTAATCTTCCTCAAAAATAAACAATAGATTTTATTTTTTAGAATAGTTTCAGATTTACAGAAAAATTGAGGAGATAGTACAGAGGATTCCCTTATATCCTGCACCCAGTTTCCTTTATCATCTTACATTAGTATAATATGTGTGTTATAGCTAGTAAAACAATATTGATACATTATTATTAATCAAAGTCCATACTTTACTCAGATTCCCTTAGTTTTGACCTAATGTACTTCTTCTGTCCCAGGATCCCATCCAGGACCCTACCTTACATGTAGTTGTCAGGTCTCTATAGGCTCCTCTTGGCTATGGCAGTTTCTCAGTCTGTCTTTGTTTTGATGACATTGACAGTTTTGAGGAGTACTGGTCAGATATGTTGTAGGATGTCCCTCTATGGGAATGTGTCTGATGTTTTCCACATGATTAGGCTGGTTTTATTGGCTTTTGGGAGAAAGACTGCGGAGGTTAAGTGCCATTTTCATTACCACATATCGTATGACTTATGACTATTAATATTGGCCTGATCACCTGGCTGACATAGCATTTGTCAGGTTTCTCCACTGTAAACTTTCTCTTTTCTTCCCCCTTTCCACTCTGTCCTCTGTATCAGGGAGTCGCCAGGTGCAGTCCATTCCTAAGGAGTGGGGAGGTTTGCTCCTCCTCCTGGAGGGTAGAGGATCTACATAGATTATTGGGAATTCTTCATGGGAGAATTGTCTCTTCTCCCCACATTAATTTATTCAATCATTTGTTTCTATCGTATTTATATGGGCTCATGGGTACTTGGTGCTGGGTGTACTTGTTGCTAATGGGGTGTTGCTTCTCTTGGACCCTCTGAGCTGACAGCATGGAAATATATATATGTCTATTACCCTGTATGTATACACATGTCGATGAATATTTCTACATGTAACCATCTGTATCCATGTTAAGCTAAACATGAGTTCTCACTGATGTCTCCAACTCTAACCACATGGATCATTCTTCCCCTTGCTTACCTGTAAATTCTCACTTCAAGAGTGAGAAGCCTGACTCCCCCTATCCACCATCCACTTACTTAATTGTTCAATTCCAGGATAGATGTAGAGCAGTATCAGAATTGTTCATCCGTGCCCCCATGGGAAACCATTTTATCCACTAGAGTACAGTGCTTATGTCCAGCACATTTGCCTTTAGTCTTACAGACTCCACTCATTCCCAAAGTTAGTGAAGTCAGCACCTTTTCCTCCTCCCTCTTCAGTGAGGTTGTTTCATACATTTGTAATACAGTTACATTCTCATGTCACAGTCTGCCTTCCTTCCTGGGATCCCCCAACTTCCTAAGTGATTTTTTTCAAATTTTGAACACATTAAGGTTCACTCTTTATACTGTAAAATTCTGTGGATTTTGACTATTGTAATAATGTTAAGTATCTACCATTATAGTTTCATACAGTTTTACTGTCCTAAAAATCCTCTGTGCTCCACCTCTTCATCCCTCTCCCCTCTCTCCTGGCAACCACTGATTTTTATGCTGTCTCTATAGTTTTGCCTTTTCCAGAATGTCATATGACTGGAATCATACAGTATGTAGCCTTCTACTTAGCAATATGTGTTTAAGTTTCTTTTATATCTTTTCATGGCTTGATAGCTCATTTCTTTTTGTCACTGAATAATATTCCATTGCACAGATGTACCACAGTTTGTGTATGCATTCACTTATTGAAGGACATCTTGGTTGCTTCCAGTTTTTGGCATTATGAAGAAAGCTGCTATAAACATTCATGCCAGCAAGCTTTTTTTTACTGACTATATAAACATTCATGTCTTGTGTACCTCTTTGAACCAGTTTTTCCGTCCTGCCAGTTCCCACATTAACGACATGTGCTCACTATATATTTGTATGAGAAGTATGTTTTTAACCTTTTGACAATTATACCTTGATATGCTATTTTTATAAAATGCCTATGAGACGATGTAAGTATTCCCTTTGTGACTTGGGGCACATGCTACATGACCTCAAGATTGGCCACCAACCTCATTTCCATAGGCGTGGACCTTGATGGGTGAGTCCTTCTAAGGGTAAGCCAAGAGGAGTATTTCTGATGAGTGGTGCTATTGTTGGTGACCTCCTACGAGAGAGGTTGTTGAAAGTACTACTTTGCTTTTAAAACTCCTTAAGATGATTCTGTGTGCGCTTAAGACTTTTATCAGGTCACATTAAGGACATTATTGTTGTAAGGAGAGTGACAAGAGAGTGGGATGGAAACAGCACTGGGTTTGAGGACCCCTCTGCTATTCAGTACCAAGTCTGTTAACACCATGAGCCTCAGCTTGCTCATTTTGTAAGGTAGGATACATCTTAGCAATGCAATGATACTATGACTGATAAAATATCCTAATCCATTGAGATTTTTTGGAAATAAAAGAAATTATATGTGTAAAATACTTACTAAGCACTATAGAAGGATAAGTTATTACTGGCTAGCATAGGGGTTGGCAAACTTTTTCTATAAAGGAACAGATAGTAAATATTTTCAGCTTTGCAGGCTATATGGTCTCTGTCACAGCTACTCAACTCTGCTATTGCAGTTCAAAAGCAGCCATAGACAGCACATAAACCAATGGAGCATGGCTGTGTTCCAATAAAACTTTATTTATAAAAACAAACAGTGGGCTGTATTTGGCCTATGGGCTGTAGTATGCTGACTCCTTTGTCTCGAATAAGCGTGGAAAGACACAAACAACTCTCTGCTCCCTTCCTCTTGAAATCTCTTCCAAATACAGCGCTGGGGAGTACATTCAATAATTTACTGAGAGTCTTGACTCACAGACTACAAAGTCCCCAGATGGGTTGAGTTACTTGTCAGCCCAGCTCTTTAAAAAACACAACTAGTTCCCTGCTTTCTACAAGGGGTCTCATCTTCCCTATGGGTGGAGCCCACCCTGCTCCTTCAGGAACTGCCACCCTTGTCTATGCATAAAACTGCTCATTCACTCCCCTGGGCCATAATATTAAATGTCTGGGATGACTAAAACCTTGTTATTTCCTTAGCTAAACCAGATACTTGGAAGAGAGATCCACAGAAATGGAAAGGACCTGAGATTTTTGTCTGCATCTTATGATCCAGACACTGTGCTAGATGCTTTTACTACTTGAACTCATTTAAAACTTGCAATAATTCTGTAAGATAGGTATTAATACACCTATTTTACACTTGGCAAGTTCAAATTTTATAATTAGTACATTCAGCTTTCCATATATGTACATTTCCTCTGAAGTCATGACATCCCAATTTCCACAGAGAACAGAAAATGTAATTTGTCAACTCAAGGTAACTCAATCACTTCTGCATTTCAGTGTAGTTAATACAGTTTTAAACTCAATTAATGCAAATTTCCTCCCCTCCCCTCCTTCACCCCTCATTCCTGGGGGTGAGCTAAGTTTCTGTGGCTTGGCTTATTTATATACCATTCTGGAGGGAGAGGTGGATGCTGGCCTCTGTCCTTGCTGCATTCTCCTGAGAAGGTTTGTCTTTTCTAGTCCTCATGGTTTCCTATCATGTCTGTGAGGATCGTACACTCCTGCTCCTTGTCCCAAACCCTGGCTCCTTTGGGACTGTGGCTCGTGCTCAGTCACTTTCCTGTTCCTCTAGGGGCGCACAGGAACCTTCTGCTTATGGTTCTATGAGGCTGCTCTGAGGGTTGCCTGACCAGGAAATTCCCTCAGCCGTTGTTAGGCTGCCCCTCTGGGGCCACACTGGACATGAGGCTTCTTCGTAAGACTTGGATTCTCCTTTGCTAGTCCTTGGGAAGCCAGGCAATGGTCTGTTTGCCTCTGGAGACCTTCTTGGGTTATCTGAAGTTTCTGTCTCCCCTCTGTCTAAGGTTTTTGATCCATGGAGGGGACCATTGTGCAGGGCATGTCTTAGGGGCATAAACATTGGCTATAGCCCCGCTGATCCTTCTTCCCACAATCACTGAATTCATCTTTTTTTTTTTTTTCCAAGTAGAGAAAAATGTTTTTGTGGCATCCTACATTTCCCCTGTTCTTTAGTTCATGGTATAAACTCTGCTGAAGCCTACCAGGATGCTAGTCCCTTAGGAGTTCAACATTTTCTCTCTCAAACCCCTGCCTGCTGCAGCAAAAAAGCTTTGTTTTCAGGATGTTGTCTCTGCCCAACGCTCTCAAAAGTCTGACTCGGAACTCAGAGGTGCGCAATTATTTCTTTGATTTCAGCATATTTGCCTTCCCCCTAAGAAGAGTATGTATGGAGAACTGCTTTCATTTTGTTGGCTCGTTTTTTCCTAGAAACAAACATTAGGAAAAGATTAAGATCAGGTTAAATATAGATCAGTTTAGGATTCTGTTTCTTTGTCTCAGTGACAGAGGAAAGGGAAAGGGCACAAGGAAGCTGGAGGAAGAAAAGCCTTGGGTAGCTTCTCTAAATACCATTCATGCATACTCACCTCTGAGGAACCCGAGGCCCTGAGAGGCACTGGAGAGAATGGAGGACTCAAGGCTCCTTGCTGGGTGGGCAGCCAGGTCTGCCTGACTCCAAAACAAACACTGGCAGGGGTGGGAGTGGGAGTGGCAGGGGGCAGGGGGAGAGTTTTAAAAGGAAGGAGTTTTCAGTTTCAGCAGTTTCAAATGCTGCAGAGACTCCCAGAAAGATAAGCATGAAGACAGAGGTTTTTCAGACGAGGGGGTCATAGGTAGCCTCTGACAGGGCTGTGCTTTGCTCCACGCTAGACCTCGTCCACTAGCACAAGACTGCAGACTCGCAAGTCCTGATCCAGAGGTCAGATGCACCACTGAGGCACTGCTGATTATGGAGAGCTCCCAAGGAGTGGTGCATCCTTAAAACATTTTATTCTGGGTGTCCAGTTGGAGAAGGTTCTAAAGACTAGAACGTCAGCAAGATATACAGTACTTGACCATTACATAAGAAACCTGGGCAGAGGAAAGTGCTAATTTGAAGAAAATAGGAAAAAGGAGGTTTTGAAGTGAGTGGATAAAGGGGTTTGAGTGAGGGCATGGGGGTGCCCCCAAATTCCCAAAGTGAGAAGCACCCGTGACAGAAAAGAGGCAAAGCTGGAAGGGCTACCCACTCTGAAGACAGGCTAACAATTGCCATCTGTGAGGGAATTCTTTCTTTTTAACTTTTTTGCAAACTTTTCTAAATAAGTGGTGTCAGTTTGTAGGCCCTCCCAAGCTGTGTGCTAAGTGCTAAGCATGCAGAGTCTTTGTTATCTTACTCCTGGAGGGTTGGCCGCTGCCTTCCTCTTACAGGACAGATTTTCTTTTTATCTTTTTTTTTTTCTGGAACTGCCTCCTAAATGCCCTGTGACAGCAGGTTTCCAAGGCACAGGGCCTCACAGAGGTCTGTCCCCTCAATGACCTCACTGACGGGCCTCACTCCACCTGTGCAGTTTCAATTGGCTTTACGGTCTCCTGCTATGTAAGGAGCAAACACAGGGCTGGGAGGGAAAGGACATTAGTCATGAGATTGGAACCCATCTGTTTCTCAAACAGCAGCTTCTCGAGAATGGCCAGTCACTGGCGAGGGGGGAGAGGCAGCCTGTCGGGGAAGACTAGTCTACTCTCAAAACAAACTTTTGGCTGTTTGCTTCATTTCTTGTAGAAATATAAAAAGCTTAAATTCAGTTTAAATAAAGATGAGTTTAGGATTCTGTTCACTTTGTTCTTTTATATTTATTTTTTAAATTTTATTTATTGGTGAGGAAGATTGGCCTTGAGCTAACATCTGTTGCCAATCTTCCTCTTTTTGCTTGAGGAATATTTGCCCTGAGCTAACATCTGTGCCAGTCTTCCTCTATTTTGTATGTGGGACGCCGCCACAGAGTGGCTTGATGACTAGTGTGCAGGTCTGTGCCCAGGATCCAAACCTGCAAACCCTGGGCCGCCAAAGCAGAGCACATGAACTTAACCATTGTGTCACCAGGCCAGCCCCTTATTTATTTATTTTTAAAATTTTATTTTATTTATTTATTTTTAAAATTTTACATTATTGTGGGAAGAATACTTAACATGAGATCTACCCTCTTAACATGTTTTAATTGAGATATAATTAACATGTAACATTGTATTAGTTTTAGGTGTACAACATGACAATTTGATATATGTGCATCTTGTAAAATGATCACCACAATAAATTTAGTTAACATCCATCATCACCTCTTGACATTTTTTAAGTGCACAACACAGCATTGTTGACTGTCGGCACAATGTTCTACAACAGATCTCTAGAACTTACTCGTCTTAACTGAAACTTTATGCCTATTGATTAGTAACTCCCCTTCTCCCCCTCCCGTGTCCCTTTATTAATTCAATTTGACTCCTATGTGTTGAGCGCCTTCTATGTACAGGGCACTGTGGCAGGTGGCAATAAAAATGTGAAATAGAAAGTGCCAGCTCCTATTGCCTTGTGGGGCCAAGGTAGGCAAATATTCAGGTAACTATTACTTGGTGGAAGGTCAGTGCCTTAAGAGAGGAAGAAAGGGGCATGAGAGTTTTAAAAATTATTTCTGGTTGGAGTCTTCACAGAGAACATAGCATTTGAGGCAAAATTTATACGGCGGCCCCAATTTCACTGGGTGGAGGTGTGGATAAAGAGTGTTCCACCTGGGGGCTGGCCTGGTGATGCAGTGGTTAAATGCGCAGGTTCCGCTACAGCGGCCCGGGGTTCACCAATTTGGATCCTGGGTGCAGACATGGCACCACTTGGCATGCCACGCTGTGGCAGGCGTCCCACGTATAAAGTAGAGGAAGATGGGCATAGATGTCAGCTCAGGGCCAGTCTTCCTCAGCAAAAAGAGGAGGATTGGCAGCAGTTAGCTCAGGGCTAATCTTCCTCAAAAAAAAAAAAGAGTGTTCTACCTTGGGGAAGCTGGCTAAGGATATAGACATTCTGGACTTGTTGCCCCGCTACAGACCCCAGGCCACCTAATAGTAGAAGCAGATCCCACTGTGTTCCTCTGCTTTTTTCCCTAGGACTTCCTGAGACTTCAGTTTATTGTATAAAATTCCAAGCCACCTTGAATGTGGAAATAAACCAAAAGGACTTTCCTGGGAAGATGGAGAAGAGTTTGCTTTGGGAAAAGGATAAGAAATAGGTCCTAGGAAGCCAGAGAAGAGGGGGAAGAACAGACTTTGTCTGCAGAGGAAAGAAGTAACAAGTCAATGTAGGTGACTAACGACCTCTTAATGCCTCAATAGATCATGAAGAAGGGACAACCAGAGTTAGAAGAAAGACAGGATGTGCATTGCGGATGTGTGTCAGGAAAGGATGGATTTGAGGGATCAAAGCAGAGCTGTATCTGCAGCTATTTGCAGTTTGGCCTAGTGACCGCCTCATCAATCAGTGGGCTCATACGGGAAGGGCCATTTGGCACATACATTGAATTCTGAGGAGCTCACACCTGGACACTTGGGCTCTTTCTGCAAGTGGAGGTGGCCCTGTCCCTGGCAGCACTGCCCAGGTGCAGGCACAAAGGCCTGGTCAGTGCGGCAGGAGGGAAGCAAGGGCTGGGCAGGATGGTAGATGAGAAATAACAACCAGAGTACTTAGGGCAGATTCTGGGCTCTAAAGGCCTTAGCTGAATTTTCTAACTTAATCTCTGTAAAAAGTCAGGTGGTCACTGATGACCTTGGAGAGCACTTTTTCCAGAGGACAGTGGGAGTGGGAGCCAGGTCTGCAAGGGGTAAAGCACTGAGAAGGTGGAGGGAAATTGAAGGCTGCAGTTCTAGGCCATTCTAAGAAGCATGTCAGTGACAGGAAGTGGGAGAAAGCATAGCAGCTTAAAGAGGAAGAAAGTTCTTTTTTATATTTTTCCTTTTATTAATTTTTTTTCTTGCTATGAAATAAACTGAGGGGAGGGGAAGAAACAAGTGGCAGAGGAGAGGCTGCAAATACAAGAGAAGGGTCCCTTGAAGTGGCATGTTCCTGGAGGAGGCAGTGTGATGCTTCCTCCCAGTGGTGCAGTGAGTTGGTTCTGGGGACAAGTATAGATGGGGTCAGGGGGCACAGGGAGATGGGACTTCTTCCTCGACAAAAAAAGGAATGAACAGGTGAAGGCACAGACATATTAAAATAGGCAGGAGGAAGTTTGAAGAATGCACTTTGATTGGCCTCAACATTTTTAATAAAGTGGGAGAAACAGTCATTTACTAAGAGCGAAGGGGGCATGAGGAGTGGTATGGACTCAGTTGTTTTCCCTCCCCTCCCAACCTTCCCAAATTCATATGTTGAAGTCCTAACCCCCAGTACCTCTGAATGTGACTGTATTTGGAGACAGGTTCTTTAAGGAGATCATTAAGTTAAGCAGGTTATTAAGGTGGGCCCAAATTCAATATGACTGCTGTCCTTATAAGAAGAGGAGATTAGGACACAGATACACACAGAGGGAAGATCATGTGAGGCCACAGCAAGAAGACGGCCATCTGCAAGCCAAAGAGAGAGGCCTTAGGAGAAACAAAACCTGCTGACACCTCGATCTCAGACATATAGCCTCCAGAACTTTGAGAAAATTAGTTCCTGTTGTTTAAGCTATCCAGCCTGTGGTACTTTGTTACAGCATCCCTAGCAGACTAGTATAGGGAGGAAGTGAAGGCTTGAGAAATGTCTAACAGCCAGGGCAGGGAATGTCATAAGGAGTGAAAACGAGGGTGGAGTGAGTGCCTGGTGGCAATTTGTGGGCAGAGGAGTTGAGACACCGGATATGTGTTGGACCCATTCAGCTTGGCTTCATGTATGAGTCAATTTGGAAAAAAAATTTTTTTAAGTCTTAAAAACAAAAGTTTTAGTACAAGCAGGAACAAAAAGTACTGGCTTAAATAAAAGGCAGGTGGGAGTCCCGTCCTCTAGCCAGCTTCCTCCCCACCTCCCAGCGCCACTGCAGCATAGCCCAGGGCCCTGAGGCTGGGGCAGAGCTGTTTCTCCCAGAGAGGACCATCTGTGTCTGCCACTTCTCAGCTGCCTGTGACCCACTAGCCTCTGGAGCAAGGAAGGGCAAGATGCAGGTACTTCTGTGTCACTTTCCGAGGGTTTTAGCCCACCTGAAGGGCTAAGGAGGGGGATGTGTGTGGGGGTGTGTATTTATAAACACACTGGTAGGTATCAAGGTTTCAGTCATCTTCCGTTTGGAAAGACATGACATGAAGATGTCTGATTTAAGAAGTTGCATGGTGATTTACACATATACAGGATAAACAATTAATCCAAAAGCTCTGAAAAGTTTTACACTATGTTCCCAAACCCCTAGGCAAAAGCAAAAAAAGAGGGGAGACAACATCCCTTCCCTCCCCCAGCTCCCAGCCACAGTCCTTCCTTCTAGTCTGTTCTATCCCCATCAGCTTCATATTCAGCCTTTCCTTGGTAAAGACAGATCCTCAGAGAAAGCTACCACATAATAATACATAATGTGAAAAATCTTCCTTTGTTTCTGCTGGTGAGATTTTGGAGGCCTGTCTGGCTCAGGGAGAGGAGTTATGGGAGGGTAAAACATACGAGGCTGGTGCCTTCTCTCTTGCTTCTCTCCCCAGAGAACTGCTTTGGGGCCTCTTCTCTTCCCTGCCAGAGCTTCTGAGATATGCATGAGATGCTAGCTGGACCCTCCCCAGGGCTGGCTTTAAGTGTAGGGTTGGGTCGTAGAGCAACCATGCCAGCCTGGGCTTTCCTTGAGAGTTCAGGATTTGTGTAACGTCAATTTGGCCAACAAAAAAGAAATTAAATTTACCAAACATGATTTTGGGGTGGATCTTTTTTAAAAAGCTTCTTTTAAAAAAAAATCACATTCACAAATTTTAGCAAAACACTTTGTCAAGATTTCCTATTCTAATATTTTGTTCATCAAACATGGTCCACTTATAGGTGGAGCACAGGGGATTTTTAGGGTGGTGAATGATTCTGTATGATCCAGTAATGATGGGCACATCATTATATATTTGTCAACATCCATAGAACATACAACACAAAGAATGAACCCTAATGTAAACTATGGGCCTTGGTTAATAGTTATCCGTATTGGTTCATCAACTATAACAAACGTACCACACAATACAAGATGTAAATAACAGGGGAAACAGAGTGTTGGGTGTTGCAGGGAGATGGAGGAGGGGATATGGGAACTCACTGTACTTTTTGATCATTTTCCATAAATCTAAAACTTCTCTAAAAATGTAACATCTATACAGATAAGGGTAAAAAATCACGGTCGCTTTATAAATTGTCATCCCCCTTTTTACTTCCTATCCCCAAATTCCTCCTCACAATAACTAAGAGTACACCTTTGGAGATAAGCTTCTTTGGGTGAAGTATCACCTTCCCAGCCTTGTTACTGAGGTTTGCCTTCTCCTCCCCTACCTCTCCCTCTGTCTCTTGTACTAATGGCTTTGGGTTTTATTGAGATTTGGTTTCTCGGGTGCAGACCCCTGGAGGGAGAGGCTGGAATCTTGCCTGAGGGCTGAGGTATGTTTCTGTTAATAACCTGAGTCAGGTGTCTCTCAGGGTGGACCCGTGGACCTGTGTAGGCAGGAGAGGGGCACTTCAGGGGGCTGCAAGCCTATGAGATGGTTCTAGACTGAGGGTTTTAAAGATGACTTCCAGTGGCAACCTGGAGCCAGGAAGGGAGGAGTCCAGGTGAGTCCTCTTTTCCCTGGAACCTTCCGAGGACGGCAAGCTCTGGATTGCTCTCTGTGGCTGTTCATCTTCTGTTGTGCCCTGGCCTTTTTGTAAAGCCTTCTTCAGAGCATCTAACCTAGAAGATGAAAGGAAGGGATTTGGTTCATCCTTGGGCATGAGTGTTGAAGGAGCCCCTCCCCTCCTTGCTGGGATGGCAGCAGGGATCAGGGAGGGCCCCAGGAGAATGTGAACCTTAGGGACTTACCAGGCTGTGTGGCCCAGGACATTATCCTTCAAGTGCTAATCTCGGGGATTGGTTTATTTTCTTATGAGAACTGGTATTTTCTTACATAATCTCTAACACTAAGTATGAGATTATTTCTCAGAAATAGCAAGGGGCTGGACCAGAAAGGATGAGACTCCAGAGTTCATTCAAATGTTCAGACAGATCAGCCTTGCCTGCTTTTCACTGGTGCCAAATGCCGTCCCGCGGGGGTTCAGGTTCCCTGTTCTGCTCCTGGCAGATCTGCTCTTGGGGAGGTTCATTTCCAACCTGTGTTTGGATAACAAGCTGGGTTCTCGGTTTCCCCTGCCCTGGGCCCACTAAGTGCCCCTTGTTTCAGGGTGCACGTCAGTGAGCTGAATTACAGAGGGAGGAAAATTGTCCCCACAGGAGGAGGAAAGCAGCAATCTCAAATGCCAGGGCCAGTTGACCAAGATGCCAATTCTTACTGCAGACTGTGGAAAAAGCAATGCATGTGATTTTGTTGCCTGTGATGGAAAATGAAAACAGGAAAAGGTAATTTCTTGGGCTCTATAATTTCCAAACATTATAGCCGCAGACTTGAAAAGTGAGCACAAATGATCTTGAGCAGATGATTTTTTCATGTCCTCAGAAGTGTGTGTGTAGCAGTGCTAGCTCCTCCTAACCTGTCAGAACCTAAAACTCTGGCATGGGGCCAGGTGGAGAATTTCAGTGGACTTTAAGGGCACTGCTTTTTCCACTGAAAGAACTCTTTCAAATGGATTCTGGGTTAAAAAAAGTAACAGCTTTCTCCGAGCTGGTCCTCAAACTCTTTCTCTCTCTTCCCTTCTATGTATCTATGTGTATCTCTCTCTGTGTATCTATCTTTCTATTTTCCATCCATCCATCATCTAATTTTTCTAAGCTTTTTTTTTCCTTTTTGAGAAATGTCAGGGTCTATATGAAGATGTTGGTCATTATTCCTTGTGCCTATGGATTCAGGACTCCTGGTATACTTCACCCAGTGAAATTGTAGGTATAGGGTTGAAATAGGTGAAGTTCCATTATAAAATGATTATGTCTTTGCAGAGCATCAATTAAGTGGCATATTATAGAACCTGAAATCCAGACCATTTTATAAAATGGACCCCAAACTATACATTTGGAGAAAAAACAGCTTCTTTTCACGTGGTATTGTCCAAATGGAGGCCTAGCAAATAGTTATTTAGAAAAAGTTATCACCATCAAAAACAAGGTAGTGTGAGTGCTACAGCATATGCTGATTAAGCCAAAGAAAAATGATTACTTTATTCATTTTACTGTATATGAACATCATGGTTGAAGATTTGAGCTAGGAAAACTTTTTTGGGGTGAAATTATAGATTTTTAAAAGCATGTTTGCAAGTCTGCTGGGGACTGATGCTTTTTTGTGTGTTTGAGCAGGATTTCCCACAGCATCAGGCTTCTGCAGCATTCCTCTTGCACCACTTTCCCTCAGGTCTCACTAAGTGGGATCTGGAGCTGCCTAGCGCAACTAGTCCAGCCAGCTTCTCCCACATCCATTCTGACCTTTGGCTCCCCTTTAGTTGGCCTTTTAGAGTTTGACTGAAGTTCCAGGAGAGACGATTCCAGCAGGATTTGTGTAGGAGCAAAAAGACATTTTCCTACAGATTATGAGAAAGGGGGCAGAACCTGTGAAGAAACTGCTTATGGTGGGGTCCAGAGCCTGCCCATCCATGCACACATCCATGCATCCTTCCATCTGTTCATCTGCCCCTATAACAAAGAGAGAACACAGACTCCTTGATGTTAGAGATATTAAAATTCATTTTATTCATTTTGGGTAGATAAGATTTATACGCATAAAAAGTTAAAAACTAGTGTGCTGCATTAAAGTTTTCAAACTTTTAAAACAGTGACCCTCAAATGAAATCTCATATATGAGATAAATACGTAGCTGTCTGGGTAGTGATCTGGAGCTCCACTTGCTCTGCAAATACCCTCCTCCCAACCACTGTGGCAACTTCCCAGGGTCCCTGGGCTCCCCAGAGCATGGTTTACAGACTGCTGTGCTTCAGCGTGAAACAAAGTGTTATGATGTGGCGCGGGTGGTGGATCTTGGGAAAATTAAGGGAAGGGAGAGCTCACTGGGGCCTGGAGACTTTGGAGGAAGTGTCTTGAAAGAGGGAGTGTGCCTTGAAAGGGGCGTCATCTTTGGACCCACAAAGAAGAGAGGGAGACATGCTATGTGGCAGAGTAGAGGCCAGGGAAAGGATGAGCACAGGTCCTGGAGGTGGAGGTGGGGTACAGGTGCGGGTGGTGTAAGTCAGGGTCCAGCAGGAAAAAGATGGCACACTCAAGCTGGGTAATTGAGGACAGTGTAATTAAGGGGCAGGTGACAAAGCTGTGGACAGGGTTTAGGGAAAACAAGAGAGGAGAGTGCAGAATCTTGGGCCTAGTGGCAGCTGTGAGCCATTACTAGGGGCAAGAGGAAGTTGCCATTCCTGGACCCAGAGAGAGAGCTGGACCACCTGACAGGAGATGTGACCTTTGGTAGAGGGATACAACCTAGCCCTGGTGGCCTTCAGGGAGGAAGCCAGGGAAATAAATACCCCACTCATTCTCTGTCTCCTGCCAGTGGCTCTCACTGTCCAAATCAACTGGAAGCCAGAAGCTAAGGGAGCCCATAGAGACCAACCTCCCAAAGCCCAGAGAATGATGGAGAAGGGATCTGGAAGGGACAATAGAAAATAACCACATAGAGAGCTACTGGGTTAGAGCCTAAGAACTCATATCAGTTAGCTCTTGCTCCAATAATGCTATGTAATAAACAACCCCCAAATCTCAATGGAATATGTATCACATTAAGCATTTATTCTCACAGGTCTGTGGGTTGGCCAGATGGCTCTGCTGCAGGCTCTGAAGGTTGGGCTGGCTCTACTTCTTGCCGCAGGTCTGTCTTGGCTGGGGCAGCTTTGTTCCATATGGGCTCATTCTAGAGCTCAGGCCACAGAGGCAGCAGCTGCCCAGGGGAAGCCCTCAGGTGATGGCAGATGTGCAAGAGGACAAACTCAGTGACCCTAGCACTTCTCAAGCCTTTGGTCATGTTATATCCACCAATATTGGTCAAAGCAAGTCACATGCCTGAGCCCAAGTCAAGGAACAGGAAGGTTCCCTCCTCCCAGAGAGATGGGGGCATTGCCAGGTTGTGTGGCAAAGGGGTGGATAACTGGAGCCAGTAATTCAGTAATTCACCAAAGTCTCCATAGGAGACCAAGGTGGAAAATATGTTGTACAGGAGGGGAATGAGTGTGGGCGGCTTTGGATGGTGCAACTACCTATTCATACTCCCTCCCACCCATATACAGTCTTTCTTCCTTTTATCATAATAGGACTTTTAGGGTGGCATGTAACTGCATTTTGCAGCTAAAGACTATTTCCCAGCCTCCCTTACAAATAAGTCAGGTTATTTGACTTAGTTTTGGCTAAAGCGATGTGAGTGGAAATGATGTATGCAATTTCTGCCCTTAAATGGATTAATTTCTTTCCTCACCTCTCCCTCAAGTCTGCTTCCTGCAGTGTGGGTGTGTGCTGAGCCCTCTGGGACCATGCGAATGACGATGATAGTTTCAGGATGGCAGAGCAAGAAGACACCAGGAAGGTGGCTCCCTGGGCTGCTTATGCACATATAGTTAGATGTGTGGGAAAGAAGCCTCCGTCTTAAGCTGCCGTTATTTTGGGTCTTTATTTCAGCAGCCAAATCTGTAATTAACACAAATTGAGAGGAACCTCTACTCTGATACCTAATGGAAGGGATAACACAGAAAGAGATACAAATTAATTTTTTTTTTCAGTATGTACTGGTCTAAGAGAGAAGAGATATCACAATTTTAGTTTTTCTCCGTCACCCCTGTCCAGTATTTTGAAAGGATGCATTATCAGTGAGCTAACTGTCAATGCAAACTCTGCCTAGTGATATCAGGACAAGCAATGCCAGTTCTGAACCACTTCTGGATCAATGCTGGTTCTGTATGTGAGCAGAGGGCCTGGTGGGAAAAGGAGAGAGATGAGGGGAGAGAGCTATCTGCTGTTTGTTTGAATATGTTTCACAACTAGGAAGTAGGCAGCAGGATTCAAACCTGAGCCTGTTTGGCTCCAAAACCCATCTTTCATTTGACACTAATTATATCGGAGAACTCTGTGAGAGGTCCAGCTACTCTAGAATCTAGGGTGGTTTCTCCAAACTAGACCTCTTTGGACATCCATGGCATTGGACACAAGTCGACTTTTGACTCTTTGCTCATTGATAATGAAGGGATTGGTCTTGTACTTTTATCTAAAGTGCACAAATCAGGATTTCTACATTATCTCCCTGGTTCTGGTAGAAAGAGAGAGGTACTCTTGATGGCCTAAATAATTTCCTGTGGCAAAGATCAAAATACAATGCAAAAAGCCCAGGCACTCAGGAATGTCACTGTTGGAGTGTAGAAGACAGCATGGCAGGGTGGAAGCTAGGTGGCCATGGGTTCGAATCCCAGTTCTTGGGAATTTATTTAACCTGTCTCATCTTCAGTTTCCTTGCATAGAGGTTGGAGATAGTAGGTGCTGTTAGAGCTACTATAGAGCCAGCACTTGTGCTTGTTTATGTCAGGCCTGGCCTAGCTCCTTTGCTCCATACCACAGGAATTGATTTTAAGAATCTTATAATTTCCTGCAGCTTCCAGGAATGATTTAGTGGGTCATGGCAGTGAGTGATGATTAAAGAATACAGCAAACTCTGGCAGCAGAGGTTGGAAAACTGGCCAAAGGACAATTCTCCATCCCTGGCGAAGAGGACTAACTCAAGACCCTTTGGTTAAGCCCATTTAATGACCCGGCTGGATGAATTGTTGGCAGGATTCTTCTCACTGGTGGCTGACTCCTGCTCAAGTTGCATGGGCAATCCTTGCTTTGCAAACTCAGGGCTAAGAAGTCCTTGGAGAAGAGCTGGAGGCTGGGATACAATCCTGGCTGTGGCAGGCAGGGCTGGAGTGAGATAGTTCATTCATAGACCCATTCATTGAAAAATCTGAAAATCAGGGGCTTTGCCTCTGGAGAATTAAAATTTGGTTTCCTTAAGCCTGCTTTTCTCTGGACTTTTGCCCACCTGGTGTAACATGGGCATGCTGTGTACTTATTTGAACAAGAATATCTAGGAGGAGAGGAAAAAGGATGAACGGATCCTTGAGTAATGGTGGATGGTAAAGAACACTAGCTGTCAATTTTTTCAGTAATTGGTTTTTAGTGCTTTTTTTCAATCTGGGGAGAAGGTGATGCAATCAAAAAGAATTATCCTTTGCCTTTGAGAACTCTTTGAAAATTTGCTCATGTTATTACATCACCGTCCTTTATAATGCAGATGATAGTACTAAAAGAGAAGAAAAAGGATGGGCATTAGTTTTTTTTTTTTAAAGAATAACATACAATTCAAATAATGTTAATGTACCATTCAAAAAGGAACATGTATTTTTATAGGGAAGAGTCCAAAATACATCCTTCAATAATATTTATTGTTTCAAAGAAATGCCTAGAAGTCCTTATTCAGATTAAGTAAAAGTAAAGTTTCATTTTGAAGGAGCCTATTCTGGGGAAGCCTAGAATAACTCACATCCCAAATGGCCAAACAAGGCAAACAAATGACAAATCTAGGTCACTTGTCACCTTCTACTTGTTTAGGTATTTGTGTTCTCCCCCTGCAGCTGACCAGGCTGGAAGTTCCTTATGCATCTCGAGACTGCCAGCACTTGGACCAGTGGCTGACACATCAAAGATATTCACTATGTCTGTTGAATGGATATATGGATAATTTGTGTCTCAGTTACTACCAAAAATATATTTGAGCTTTTTGTTTACCAACAACTTAGTAATTTGATATTTGTAAATATTACGAAATAATCACCACAATAAGTCTACTTGACATCCATTACCACACATGGTTACAAAATTTTTTGTGTGATGAGAACTTTTAACAGCTTTTAGCAACTTTCAAAAATACAGTACAGTATTATTAACTATAGTCACCATACTGTACATTACATCCCCATGACTGACTTATTTATTTATTTTTTTTAAAGATTTTATTTTTTCCTTTTTCTCCCCAAAGCCCTCCGGTACATAGTTGTATATTCTTCGTTGTGGGTCCTTCTAGTTGTGGCATGTGGGACGCTGCCTCAGCGTGGTTTGATGAGCAGTGCCATGTCCGCGCCCAGGATTCCAACCAACGAAACACTGGGCCGCCTGCAGCGGAGTGCGCGAACTTAACCACTCAGCCACGGGGCCAGCCCCCATGACTTACTTATTTTATAACTGGAAGTTTGTACCTTTTGACCCCCTTCAGCCATTTCACCCACCACTTCCCGCCTCTGGCAGCCACCTATTTGTTCTCTGTATCTATGAGTTGCATTTTTTTCAGATTCCACACACAAGTGAGATCATATGGTATTTGTCTTTCACTGTCTAATATATTTTACTTAGCACAATGCCTTCAAGGTCCATCCGTGCGTGTTGTCACAAATGGCAAGATTTCCTTCATTTTACAGCTGAGTAATATTCCATTGTATATATATACACCAAATTTACTTTATCCATTCATCCACAATGGACACTTAGGTTGCTTCCATGTCTTGCCATTGTAAATAATGATGCAATGAACAAGGGGGTGCATATATCCTTTCAAGTTAGTGTTTTTGTTTTCTTCAGATAAATACCCAGTACCCAGAAGCAGATCTGCTGGATCTTATGGTAGTTCTATTTTTAATTTCTTGAGGAACTTCCATACTGTTTTCCATAGTGGCTTCACCAATTTACATTACTCAAACAGTGCACAAGGGTTCCCTTTTCTCCACATCCTCTCCAATGCTTGTTATTTCTTGTCTTTTTATAATAACCATTTTAACAGGTGTCAGGTCAAATCCCATTGTGGGTTTTTTTTTTTTTTTGATTGGCACCTGAGCTTACATCTGTTGCCAATCTTTTATTTTTCCTTCTTCTCCCCAAAGCCCCCCAGTACATAGTTGTATATTCTAGTTGTGGATCCTTCTAGTTGTCCTATATATGGGATCCGGCCTCAGCATGGCTTGATGAGCAGTGCCATGTCCTTGCCCAGGATCCGAACTGGTGAAACCCTGGGCAGCTGAAGCGGAGCATGCAAACTTAACCACTCAGCCATGGGGCTGGCCCCCTATCCCACTGTGGTTTTAATTTGCATTTCCTTGATGATTAGTGATGTTAACTATCTTTTCATGTACCTGTTGGCTATCTATATGTCTTCTCTGGTATGCTTTGGCCATTCAGGGTCTTTTGTGGTTCTGTACAAATTTTAAAATTGTTCTACTTCTGTGAAAAATGCCATTGGTATTCTGATGGGAATTGCATTGAATCTGTATATTGCTTTAGGTAGTATGGACATTTTAACAATATTAATTCTTCCAATCCATGAGCATGGTATATGTTTTCATCTATTTGTGTCGTCTTCAATTTCTTTCATCAGTCTTACAGTTTTCAGAGAATAGGTCTTTCACTTCCTTGGTTAAATTTATTCCTAGCTATTTTATTCTTTTTGATCCAACTGTAAATGGGATTGTGTGCTTAATTTCTCTGATAGCTTGTTATTAGTATTTAGATATGTGACAGATTTCTTTTTTTTTTTTTTTTTTTTAAAGATTTTATTTTTTCCTTTTTTTCTCCCCAAAGCCCTCCGGTACATAGTTGTGTATTCTTCGTTGTGGGTCCTTCTAGCTGTGGCATGTGGGACGCCGCCCCAGCGTGGTTCGATGAGCAGCGCCATGTCCGCGCCCAGGACTCGAACTAACGAAACACTGGGCCGCCTGCAGCGGAGCGCGCGAACCCAACCACTCGGCCACGGGGCCAGCCCCGATATGTGACAGATTTCTGTATGTTAATTTTGTGTCCAACTTTACTGAATTGATTTATCAGTTCTAATAGTTTTTTGGTGGAGTCTTTAGGGTTTTCTATGTATAGTATCATTTTACCTGCAAATAGTGAGTGTTTTACTTCTTTCCAATTTGGATGCCTTTTACTTCTTTTTCTTGCCTAATTGCTGTGGCTAGGACTTCTAATAGTATGTTGAATAAAAGTACTGAGAGTAGGCATCCCTGTCTTGTTACTGTTCTTAGAAAGGTTTCAGCTTTTCACCATTGAGTATAATGTTAGCTGTGGGTTTGTCATATATGGCCTTTATTACATTGAGGTATGTTCCTTCCAGACCCACTTTGTTTTTATCATAAATTGATGTTGAATTCTGTCAAATGCTTTTTCTGCATCTATTGTGATGATCATATGACTTTTATCCTTTGTTTTGTTAATATGGTGTAACATGCTAATTGACTTGCAGATGTTGAACCATCCTTGCATCCCTGGGATAAATCTTATGTGATCGTAGTATATGATCCTTTTAATATATTGTTGAATTTGGCTTGTTAATATTTTGCTGAGGATTTTTTCGTCTATGTTCCTCAGGGATATTGCCTGTAATTTTCCTTTTTTTGTGTTGTCTTCATTTGGTTTTGGTATCAGGGTAATGCTAAGCCGTGTAAAATGAGTTTGAAAATGTTCCTTCCTCTTCAATTTTCTGTAATAAACTGAGAAGGATAGGTGTTAACTCTTCTTTACGTGTTTGGTAGAATTCACTTGTGATGCCATCTGGTCCTGGACTTTTGCTTTTTGGAAGTTTTAAAATTACTGATTTCATTTCATTACTTGTAATCAGTCTATTCAGATTTTCTATTTCTTCATGATTCAGTCTTGGTAGGTTGTGTGTTTCTAGGAATTTATCCATTTCTTCTAAGTTTTCCAAGTTGTTGGGGTACAATTGTTCATAACAGTCTCTTATGATCCTTTATATTTTGTCTGATATGAGGATTGCTACCCCAGCTTTCTCTTCCTTTCCCTTTGCATGAAATATCTTTTTCCATCTCTTCACTTTCAGTCTGTGTATGTCTTTAGATCTGAATTGAGTCTCTCATATGCAGCATATTGATGGGTCTTGTTTTTTAATTCATTCAGCCACCTTATGTCTTTTGATTGTAGAATTTAGCCCATTTACATTTAAATTAATTATTAATAGGTATGTACTTATTGCCATTTTGTTAATTGTTTCTAGTTGTTTTTGCAGTTCTTCTCTGTTCCTTTCTTGGTCTCTTCCCTTGTGGTTTGATGGTTTCCTTTAGTGTTATGTTTGTATTCCTTTCTCTCTATTTTTTGTGTATCTATTGTAGGTTTTTCGTCTGTGGTTACCATGAGGTTCATATATAAAGTGATAGTTACTTAAGTTCGAACACATTCAAAAAGCACTACATTTTTACTCCCCTGACCCCACATTTTATGTTTTTGACAACACATTTTACATCTTTTTATTTTGTGTACCCCTTAACTACTTATTGTAGTTATAGTTGATTTTACCTTTTTTTTTTTTTGTCTTTTAATCTTCATACTAGCTTCATCCATTGCCTTTACTGAATATTTGCCTTTACCAGTGAGATTTTTTTCTTTCATATATTTTCTCATTTCTAGTTATGGCTTTTTCTTTTCTACTTAAAGAAAACCCTTTAACATTTCTTGTAAGGCCAGTTTAGTGGTGATGAACTCCTTTAGTTTTTGCTTGTCTGGGAAACTCTTTATGTCTCTTTCAATCCTGAATGATAACCTTGTTGGGCAGAGTATTCTTGGTTGTAAGTTTTTTTCCCTTCAGCACTTTAAATATATCATGACACTCCCTTCTTGCCTGCAAAGTTTCTGCTGAAAAATTAACTTATAGTCTTAGGGAGGTTCCTTTGTATGTGACTCGTTTTTCTCTTACTGACTTTAAGATTCTCTCTTTATCTTTAACTTTTGCCAATTTAATTATAATATATCTTAGTGTGAATCTCTTTGGGTTCATCTTGTCTGGAACTCTCCTGGATCTGGATGTCTGTTTCCTTCCCTAAGTTAGAGAAGTTTTCAGCCATTATTTCTTCAAATAAATTTTCCGCCCCTTTCTCTCTCTCTTCTCCTTCTGGGACACCAATAATGAGAATGTTATTATGCTTGATGTTGTCCCAGAGGTCCCTTAAAGTATCCTCATTTTTTAAAATTCTATTTTCTTTTTGATATTCTGATTGGTGATTTCCACTACTTTGTCTTCCAGACTGCTGATTCGTACTTTATCATCTAATCTGCTGTTGATTCCCCCTAGTGTATTTTTCATTTCCATTATTGTATTCTTTAGCTCTGATTGTTTCTTTCTTATATTTACTATTTGTTGAAGTTCTTACTGTGTTTCTCCATTCTTCTCCTGAGTTCAGTGAGCATCTTTATGACCTTTACTTTGAATTCTTCATCAAGTAAATTACTTATTTCCATTTCTTTAGAGTTTTTTCCTGTGGTTTTATCTTGTCCTTTTGTTTGGAACATATTCCTCTGTCTCCTCATCTTGTTTGACTTTCTGTATTTATTTTTATGAATTAGATAAAACAGCTACCTCTTCCAGTGTTGAAGGAGTGGCCTGTGTAGGAGCATCCCCTGTGTAGACTGCATGTGCTGGGTGGCTTTGCAGGCTAGCTGAAGTGGGTGCAGGCTGGAGGAGTCCTGGTGCTTGTTGCATCTGAGCTGCCTTGGTGGGATCGCTAGAGCTGGAGCAGACATGGGCCAGGGGGTGTCCTGGGGCATGCTGTGCTGGGACCACCTTGGTGGGACAGCTGGAGCTGGCACAGGCTGGGGGGTCCTGGTGCATGCCATGCTGAGGTTGTTTTGCTGGCACAGCTGGAGTTGGGGTGGGTGTGGGCAGGGGGACATGGTTTGTGCCACATGGGGCTGCCTTGGAGGGACAGATGGAGCTGGTGTGGGCCAGAGGCCTGGGGTATGCTGGGGTGGCCTTAGCAGGCTGGCCAGAGCGTCTGGACCAGGCTCCTGCCCTGGTTACCAAAGTGAAGGGAGAATGTGCCATATGGTGCTCGCCACTGCCTCCAGCCCCAGAGAGAGTTTCAGCAGTTCCCTGCCCATTTGGCAGATGCTCTAGAGTTACTAAATGGATTTCCTTCCCATATAGTCTAGGTGCCCTTTAAACTGCTGTTTTTTCACTGTGTCTCAGGGTGGGCAAGCCTGCGCAGGCCCCTCAGTGATATCTCTCCCTGCTACAGATTGCTGTGTTAGGGGCGGAGTTCCTGTCAATACCCTGTCTTTGTCTCTCCTACCCACATCTATGTGGTCCCTCTATCCTTTGTTGTGCACAAGCTGTTCAATCAGCCCTCAGTTCTTCTTCAGGAGGAATTGCTCTATGTGTAGACAAAGAGTCAGTTTGTCCTCTGGAGAAGGTGAGTTCACCATCTTCCTATGCCACCATCTTGGACCCTCCCTGTTTCAAGGTAATTTTTTATTTCCCTTCTGATTTCATTTTTGACTCATTGGTTGTTCAGTAGCATGTTGTTTAATCTCCACATATTTGTGAAGTTTTAAATTTTCTTGTAATTGCTTTCTAGTTTCATGCTGTTGTAATATGATTGGAAAAGATAACTTGAAATTATTTCAGTCTTCTTAAATGTAAGACATATTTTGTGGCCTAACATATGCTGTATCCTAGAGAATGTCCCATGTGCACTTAAGAAGAATATATTCTGTTGCTTTTGGACAGAATGTTCTGTATATATCTGTTAAGTTCATCTGGTGTAATGTGTCATTTAGGGCCAATATTTCCATATTGATTTTCTGTCTGGATAATCTATCCATTGATCAAAGTGGGGTATTATTAATCCCCTTCCATTATTGTATTGTCTATTTCTCCCTTTAGGTCTGTTAATATTTGCTTTATATATTTAGTGCTCCTATGTTTGGTGTATAAATATTTACAAATGTTATATCCTCTTGTGGGACTGACTCCTTTATCATTATGTGATGACCTTCTTTGTCTCTTATTACAGTCTTTGTTTTAAAGTCTATTCTGTCTGATATAAATATAGCTACCCCAGCTTTCTTTTTGTTCCCATTTGCATGAAATATCTTTTTCCATCCCTTCCCTTTCAGTCTGTGTATGTCCTTCATCTGAAGTGAGTCTCTTGTAGGCAGCATATAGATGGATCCTATATTTTTATTCTTGCAGCCACTCTGTCTTTTGATTGGAGAATTTAGTCCATTTACATTTAAAGTACTTATTGATAGGTATGTATTTACTGCCATTTTGTCAATTGTCTTCTGGCTGTTTTGTAGTTCCTCTGTTTCTTTCTTCTTCTCTTGCTCTCTTCCTTTGTAATTTGATGATTTTCTGTAGTGGGTATGCTTAGATTCCTTTCTCTTTATCTTTTGTGTATCTACTACAGGTTTTTGCTTTGTGGTTATGAGGCTTACATATAACAACTTATATTTACAACAGTCTATTTTAAGTTGATAACAACTTAAGTTCAAATGAATTCTAAAGCTCTACATTTTTACTCTCCCTACCGTAAGTTTTGTTTTGATGTAACAGTTTACAGATTTTTATTTTGTGTATCCCTTAATTATTGTATAGTTATTTTTACTACTTTTGTCTAACTTTCATACTAGCTTTATAAGTGATTGATCCACCACCTTTACAACATTAGGTTATTCTGAATTTTACTATATATTTACCTTTATCAGTGAGGTTTATACTTTCAAATGTCTTCCTGTTGTTAATTAGTACCTTCATTTTCAGCTTAACGAAGCCCCTTAACATATGTTGTAAGGCTGGTCTGGTGGTGATGAACCCTTTCAGCTTTTGCTGGTCTGGAAAACTCCTTCTCTGTCCTGCAATTGTGAAGGACAACTTTTCCAGGTAGAATATTCTTGGTTGTAAGTTTTTTTCTTTTAGCATTTGGAATATATTGTGCCAGTGCCTTCTGGTCTGCCAAGTTTCTGCTGAAAAATCTGGTGATAATATTATGGGGGTTCCCTTACATGTAACAAGTTGTTTATCTTTTGCTGCTTTTAAGATTCTCTTGCTGTCTTTAACTTTTGACACTTTAATGATGTGTCTTAGTGTGGGTCTCCTTGGGTTCCTCTTATTTGGAACTCTCTGGGTTTTCTGGATTTGGATGTCTATTTCCTTCCCCAAATTAGGGAAGTTTTTGGCAATTATTTCTTCAAATAAGTTTCTGCCCCTTTCTCTTTCTCTTCTCCTTCTGGGACCCACATAATGTGAATGTTGGTCCACTTGCTCTCTCTTAAGTCCCTTAAGCTGTCTTCACTTTTTTTCATTCCTTTTTCTTTTTCCTGCTGGATTGGGTGAGTTCCACTGCTCTGTCTTTTGAGTTCACTGACCCTACTGTTGAACTCCATTAGTCTATTTTTCAGTCCAGTTATTGTATTCTTCAGCTCTGTGACTTCTATTTGGTACTTTCTTATATTTTCTGTTTCTTTGTGGAAGTTCACTGTGTTCATCCATTCTCCTCCCAAGTTCAGTGAGCATCCTTATGACTATTATTTTGAACTCTTTATCAGGTAAGTTACTTACCTCTATTTCATAAAGGACTTTTTCTGTTGTTTTATCATATTCTTTCATTTGGGACATATTTCTCTTTCTTCATTTTCCTTGATTCTCTGTGTTGGTTTCTATGCATTAGATAAAACAGCCACTTCTCCCAGTCTTGAGGGAGTGGTCTTGTATAGGAATGAACCTTATCATTCAACCTAACCTAGCTCTTGGTTGTCTCTCAAACCTTTGTGATTATTCAAGCAGCCTATTTTATTTTTAGTGGCTCCCAGTAGTTGAGGGTATGCAAGACCTGTCAGTGTCCCAAAAAGGAGGATCTCAATCAGCACCTAGATTTAGGCTGATAGGCAACAAGACCCTCAGGCAGTAGCTTTTAAAGTATGCAGGCCTGTGGTACTACAAACATATGTCCCACTGGCTGCCAGAGTCAGGTGACCTAGAAGTGTTTCCTGCACAGTTGTTGCAAAAATCGGGGCACCAGATTAGTGTACAAGGTCCTTTCCAGGAGGTACTGGTGACCTGCAGTGAGGCAGAGGGCGAGCACAAAGATGGCATCCAACAGCCTCTGTCCCTGGAGAACACCTAGGAGGCCCCTAGATGTATGCCAAAGCAGAAGCCTGCCCTTCTTGCCAAAGCTCCAGGACAAGCAAATAGGCCTGAAAGACTGGGGGAGTGTTTCAGTCTGCCCAGTGGTGGTAGCCGGCCAAGAACTCTCTCTCCATTTGTTTCAGTCCTATGGGGCCTGAGAATGCAAGCCCTGCTGGCCACAAGAGCTAGGTGACAAGGGGTGTCCCCTGGGCAGCAGCCACAAAAAACTGGGGCACCCGACACATGTAGAAGCTCCTCTCTAGGACATACAAGTTCTCTGGAGCACAGCAAAGAGAGAGTGTGAAGACAGCACCTGCCTTCCAAGGTCTCCCACCAACTTTTTAAATAAAGTCTTTATGAGATATAATTCACATATCACATAATTCACCATTTGAAGGACACAATTCAGTGTTTTTTATAATATTACAAAGTTGTACAATTTAGAACTATCTACTCACATTTTAGGACATTTTCATCACCCCCAAGAGAAATCCCATACCTATTAGCACTCACTTCCCATTTCCTCCTTCCCCCACCACAAATTTTTAAATCTAGTTCTGATGAAAAAAAAATAAGATGCTACATTCTGAAGACGGTCATGTTTAAATGAAGCTTTACATAAAGTACTGTTTGAAATGAAAAAATATCTCCAAAAGCCTCTTTGGTTTATGAGCTTATAAAGGGCACAGATTATGTCCTCCATTATGTAGCACAGCATCTGGCTCATAGTAAATGCTCAATACATGTGGAATTGAATGCTTGGCCATCTGAATAGTCTGTGTATGGAACTCTCTGAAAAAGACATAGCATTGGTGCCATATGTTAAAGAACAATTGACTGACAATAATATAAGGTAATGACCTAGGCCACTTAGTCTAACATTTATTGAGTACTTCCTATACATTAGGCACATTTATTAACTTATTTAAGTCCTCACAATAACCCCATTAAGAAGTTACGATTATTATTCCCCTGGGGTTAATATCCTGCCCAGCCAGTAAGGGCAGAACCAGGGCTGGAACCCAATTGCAGAGCCTGGACTCAGAGCCCTTAGACTCCTCACCTCTCACTCTTTAATAGGATGTGAGCCCTGCAGCTCCCTCTTGAAGCCCCTCTACTGCTCACCTGTCTCTCTGTCTTTTTCACAAATGAAGTTATTGATGTCTTCACACTGGAAATCGTTCCACTGCCCAGCATAAATCAGCCCAGCGCAGTCTTCTCCTGGCCCATGGCCATGGCCCCAGTTATCTGGCTGTCCAGCTTTCCAATTTCTTTTAACAAAACAGAAATTGAGTGTTATTTGTGCACACAGATGTTGTCTTTACCCAAGAGCAGCAGAGAAATGTAAAAAATGAAACCGAAGCGTGTCATTTGTCCTAGAATGAAAATGCACTGTTTAAAAAGCCACGCATGCTCTTACTCAGAATAAGAAGCAGCTGTTTTGCAGAGTAGCGTATAATGAAGGACCTCCCTGCAGGCTTGTTATCTTTGCCACAGGGAAATCAACTCACTGAGCTGCTTCCTCACAGTGCCAAGGGAGTAAATCCTTCTTCAACACAGTTAGATGAATGACAACTTCCTAATGTGCACTGGAACGCTGACTTCTGGGCATGCGTGTATTTATTTGTGCATGAACATATACGCCCTCTGAGGACAGGATGCACACGCTCTTGTGAGAACCCAGAGGGATCCTTGTACATTAAGAGACCTTGCCTCTAAGAAATCAAAGCATCAGCCAGAGAAAGTGAGGGACCTTTGATATATATTTACAGGAACCTACAATTACAAACAGTTATGGTTGTCTGACCAAGCTGTAGATGTTTGATTGCTTTAGAAAGAAATAGTAATTTAGTCTTACTGAAAATGACTCATACATTTCATTGCCTTTTTTGGGAGAGAGATTCTTAAAAATAAGTTTTCTTTAGGATGAGTTTACTTGGGGCTTGTTAACTTGGATACCGCTGCTCAAAACACCACTCTGGCAGGGTTCGTTGTTCTTGATTCTGTTTCCATGCAATAAATTAGATGTGCTTCCAAGACTCAAAACTTGAAAGCTGAATTTTCTCTAAGAAGCAGGTTCTTACACAGAAGCTTGTGGTTACTGCCTGAGAAGACAAGCTTGCCTCATGTGGAGGGTCTGAAAAAACATCTGCAGTGGGAGGTGCTTCCCATAAACAATGACTCATTATCCCATCAGCCATAGGGTGTCCCAGGGTCAGCCGAGGATAGAGCCCATATTGCCCGACATCTTTGGCCAATAAGACCATTAAACCAGAGGGCAGTGGGAAAGGACAGCTGAAATTTACAGTTAAAAGTGGGGAAACAAGGTAGAATTGACTCCCCCACACCAAATGAATATCTTGGGGTTTTTTAAAAATAAAAAGTCACCTCACTTAAATAAATCTAGTGATGAAAAGATAATTTAGATGAAACTATCAACTGATGAGAGTAAAAATGGGACAATATTTAGGATAGAGAGTGAGAAATAGCCACAGAGGACCTACTATGTGCCAGAGATAATGCTAGGTGATGACAGTACAGCAGTGCGGAGAACAGAGTCCCAGCCCTCACAGAACTTACCTAATAGGCAAGAAACAAATGAATTAAAAATCCCAGACTGCCACAGCCAGAGAGATGAAGTTGGAAGAATAAATAGTTTACTTTCATGTGTATTTCTGTCCACCCTGCAGAACCCCTCTGGAAACATGAACAATGCCCGAACAGTCTGATCTTGTTGATGTACCATTTTGTTCATTTCTGCCAGTAATGTGAGGGGGTTCGATTCCAATTTTGTTCACAGAATTTGAGATCTGTGATTTCTGAACTGTGTAACGATGGAAGATTCGATATTTTTTCTCTCTTAATTAAATGGGAAATTATATAAATATGACTTCTGATAGACGACCTGCTTAATATCTTTCCCTTGCATTTTCTTGTCATTTTAAGTAGATAAAAGGGATTTACAGACTCAACAAAAAGAGAACTGATTGACAAGAAAGGAGGTAATCTTTATCACCATTCTCCATTCATTTTTGAAGGTCATTGGAATTCTTCACATACAGTGCCCAAGGTTTTCTTTTGGGACTAAAGGTAGAGTGCAGGTCTCTGGCTGTGAGTGCAGTGACTGAGGTGGGACCAGCGTGGATGGTGGGGGAGGAGCCTGAAGCCAGGCTGCAGGGGCAATTTGTCTTGTAGACTGAGCACCCAGAGTCTCATAGCATCTCTTTGGAAAAGCTAAAAATCACATGGGGTGATGTGTGGCAAACCCCCTCAGTGTGCATGCTTGTAATAAATAACAGAACAGAACATGTCAGATAAAGAACATATATATTTTGGAAAAGAATTTCAGCTTAAATGGTGCCTTAACGTCATTTATAGGTGCACTCTGAAATAAAGCCTGAGCTGAAAATCCCTGAATCCCGTATTATAATGCACGTGTCATAGAAGTGGTTGGCTAACAACACACATATGCACTTGGACAGCAGACTCTAAGTAGACCAGGGACCTTGGAACACACTGGACTCACTGTTCCACTGCACTGGAAACACAGAAGCATGTCAGCTAGAGTGGGTGTGAACCTCCTCCAGGATTTTGGGTTTATTCTAATCGAAGCAGAGCACAAACTCTCAATCTTGGGAATGGCCCTTTTTGACCTCACAACTTAGTACTTTCTCATTGACCACAAGACTGACTGAGGCTTCAGGGTCAAGAAACTTCTGCTGGCAACAGCCTGGTCTCAAAGCAGGACAATCTTAGTAGTGAGAAGTGTTTCTTTGCTATAGAATTTTCTCCCACTATAAGGGTCTGTAAAGTGGAAGATTTCTCTCTAGTGGCCTAAGCCAGAGCCACTCTGATAGAAATAAGCAGCATGGGTCACAGTGAGTTATTATTGAATTAGATGACACTGAAAGTTCCCTTCTGATCCCCGCCGTTCTATGGCTCTATATTCTAAAAAAAATATATATGCAATATTATAAGGTAGGAGTCTCTGTGGACAGAAAGGCAACCCAGGTTTTATCTTTGCCGTGTAGAGATGAAAGCAGCTACTCGTAACTTAACAGCATACTCCCACCAAATGATGTCCTGTGCAGGGGACCAAGAAGTGGACAAGAGGAAGAGAAGAGATTCAAGTGTGCTTTGGGAAACCCTCAGGAGGAATATCACATCTCTGGTGATCTAAGGTGGGCAAATGCAAGCAGCGTGGGGCATGGAAGGCCTTAAAGGCTACCTTATAGTTCTGCTCTGAGCGAGGGGGCAGACTCCCACATGCCTACCAGGCAGCCTCCATTAACAGTGATGACCTCTGCCAGATGACAGGCTTGCATTTATTCCATTAAGAGTAGAAAGATCAGCTTTAACATGCTCCTGGTTTCACTGATCTTCTCTATGGCTTGTCTATTTTCTATTTCATTGCTTTCTAGTCAGTATTATTTTCTTCCTTCTACTTACTTTGGGATTAATTTGCTCTTCTACCATCATAAAGTAGAAGCATAGATCATTAATTTTCAACTTAAAAAAAATTTTCCAAATATAAGCATTTTAAAGCTATAAATGCCCCCTCCAAACTGTTTTAGCTGCATCCCATAAATTTTGATGTGTTGTGTTTTCATTTTATTTGAAACATTTTCAAATTTCCTTTGTGATTTCTTCGACCCATGAGTTATTTAGAAGTGTGTCATTTAATTTCAAATATTTGGCCGTTTTGTAGATATTTTTCTGTTATTGGTTTGTAATTTAATTTTGTTTTGGTCAGAGAACATACTCTATATAATTTCAGTGCCTTTAAATTTATTGAGACTTGTTTGATGGCCCAGCATGTAGTTTATCTTGGTGAACATACTATATTCACTTGAAAGGAATGGGTATTTGTAGTTGTTGGGTGAAATGTTCCATAAATATCAATGAAGTCAAGTTAGTTGATAGTGTCTACTATTTCCCTTTTGATTTTTCTACCTACTTTTTCTATTAATTACTGAGAGAAGAACGCTGAAATCTCCTCCGAAGCCCTGCTCTTGGCCATATCCACAGTTAGGGTTGGTATGTCTGTCTTCTTGATTGTGACATGGTCCTGGAAATCAGACATTTTTACATGAATAGAACAACATCTCTCACTCATATTGCTGCCTCCACATTCTAGAAAATATCCTCCAGGCCAGCACAGAGGCTGGTTCACAGTGGATGCTCCAGTGTAATTCACTGAATGTTATCACAGGACTGTGAGCCAGTGGATCCCAATCGCCAGTTAGGGGGTCGGTGTTGGCCAGGAATGCAGTTTTCACAGGTCTGCAGTGAAATGAGAAAAAGAAGGACAACGTGTGTGTGTGTGTGTGTATGTATGTGTGAAAGTATGACGGCCAGCTGTCTTTTCTTGGAAAAGATTGTGGGTTTTGTTTTTGGTTTTTAATGCTGGGATTTGTTATTGGTAATTTTTAAAAACCATGTTCTTAATTGGCAAATAAAACCTTGGCAATATATTTCAGCCCTCCAGTCTTTCTTTGGGAACTGTATTGGTGTGTGGATCCAAAGCATTTGGAAACTTCTCCTAGGCACCATCCTGAGCCATCACAGATTGCTTCTCCTCCGTCCTTTTCTCTGACTGTTCCTGCCCTGCTTTAGGTCAGAAAGAGCTGTAGATTCAGCCAGGTCCTATGTTTCATTGGAAATAAACCATAGTTCAGGTCTGCATGTGCCCTAAGCCTTTGGCATCCTATCCACGTCACCAGTACTTTTTGTCTGTTTATTCCAGCACTGCCTTTCTCAACCATGAAAAGGGAGTGTAGACAAGAGACAGAGGAGAGCGCCTTTATCCCTTGTCCGTTTCCTCTTTAGCAGTAACCACAAAAGTGTGAAACAACTTCAAAAGGGCTGTGAGAGTGTGTGTGTATGTGTGTTGGGGAGAAAGAGTGAGAGGAGAGCAGAAAGCCTTGGTTCTCCTGTGGCCCGGGCAGGGCCTGAGGAGGGGCCAGGGCAAGACACCATTGCTGGAGCAGGGAACGGAAGCAGATGGGCCAGTGTGTGGAGGCCACAGAGGCAAAGAGGAGGCGGGTAAAGGTGAGTCTGAATAGACAGAGTATTTGGAGAGACTTAAACTGGTGGGGGACCCCTGAGAGCCTGACCCCCAGTCTCCATCCCAGGCTATTGCAGAGAACATTCTTGTTTTCTTCACGAATCTGTGTGAGATCTGAGTGAAATACTGTGTGTGGCATCTCAATCAGGATACTATAAAATACACAAATCCTAGGTAGTATTATCCTGCAATTACTGACTAGTATAAAAATAATCATGACTATGACAATAATAGGAATAACGCCAATACCAGCAGATGACATTCCTTGAGCACTTCCCAGGGGCCAATGCTTTATATATATTATCTCATTTAATTTTCACAATGCCGACGTAGGTCCTTCTGCAATGTTCATTTCTAGATGAGGACACGAGAATTCGCAGGGTTGAGTAACTCACACAAGGTCACGCAGCTGTTGAGTGCTGGGTCGAGGCCTGGAACGTGACCTCATTCACTCCAGGGTATGTGCTCTCTCCCCTCGCTGCACTGGCTCTTTTTCTAGTTTGTGCAGTGTTTATTATTATATGTCAAGTTAAATTAGCCTTCAGTATTGAGGCCGTATAATATGTCTGCCTAATTTATTCCTGCCTTTAAAGTTTGATCCTGGGGATTTTGACAGGTATATGTATTCCTTTGGGTGGAAAACGAGAAGCATGGGTCTGTGCTGTGGCCGGGATGCAGAAGCCAAACTCTCAGGAGGCCCCAGGGTGGCTGTGGCTGGGGACTGAGTTCCAGGAAGGTGTCTGGTGATGTAATCCTTCTCAGGTCCTGGGTAGCAATGCTGGTGCTCTCCTCCCAGATCACATGATTCTTGCTGGAGCCCGGAAAGAGGAGAAAAGTTCCACCTCAGGAGAGCTGGTATAGACAGTGATGTTCTAGCTCTATCCATTCCATATTGGCCAATCCAGTTTTTTCTTGGAGGAAAGCTTAAGACTGAATTTCTGAGTGAGTCTAACCCAGAACTTTTGTGCATTTATGGCTGTGAGAGAAGTGGAGGAGACTGATTTTGTTTTCTAGCTCCCTGCCAACTCCCTTAAGAAAAATAATTCTGGCACTCTTGACTATCAAAGTCACAGATTTATCTTTGCCTTTAATAATCTCTGCCTCCCATCCCTACCTCCAACCCTGCACTTCCCTGATTTTAGACAACACCTCTCACAAGGGTTTACAGTCTCCTGAAGTGCATCTCCACATGCTGGGCGCTCTCCTCAGCCGTCAGCCCAATTCCCGAGTGCCAGGACGCGTGTGGGGCAGCTTCTCCTCCCGGAGGACAGGTGCAGAGGGAGCAGACAGGGACCCATCAGGCTAGCAGGTAGACAGCCGTTTGCTCTGGGGGCATCTGAGGCTCACCTTCGGAGCAGACCTAAAATCTTCAAATGTTTTGCTCGACGATTAGTCACTCTTTTTTAAAGAAATGGCCTTATTCTAGCTTCCACCTCTATCCTCTAATCATGCTCTTCACACGGAGGATTTAAAAGTACAAAGTTGCTTGTTCGTCTATCCACGTGCACAGTCATGTGCACACAAACATTTTTAAACTCCATCCGGCCCCTCCATCACCTCTGACCCCCACTCCTCCTTGACCACTACAGGTCCAGCCTCAATTCCTGAGACACTGACTTAGACTTGAAACACCTGGCTTTCTCCTCTCCTGGTGCCATGGATGCTTTGGTCTCCTCCATGCTTGGGACACGATCCTGAAGCCGAGATGCCCTCACACCTGCTTGAGCCTCTGCAGGGCCAGCCTTCTCTGTCTCCAGCAAAAGAAAGTTATTCAGAGGAGGTTTTTAGAGATTCTGCTCCATTTGGTACAGTTTATTGCATCTTTTCACACCCATTAGAGGCAAAGCAGGAGAAGGAAGTAGAAGTGAAGTTCAAATTGGCACAATTTAGTCATCTTAAAGGCCAGGGGTAGGAGGACGGAAGGAGGAAACCTGGGGTAGGATGAGGTTTGTGGAGACTTCTGTGTCCCTAGGGGCCCCGAGAAGGTACCGTCAAGTTCTCCATTCTTTTTCGCTGCCTTTCGAGAACTCAGGTCACATCGGACTTACAGAGACTCTTCAGATATTTGGGGGATGGTTGTCCCACATATGCCTTTGCTCATGGTGCAGCTGAACTTCCTATGTGGAGGAGAGTCGTGAACCTGTAATTCATCATCACACTCTGGCCAGAAAGCCAACCAGGTGAGGGGCACTGATGGTGTGACCCTGATGAGAGCTCCCAGCCCTTGTCAGAATCACAGCTCAGGTGAGCTCTGAACGTGCCTGAGGCAGCCTGGGCTTCCCAATCCTTCACGGTAGCATTTAAAGAGAACGCCTCGGCCACAAGTACTGTACTGTGTGGTGTGTGGTTTTATAAGCCTCTGATGGTTTGTTTTGTAGAAAGGAAAAAAAATTCATTCCATGAAAAGGAGAAAGGAAAATGCTATTTTACAGCATATAGATTCTCAACCACAATTTCTTTACATGGAAATATGTACAAAACCGGTACCAGGAGCCTCAGTTAGAGGAGCATCTAGGACATAAGGTCATTAGAGGAGAAACTGTAGGGAGTCAGGCAAGAGGAGAAAAACAGAACAGGAGAGTCTGACCGCCACTCTGGAAGTTTCTGAGCACTCACTTATACTCTGGAGATGTCCCATCCAGCCACTTCCACTCGTTTTCGTGCTCCGAGTCCGTGAGGCCGATCCAGTGGCTCTCTCTCCCCACCATCTGCTTTTTTATCCATTGCTGAAAAAGAAATCAGTTGTCAGTGTGTTACTCTTTTCTTGGAACAGATGTCTGGGGGGCTTTCCCCCCAGCAACATTTAGGAAAAAAAAGACATTTCAAAAGAGGATGTTTATCAGAACACGTACACTGCTTTTGTGGCCCTCTTTTTTAGTGAACTTGCTTTGTTTTGCATTGTTTTGGGGGCTTTGACATTTTTTTCCCCTTATAAACTTACAAGTGATATTTCCTCTAAATCACCCAGATCACTCAATGAATTCCAGCAGCCTCCATCCCCTTCCACCACCTGGCCTTCCCATGTTCTAATAATAGTAACAGCTATGGCATCCTTGACTTCTTCCTCTGGGCCAGGTCCCACACTCAGTGTGTTGCTAGCACCATGTCTTGAAGTCTTTTCAACAATCTCCGTAGTGAAGACAATAAGTGGCTGAGCTGGGACTGGGCCCAGGGCTGTATACTCTAAAGCCCAGGCCTTGATTGTACTGTCATTCTTAGTCAGTTACTGCGGGAAGCAGCTGTTTCAGGGTTGTGTCTGTGCAGATACTTAGGGAAAAGGAAGGCGGCACTGGAACAGTGTGGCGCCAAAGAAAGAGCATTGGCCTTGCTGCTATATGGACCTCAGTTTCAGTCTCAGCACTGCATTTACTTGTCATCCCATGAATAAATCGTTCAGCCTTGCAGGGCCTCAGTTTTCTTAGCTGTAAAATGAGGATACTACTACCCATAGGTTGTAGGGTTAGTGTGAGGTTTAAAGGAGAAAATGCCTCATAAAGTGCCTGGTACGTAGTAGGGACCCAGGGAGTGGTCACCACTGTTATCTCATGTGGGCTGTGTCCCCATGGCCGCCTCCGTCCTCCCTGACCCTGCTGAGGCCACATACCTGGTCCCATGTATGCCACCCCACCCCTATAGTGCTCATGCCTCTTTGCTTCTCTCTCCATAAGTGCCTGCTGCTGGCCTGCAGGCTTCTCTTCTGCATTACGGCTCTCTTGACAGCCACACATCTCCAGGCTTGAGAAAGCAGTATCTTCCAGGTGGGAGCAAGAGGACATAACTCCCATGCCATGAATGCTTCTTGTCACTGGATGAGGCCCACATCTCCATAATGTAGCCTTCTGTGTTTATGTGACTATGAATTCTTGATATCTTTGAATCCCCAGTAAGCATGCAATTTCCAGATGTAAACTATCCTTAAATTATAGTTTTCTGCAATGGTAAGTACGCTGCAAACATACCTGTTCCTCTCTTGTGTTTATGAAAACGAGATGTGAAGACTTGTCTTCACAGAAAAGTTTTGCATCCTCAAAAATTTCTTTCTCAACCGAAAAATAGTAGCATTTGTCTGTGAAGTTCTTCCAGTGAGGCGGGCAGCCTAGGAGTGCAAAGGTTTAAAACATTGACTTAAAAAAACAAAGAAAGCACTCTGTCTTTCTTCCGCTATGTTTAAGAGGCCACAGCTATGGCCCTGCTTCCCTTGCAAGCCAGGAGCAGCCCCATCGTCTGTGTATGGAGCCCATGACTGCCGTTCACAGACATGCTGGGAGCAAAGACCAGTATAGGGATGTAGACTGCAGAGCACACAGTAGCTAAAACGGTATAACCTGGAAAATATCTATGCTGGGTCTTTGTTCTTCTGTGTCTGGAATAGTCTTTACAATGACAGAAATAACAGAAACAACAATACAAAGCAGTGCAGGCACAGGTGTTCAGCGTCAGTCTGGAATCATATGGAACCTATAAACAACCAGATGGGAGAACCCAGAACCAAAACTGGGCTATGACCCAAGGATGACCCAAGTTGTACTGAAGGAAATCAAGTGGAATCAAGTGTGGGTCAAAGGAGAGAAAAATAGGCTTGGTTGCAAAGCCAACATTTAGGGTTTTACCAAAGGTTTAATCATCAGAGGACGAGAAGGCACCATAACACCTTCTCAAAAGGAAATGAAATGTCGTGTTTAGACAGAAACGTGCGCCTGAGTGGCACCACCTGGCATGGAGGCTGTGAAGGCAGCAGGGCCCTGTGCCTGCCGCACGTGCTGCCTTCACTGCCCAACGAAATGAGGCGGGAGTGGAGGGACTGTGGGGTCGCACGCTGGGGGCCGCCCAGCCAGGAGCCCACGCACTGCTGGGCCCCTGGTGGGAGGAAGGGCTCAGACTTACCATTGGCCTCCGGTGCTGCGGTTGGCTCGTTCTGCAGGGCCTGGGGAACCACTGCGCCCGATGGACCTGGGGGGCCGGGGGGACCCTTGGGGCCTGGCATGCCTGGCACCCCAGGCAAACCCGGCAGCCCCCGCGGTCCCGGCACCCCGGGCTCCCCGACAGTCCCCTGCAGTCCCTGGAAGCCAGGAGGGCCCTGGGGGCCTGGAAGTCCATCCTTGCCTGGGGGGCCTGGGGGGCCTGGGTCTCCATTGGGGCCCTGAGGGCCGGGCTTCCCAGGGGACCCGCGGGAGCCTTTGGGGCCCTGCAGGCCTTTGGAGCCTTTGCCGCCGCGCTCTCCAGGGGGGCCGACTGGCCCAATTGGGCCCCTCTCACCGGCGGGGCCAGGTGGCCCAGGCTCCCCCTTTTCTCCTTTCTGCCCCTTGTTGCCAGTGGGACCAGGGGGGCCCTGCTGTCCTCTGTCACCTTTGGGACCCCTGGGGCCAGGAGGACCTAAAATATAAAAAAATGTAAATGGCATAAACATAAAATCCACCGTGAGTCATAGTGAAGAATTTATCTTCCTATAAAACCTCCAACTTAAAAAAATCTAGACATACAAAATCTATGCAATAAGGAATGCTTATTATTTTACCATGCTATTGTTGATGGCATTTTTTTTTATAAAAAGCTTTCTTTACTAAGTTTACCCTTCCTGCTCCAAGCATTTGGAATACATCTTAACAACACACCGCTTTTGAGTATCTGTGGATGTTTCAGGGGAAGGGACATCTTCCTGTTGACCCTGCCGCAGTGTGACTCACATCATTAACTTGGGCCCTTTTAGTTGTCTGGGACCATCTGTCACCAGCAGAAAAGCCATGCATGTTGGGATCAGGATTCCCTCCTACTTACTTCCTCTTCTTTTCATTAAGTTGACAAATATTTATTGACAACCTATTATATGACAAGCGCTGTGTAAGGTGCTTGGGATGAAGAGTTGACTTAGACACGAAAATGCCATCGAGCATTGAGAGGCACGGTCCTTTTCATTCCCTCACCACACCAAGCCCACCTGGTGCTCCTGTCCCCTCTGCCAGCATTGCTGCAGGGACACTGCTGTCCTTGGGGCTGACCCTCACCCATCGAGGACCAGCTCAGAGGGACGGGAGGTCTATGGAGAAAGCGCTCCCCTGGCCAGGGCTGAGGAGGGGCAGTGTCCGTTTCTCCAGTTTGTTTGTCCAATAATGCAAATAGGGAAGGGGAGATAGAGAAGAACCAGGGGGGCCGTCTAACTGGCGGGGGAGAAAAAATGACACCATTTTCCCACCAAAGGAGGAAAACGCAGTCCTCCCTAAAAAAAGCAGGGGAAGAAGGAAGCCAAGTGCCTTCTCATCCTGTAAAGCAGCTCCCTTAACACAGGACTGCTTTGTTTTCTTTGAGTTCTCAGGGGTAAGAGGCCATCTGACACCCATACACCACAACCAGGATTTGTGTTGTGAATGACTATACACTCGAAAGTTCGAGGTACTTTTACATACACTATGTCGCCTGACCTTCGTCTATGACATGTTATTCCCACAGCACATCTGAGGACAGGCAGGGCCAGAGATGTCAAGCTCTGTGTTCAGGGTTACTTAGCTACTCAGGACAGATAAACCCGGGGAACAAGGGATGGGCAGTCACAATCTAGTCATGGAGCTGGGACTGGAATCCAGGTCCTCTCCTGTTGACATGAATGGATCTCGGAGGACACTGTTCTCAAACTTTCTACTCCCCGGAATCTCAGAGTTTTGGAGATCTCCTGATTCTACATGAATAAGTAAAAGAGGCCCATGCTTGTTCTTTCTTCAGAAGCAGAAAGCCTTTCTGGCTGGAAGGGTGGAAGTGCTGGGGGGATGAATGGTGGGTAGGCCTCCCACCCTCAGTTTTCTCAATCCCCCTACATCACCACCAACCCCCAGCTGGTCAGGACAGAATGGTGCAGCAGCCTTCCCACCTCTGTGTGGGGATCTCTCTGCCCTGCTCCCCTCCTAGGCCCTGATGGACCTCACTGTACCCTCATACATGGCCCCAAGTCCATCCCATCCATCTGCTCTCAGCAAGAACCCAGGCCCTGGACTCGCTTTCCTTATTTAAGGCTACCCATGATGTCACCCATGGATTTACTGGCAGGACCCTCTACTGAGCTGTAAGAGAGTTTACGCTATACTAGGACTAGCTTCATTGAGACCCTTCTAGGGTTGTCTGCTCCATAACTGCAAGACTTTAGGACGAAGCACCCTCTCCCTGAACCCGACTCATTGACTTCTGCCCACCAACTTCTGTTGGCTCTTCTCTATCATCAGCTCTTCTGGGCTCTGGGTCCTTATTTCCATCTCATCATTGGATGGTCCATTTTCTCTGGGATGTCCTGCCAGTACCTCCAACCTGGCAGGTCTAAAACTGACCTTATCATCTCTTCGTTGTTATGATGTCTTTCCATCATCCCTTATCCCACCACATCATCATAACTGGCTCTCCCTTTCTGCTGCTCATCATGACCCTAGTGTGGGTGTCCTCTCTCTCTCCCCTCCCCCTACTCTGTCTTTTTGGTAGATTTTTATGGTAATCTCTTAACTGCTCTTCCTACCTCTGAGTTCTCTCCATTACCCCACTCTGTATCTTTCCCACATTTGTCTTCCTTACACACACCTCTGATCTCCACTTGTTCCAGAGTATTCAGCCCCTACTTGATCATCTGGTATCAAGGCTTTTGTGAGCAGGCGTCACATGTGTTTATTCCATCCTTCTCTGCACTTCTGCACATCTCTTCTCTTAGAATTTCCTCTGCCTGAATCCATCTGGAAAATTCCTATTCACTCACCATGTAATCCTCCCAGGTCACTCCAGATGGAAGTTTTTCCTCCTTCTCTATTCTTTCAGTCCTTGTTTGTTCTTCGGGGACACTTCCTCATCTAGCAGCCAGCAGCGTCTGGCACATAGTCATTGTTCAGCGAGTGTTTACCGGATCAATGTGCATCAAGGGTCAAAAGGCCCAAAGAGCTAATGCTAACATTTTGGGCCCCAGGAGACACCAGAAAGGAGAGATTTTTTCGGGAATGGTGAACTGCCTGGTGTCCCTCAGTTTAGTCTAAGAAGTATAGCTCCACTCAATCTATATGTCAATTGACCCTGGCTCCCACTATGGAATGATCATGGGGAGATGTCTTTTTTAAGAAATGATCCAGCGGTCTCTTCATCTGCAATCTGAGGTTTTTCTCTGTTTAACCTGAGGAGGTTCATTGAATAGTCCAGCCTATTTAGCAAAGATAGGGAAGGTGGATGTTCACTGCCAGATTCACCTTTTAAAAAGGTATATTAGTTCCTTTGTGTAGTTGAGAAATAGTGTCCTAGAGATTAATAGCGTGGAAGGTGGCATGTACATTCCCCATAATGGATGTAGCATTATGGAAAATTCTAGTGGAACAACACTGACAATAGGCCAAAGCATATATACAAATTCTAATTTATTTGGAGTAACGGCAAAAATGAAAGTAGCTTTTCTTCTCAACTATTTCTGTTTTCTGTTCTATGTTTAGCCTTAAGAAATCCAAATAATGAAGAAGGTCTGTTGGGAAATTCAAGTGGTTTAAAAATTCTTTATCCTTATTCTCTCTACAAATTTCACCAATAATCAGTGTTTCTCAATCACTCACATCTGGGTGCTATACTTGTAAGTGTATGAGTTTACCTGCGCCCATGAAATAGGGACTGTTCAGGGGCTGGTCTCCCTGTTCTGACACACCGATGTGGCAGGAGTTGTATTTCTTCCAGAACACCTTCCCCTGGTTTCTGACAACTCCAAAGACACACAATTCTTCCTCCCTTGACGTGAATCCAAGACGCCCCTCACCCAGGGTGACAGCTTTTCATTAATCTTATTTCTTTCTGGTGTTGGGTAGTTCATGGTGTTCAGCTGTTGCCCTCTGAACTGAGGTGGTTCTTGAATGTCCCCACTCACTCAACATAAGCTGTGGCTTATTTTAAGAACAGCGTCAAGCATGGATCCCGCAGTCAGCACAAAATACCAGCAGATGCTAATTTAGAGATCTTGTGAAGGAAGGGAATAGATATTGGGAGAATATACAAGTTTTTGCCTTTGACAAAGGTCTAACATCCTACTTGTGATGGATTTCCCAGCTGGATTAGCACAAAAACCGAATTTTTCATACGAAGTACTAAATCCATCACAAATAGGTTATCTGTCTCTCTCTCACCAATACTCAATAAGGTTGAGTATTGGTGGCCGTGGACACACTCCTGGTAAGCACACTGTTAATGCTGTCTTCATCCACAGCTGCCCTGGCCTTGGGGAAACCATCACAGAGCTGGAGCAGGAAACCAGCGCTCTGCCTTCAGATGCTGGGCTCTGTGAAAATGTACTCTGTGTGTCCCATACATAAAGAGAGTCATATAATGTACTTTGCTCATTAAGACCTAGAAATTTGCTGTTTATTTCTTTTTAAAAATCACTGAGAAAGAGAGGTAAAACCATTTAAAAGTCAGCACTAGACCCCCTAAAAAAGTTGATTATTAATGCCAGGGGTGTATCTTCCTCTAGGACCCAGGACACTAGTATCACTTATTAGCATCTGGATGATCCCAGGCTTTTAGGTCTTACTTGAATCTTTTATTGGGCAGCTGTTGAAGTGAAAGTAAAGTGAAATAAAATATAAGCCACCTTTTGTGCCTTAAAACCAAAAACACTGAGATATATGACGTGGGAGTATTTGTGAGCTTGTGCAGTTACAACTTGAATTCAGGATCAAGAAAATGGCTACACTACATGTGGAAGTACATGTGATGTCCCAAACAGAAGCAAATTTGAGATTTGCTTTCAGTGCCAAGTGGGTGACTGCCTGGCTCAGCATTCTGAAATGCCCGGGATACCCGTGTTGCTGGTAAAGCCATCACAAGCTCCAGAAATGCCCAAATATGACTGAGACCCAAGCACTGAGCAGTCTCTGTTTGCACTGCCGCAAAGCCCCCTCCCTGTGTTCCCCAGACTCCAGAGCTGGGAGCTGTGAACACCCGAATTCTCTAAACAAGCAGTTCAAAGAGGACAGAAGATTTGAAATCTCTGTGCCCTTTCTGCTTTGGCAACTACACTGCAGGCCTTCAGAAGGGCCCAGCCCCGGGTCCCACCCCTGAGATAAGGTTCCAATTTGTTTTCCAACAAAACAGGAAGTAGAGAAACCACTTTAATTCTTACTGCCATCCAAAATCTTGAAGACTTCATTTTAGAACCACTAGTGGTAAGGTTGGAGGATAGAGAAAAAGAGTAAAATAATCTGATGCATTTTTCTTCTCATTTAAAAATCTACTTTGAATGCAACTGAATTAAACATTTATTAAACACCTACAATATGAAAAAGTTATTCTGCTTCACTGAAGTGAATATAGAATGTACAAATTAAAAGGAAATTTAATCAATATTATATAGCAATTGTTTTGAAGAATAATTTGATTCTTGACTTGACTCCTGACTGTTTAAGACAGTCAGACTTCTAGGAAGCCACGAAAGCTCCTTGTCCACAGAGGAGGGTATATTTAAACCACTGTTTCTCACCAACTGCCCACAGTCTGCTTCTATACCTTTGAACATGAGCTCTCAAGGATCCCTAGATAGCAGTCTTGTTTGGGGAAGTGTACCACGAGGGAGTACGGTAGGCAATGAGAGAAACTGAAGCCTCCTGCCTGATCCACTTTGCTTTGTCCCCTGCCCCTTCAGCTTTCCTATGCATCTTTCAAGGTCCAGCTCAAATGTTAGTTCCTTGATGAAGCCTAAACCAACTGTTCTCTTGAAAATAAACTCTCCTGCATTTCAACCTCCCTGAATATATCATCTGTTCTCTTGAATCATCATAGGGCAGCAGGGTGCCATTGGAGGCACGGGTTTGGGAACTAGACAGACCGAAGGTTAGCACTGTCTGCCATTTACTAGCTGCTTCATCTCAGATAAGTTACTCAGGCTCTCTCTGTGCCTCAGTTCCCTCCCCTGAAAATGGGGAATGCTGGTAATTCCTATCTCAAAGAGATGTATGTAATAATGAAAACAGACAATTTATCCAAGTGCTCAGCAGCATAATTGGCATATCGCAGACACTCAATAAATGTGGATTAAAAAATGAGTGAAAAGGGGCCAGCCTGGTGGCGCAGTGGTTAAGTGTGCCTGTTCCGCTTTGGTGGCCCAGGGTTCACTGGTTCAGTGTGGATATGGCACCGCTTGGCATGCCACGCTGTGGTAAGCATCCCACATATAAAGTAGAGGAAGATGGGCACGGACGTTAGCTCAGGGCCAGTCTTCCTCAGCAAAAAGAGAAGGATTGGCAGCAGATGTTAGCTCAGGGCTAATCTTCCTCAAAAAAAAAAAATTAGTGAAAGCTGTTGACAGCACCTGAGTCTGACTCTTCTCCAGGGCTGAGCACCAGGAAGCCAGCAGGAAGTACTTTTGGACCCAAATCAACCTTAACCCCATCTGTACAATTTTATTCCTTGTGCACATGAGGCTGTTGTTTTCCAGTGCAATTGTACTGGGTGGGGCTACAGCAGAAGGGAAACCTTGGATGGGAACTGAACTTACTCACACCTGGGTATGACTATTAGCTAACTCCCGCCGGGCACTGCATTAAGCGCTTTACATTATCTCATTAAGTTCTCATAACCTCTAAAAGGTAGACACAGACGAGGAAACTGAGGCACAGAGAGGATGAGGAACTTGGTACTTGTATCCAGGTCTGTCCCTGTCAGATTCCAGAGCGCTTGTTCTTCCTTACTAAATCTTACATCTCTCTCAGAAGAGCGGATGAAGGGAACTCTGATCGTACTGGGAGGATGCAACTGACATTCTCCGTAGCTTGCGGAAGACCTCAGGATGTGAGGTGAATTCCTACCCAAGAGTGTGTGTTATGAGGTATGAAGTCCTCTGTGTCCAGAATTAGGATAAAAATCTTTGTTATTTGTAACAACAAAAAAAATAAGGCTTTCATAACTAGGTTTTTTAGTTTATGGATGTAGAGATAATTGTCAGGATTCAACATGTTTTAATATCTGTTTCCACATTGTCATCTAGCTTCAGTGCAATCAGTCAGCTTCAGCTTTCACTTCTTCATTAGGCAATTGTCTTAGGTGGCTGAACTGTACAGGCAGCATCAGGGTTCATTAAGTGTGAGTCACCAAGAATTTCCCAGAAAGCATTAGAGTATTTTGAATCTTGCAGAGGCAAGCCCAACATAAGCCAATGTTAATCCCGTCCTGCTCCATCTTGCTTTATCCCATCCTTCCCTTATCCTCAGGGATGGGAGTTGCATGTAGAGAAAGAGGAAAGGCACTAGAGAAGAAGCATGGAAGGAAACGCTTGCATTGGGAAACGGAGTTCTTCCCTCTGTCCCTTGTGCTCTTGGAATAGCTAGTGGGCATTCCTGTTCTGGAGGAAGTTGAATAGGTTGAATAGACAGGGGGCAACTTGGTTGACTTGAGAAATTTCTCAGGTCAACATATAGAAAGTGCAGGTAATGACAAGACCAAGGACAGATTTAATATGGGAAGGCATATGTGAAAAGGAAAATAGCATTCAGAAACCAAGGTCTGAGGCATCTCAGAAACATTGAGTCAGAAACCTCATTCTAATAGACATCTTCCACTTAACAGGCCACTCTTTCTGTACCTCCCCAGTCTGTACCACCATCCACTGGTTGCTCAAGCTAAAAATTTAGGAGACATCTTGTTCCTCTCTTTCCCTCACTCCTCACAGCCCATCCATCCATCAACCTTGTCCAGCCACACACACCAGCCCCTGACCCTGTGTTCAATTTCTGTCCATTCCCCATCCCCCACCCCTACAACACAGAGGTACCACTTGGCTGCTTCTTTGGGCTTGGGATACTGCGGGTAGGGAATTCAAGGGTCCTGGGCACCAAACATGGTCAAGAACGGGTTGGCATGGGCTCTGAATACTCAGCCCGTTGAGCCTGTGGATTCCTCGCCTTGGTGGGGCATGGCTGGAGGAGGCCAGTCAGGACCTTTCACAGCAGGGCCCTCCTGTCCAGAGAAGGGCAGGGCTGCCCTTGAGTCTACCTCCAAGACTCCTCCTGAATGAAGAGACCCACTTCTATCATCTCCACCGCTACCATCCCATTCTAAGTCACCTATAACTGGTCCATAGCCTCTCACTGGACCCTTGCCTCCACACTCACTCTCCTGAAATCTATTTTCCTCCCAGCGCCAGCATTTATATTTTAAAAATATAAATCAGGTCATGTCACCACCTTGCTTAAAACCTCCCCCTCACACTGAGAATGAAATCCCAACTTCTTGCCCTCACAGACTCCTTCAGCAGCAACTGGGGACAGGGAAGAGGGACATCAGTTTCAGTTAGTATTGATGGGGTTAACAGCCTGGGCTTTGGTCCCACACAGCCTGGCCTCAGATCCTGTTTAGCTACTTGTCATTTCTGTAAGTTTGAGGAAGTTCCTTAAACTTCTCTAAGCCTTAGTTTCCTCATCTATAGACTGGTGATGATCCTGTAAGTGCCTATCTTACAGAGCTGTTGGCAGGACTCACTGGGATGGTTCGGGAAAAGCACTCAGTCAACTCACAGTCAATGTTAGCTGATAAAAATAATCAGTATAATAGAAACATTAAAGCCATTGTTTGATCTTCAACTATAAGTGTTCCATACACTTCCTTAGCTGACACGCCATGCTGTCTATAAACTAAGGATGTCAGAAGTTTCCTTACAGAAAATAAGCTAACAATTAAACTAATGGAATAGTAAAACTATGAAATTTATAGATAGAAAATATCCAGAATACCATGATAGGATTGTCTAAGATACTATAATTGCAAGAGAAATTTAGAAAGCTCTCATTTTATTAGATTGCACATCTGCTAAGATCTGCCCTCATTCTGAATTTAGGTCGAGAAAGGATAGGAAAAAAAGTAAATTAAGCACTGAAGAGCTTTCTCATCATCTGCAAGCCCATCCCTTATTCAGAGGATGACTCACACCTACAGTGTCCCTGACTCCCAACTCTTCAGTCCCTCTCGAGTTTGGGCACTCATATTGCTAAGGGAAGCCATTATATTTTCAGGCAACACCAATTTTTCTAAGAAACATCATATAAAACCAAAATTTATCTTCCTTTAATGAACACCCACTTGTCTCAGTTTCACCCTCTGGACATCCTCAGATATCATTTAAAATCTCTTCCACATGATAGCCTTGTAAATAGTTGTAGATGGCTGCCCTGTTCCCCCACTAAGCAGTCTCTCCTGTAGGTTAAATTTTCCGGATCCTTCAATCCTTCCTCACAGCACATGGTTTCTATACTCCATCATCCTGGTCATATTCTTTTGACCATGCTGGTCTGTGAATGTCCCTCTTGAAAGAGACTCCCTAAAGTACACACTATTCTCCAGGGGTTGTCTTGCCATACTGAATGGAGCAAGATTATCACCTCCCTCATTTTGGATACCATGTTTTTATTGATATAGTCAAAAATCACATTAGATTCCCTGGTAGACACATTTACTTGCTTACAGTCAACTAAAACTACCATGCTTTTCATGCATACTTTCTTTAAGCCACGCCTTCCCATCAAATTTGTCTGTTTGATCTTTTCCATCTACAAGCAAGATTTTACATGTATTTCCTATCTATTTCCTTTTGTTGGCATCTCTTTACTCTTCCAGCCTCTCAAGATCATTTTGGATTATGATTCCATCATCCGCTAGCTAGTATATACAGTTTCATGTCACACAAGTATTGGATTATTTCCAATAGGTCATTCATATCTTCATGCTAGTCACCGACAAAGCTGTTGAACAGGGCCCTGCCATTGCCATCCAGACCTGCCTCTAGGCTCATGGGGGCTCATGAACTATTACTCTTAGTACTCGGTCATTCAACCAATGTGGTGGACACACCCTAGGTCACCCCCAATGACTCATGCCCTGTGTAATCCCTTCCCCTTGAGTGTGGAACCTGTGTCTTGTTTCTAACCAATAGAATATGGTGACGGTGATGGGATGTGACTCCCTTGAGTAGGTGACATTATATAAGACTTCACCTTTGCAGACTGGAGTGAAAGAGACTCCCTTGCTGGCTTTGAAGAAGTTGCAATGCTGTGAGATAGTCACATGGCAAGGGACGGTAGATGGCCTCTAGGAGCTGAGAGCAGTCTCCGGCTGACAGCCAAACAGAAAACAGGAACCTCAATCTTACACTTGTAAGGAGATCAATTCTGCCAGGAACCTGAGGGAGGTGGACATGGACTTTCCCCACTTGAGCCTCTGATGAATCCTCAGCCCCTCAATGAGACTGCAGCCTGGTGAGACCCTGAGCAGAGGACCCACCTAAGCCATGCCCAGACTCCTGGCCCACAGAAACTGTGAGATAAGAAATGGGTGTTGTCTTAATCTGCTGATTTTGTAGTAATTTGTTATGCAGCACAGAAAACTAATACAACCAATAAATCCATCAAACTGTGCTATAATCCAGCATCTATTTCTCCATCTTGTTCTTAAGGGTATCAGTGCCAAATGCCCTAGTAAAATCCAGATATGCTATTTTTCATTCTCCTAGTGTAAAAAAATCTAATAACTCTGTTAATGTGATGATATAAGATTAAGTTCACCTGCTTTCTTCTTAGTGCATTCATTCTGATGATTGCTGCTTTCCTAAAAGCTCACATATTATCCTTTTAATAATCTCTTCTCAGGCTTGAAGACAAATTCCTCATTTTACATAATTTGTAGAATCCACCTTTATCCCCTTTTTGAAAATCAGGATTGCTTTGCTTGGAGCCAGTCTCCTGATGCTCTAAAATTCTCTCGATTGTAAGCTATCTGAGGGCAAAGACCATCTGGTCTTCTTTGTATACTCCATTCAGAGTACTGAGCGCAGCATTTTCCACATAGTACTTTCAACTTAAAACCTGTGAAAATAGTTGCTAACTGGAACATACTATTAATATATAGTTGCTGCAAATCTTCAAAAGTAGACTTAATGTGAGCGAAGAACATTCACTTTATGTGGATGACCTGGAAGGGAGTAAAACTCAGATTTTGTATGCAAGTTATGTTGCTTCCTTTCTCTGTGGCCTTACAGTTACTGTGATGGCCAGCCATCTATCTGCTCATAACACTGGAAACAGGGATCTCTTAATGGTAACTCTGTGACCTAGAAGAATTAGTCTTGCTTTCAAAGGAGTCAATTTATAGTGGCATTGAAGTAGCTAGACACTGAGAAAATCCAAATTAACCAATCTTTCATTCAACAAATATTTAATGGAGTGTCTTTGAGCACTGTCCATAAAGTCTTAGTTATACCTCTCTTCAAGATGTGGAGCTTAATTCCCCTCCCCCTTGAGTGTGGGCTGGACTTAGTGACTTATTTCCAAAGAACAGAATATGGTGGATGTGATGGTATGTGACTTCTGAGTTTAGGTCATAGAAGGCATCGTAGCTTTCTTCTTGCTTTTTTTCTTGGATCGCTTGCTCTGGAGGCAGCCAGCTGCCATGTTGTAAGGATACTTGAGCAATTTCACATGGTGAGGAACTGAGGCCTCCTGCCAACTGCCGTGTAAATGACCTATCTTGGAAGCAGATCGTCAGCGCCAGTTAAGGCTTCAGATGGCTGCAGCCCTGGCCAATATCTTGACTACAACCTCATCAGAGATACTGAGCCAGAACCGCCCAACTAAGCTACTCCTGAATTCCTAATCCATAGAAACTATGAGATAATAAATGTTTATTGTTTTAAATTGCCAAGTTTTAGGGTAATTTGTTATACAGCAATCTATAACTAATACAATATAAATTCAGAATTTTCACTTACCTTGTAGTATCGTAAAGTTCTTGATAAGCTGACCATGCTTTGAGTCCACCAGCTTCATTTCTTCCATAATCACTGATAAGTTGGCTACTTCAGTGTCTAACCTCGACCTCATCATATCTTGTTGCATCCTGAGAGAAACAGAATCCAAGCGGATGTTGGCCAGTGTATTATTCAAGGAGGTCAGATCGTCCGTGTGTTTGGTCAGCGTATCCGTGCAAGTGGTCCTGACTTCATTCAGATTGCTGGTCAGTGTCCGAAGGTGGTGAGCTGTGTAACTGATGTTGCTGATGATGTTCACAATATCCGTCTCAAAGAGCTGGAAGCGTTCTTCCAGCTGGCTGAACTTGATGGCCATTCTGTTCTCCGCATCCCTGTGTACATCCTGCAGGTCTTTCAGGTTCTGCTCGTTGGCTTGTGAGGCCGTGGTGATGTTGTCCATCTGACCTGTGAATGAGCTGAGCTGGCTGTTCATATCCTCCAGGGTGTCATTGTTGGCTTTGGCCAAGGCAGAGTTATTGGCAGCCAGCGTCTGCAGGCTCTGCACTTTCTCCTTCAGCCAATCAGTGTCCTTCTTGGCTTGAAGGAAAACCTGCTGTAGATTTTGGAAGTCGTTCTTGATTCGCTGGATGGCCTGGCTCGTGTCATCCACAGACCGCTGCAGGTTAGTGATGAGGTTCCTCTGCTGCACCTGGGTCAGGTTCAGGTTGTTGAGGTTCATAATGACCACGTTGTGAGAATACATTTGGCTCTGCAGATTGCCCTGCAGCACGCTGGTATCTTGTTGCAGATTTGTGACGTAGCCATTGTACGCCTGCAGGGTTTTGTTCACAGTGGTGATGAGGAACGTGTTATTCTCCAGAGTTTCTTTCAGTTGACTCTGCCTGTCCACCAGTACATCCCCACTCGCCTGCAACTTCTCCAGAGTATCTTTGTTCCTGCTGGTCTTCTCTGTGATCTCACGAAGTTGTTGTCGAAGATCCAGAATGTCTGATCGGAAGGTGGAGAGCTCTGAGTTGGTGCTTATAGCTTTCTTCCCAGTTTGGTCCCCTGGAATAAGGCACGTTTGTTACTTAGATTGGTGGTATGGACAAGTGTTCAGGTGAGGTCAAAGGTCCCAACGAGACTTAACTGGTATGCACTGTATTTCAGATATAAAATTTGTGGGATATGCAGACTGCTCTGCATTAGTAAAGTCCACATATCTATTAAAACTGGGTCCTGGGGAATTGGAAAGGATGCTGAGAATTAGGACCAACTAACTAGGGTCAATAGTTTTCTTAAAGAAGGAGAATTTACCTGATTCTAGAGCACTGGGCAGGGTGTCAAAAAGGAAATAACCTACTGTTGATTAAATTCACCAAAATTCCTTTTCAAAAAATGAAAACAAAAATCAAAGGATAGAATAGGCTGGAATCTTTCATTTTTAAAATTAATCTCTACAATTCTTCTATGCAGTTTAAAATAATTCAAATAGGAATTTACTGAGCATTTTATAAAAGAGCTTTTAATAAAGAGTGTTTGTGGTTCTTTCTGATCAGGATTGGTCTTCAGATTTTATTTGGCACATAACAGTGTTTTGGGTGGGGAATTGAACTCCAAAATTGGTCCTTAACTTTAAAATTTAAAAATCTTCTAATTAAATCATGAAGAAAGATTCAATATACAATACAAAAGTTTATGTCCTTCTGAGTGAATATGGATTTACAGCAACATCATTCCAAAAAGCTGTGGTCATTTATACAAAGCAGAGTCAGAGGATTCAACTTTATGGCTACTCTCATTGCAGATTACCTAATTTTTTCAGGTCGCTTTCCACTGCTGTGAGCTTGTCGTCATAGGTTTGGCGAGATGTCTCCATGCCACCTGTGACATTGTCCATTTTCTCTACAACTGAGATGTGGAAATCAATGCATTAATAAACATACCTGCTCAAATTTTATTTTTCAGTTTGAACAAGAGATTCTTTCGTTAGAGAATAAAGGAAATAGATTGAAACAGAGTATGAATGAAATCAAATATGAGGAAAAAGCCATTCTTTTAGAAAAATAAATAACCTACTTGTCATAAAACCCAGTGGTAGTTTACTTGTAAATTAGAGAATTGTATGTTTTTAACTGTTCTCATGATTCGGTATTGTCTTTTAGAAACTGTTTGGCACTCATTTGTAAATTTTTATCTACTATGAAAGTCCTCAATCTGTATCATTTCCTATATTAATTTCCACAGATGGAAGCATAACACTGTGATCACTTACAAAATTTCATCACTCATCAGATTCCCTACCATTCCTGGCAGGTAGGACTCACTCACCTAGAGGGAGATTCCATGACAAATAACGCCTACCTCGAGTCTGTACACAGAGTCTCCGTAGAAGGGGTGCAAAGTCAAGAGTGTCTGCCCCTCTCTATCATGAGTTCCACCACTGAGGCCTGGAAATCTGCTTCTCCTTAGGGACAAGGGAACCTGTAGTTTATCAGTTCCCAGGAAGATGCCTCAGTGGGTTTCCAAACAATGATTTACCAAGAAGGCTTTTTTAAAAAAAATCATTTTCTTGATTATACATGAGAGGGAAAGTTAGTGATGTGGTATTAAATAAAAGCTTCTGTTCTTATTCGTTCTCAGAAGACAATAATTCTCTACGGTTGTGAGTTCAAGTTTGTTTTTCTAAAATGTCTAATAAGAGTGTATTTCTCCTGTGGGATCCAACCTCTAGCAGCTTGGGATTAGGTCTGACTGTCCTTCTTGGTATCAACAGCTTTTTTTTAAATAGTGGCTTTTTTTAAGCATGACTATGCTTTGCCTATTGTGAGCCAGTGGATCCAATTTATTGGATTCATCTAGTGTTCCTCCTACGCATGACTGTGTGAGGAGATTCTCCTGGCTCCAGCAGCAAGGAGAAGTACACGCCCACAGGTCTGCAGGACCGGAGTGAACCAGCTCCGTAGCTCCCGCGCTGTCCCTGGAGACTTCTACACTCTGGCTTTTATGAGATGTGAGCGATGCACCAAATGCTCTTTCTCACCTGAGCCTTCTCAGATGTTCTCCTTCCCACCTAGAATGTTCCTCTCTGGCCTCTTCACCAAGCTAAGCCCTACTTGCTGTTCAAGACCCAGCTCGTCACTTCCTGGGGGACATCTGTGCCAAAGTGCGTCTTGCCGAGCCCCCCCCCCGGCAAGGAGTCCCCTCCCTATTGTGGGACTTCTTCACTGTGTTGTTGTGGCTTGGTGACTAGAAGATCTCTTAAGGCAGGGAAATTTGCCTTGAGTTTTATCTCCAGCTCTTGGCTCAGTGTGTGGCATTTAGTAGTTGTTCAACACATACTTACTTATTATGCCATTTATTTAAATAAATGAGAACCTGCCTGCTGGCTGCCGAGGCCTGTGAAAAATTGGCCGAGCCAGAGGTCACGCAAACACACACACAAACCCACCAGCCCAGGGAAGGCTTGGCACCCGCAGCAAGTGTGACATTTAGCTGAATAATTATTGTTTTTAAAAAAATGACTCTGTAGCCACAGAGGTATAGTTACAGTAATCCGCACCTCAGGGTTGTTTGATAGGTACTCCTAAATCCTTGGGAACTCTGAAGAACAAGATGTTTCAGCTGCATTTCAGCAAAGCTACACTTTTAAAAAATAAAACACAGAATGTTTACAAGTTTAGGTTTGGTTTTGATTCTCAAATCAAAACACATGCCTCAGTCTGTCCTCAAACCACACGCAGTCCTCCCTTTTTCCTGGAAGCCAAAGAAACCTCTCACTATGCTGACAACCAGTCATTTTCTACCCTCTCTGATTTTTCTTCCATGTGTGTTTGAAAAAGAACAGAACTGTCGTCGATGGATAATTCAAGTTTGCACAGAGTAAAAGGAACAAATACATTCACTTTTAAAAAAAAACCTGTTAGGTTTCTCTTCGGTGCAGCAAGGAAACTATTTGCCCTGCCCATAAGTGCTAATGAACTAGTTACATGCACTGGAGCATGTGTGTCTGTGTTTAAAAAAAGGATCTTAGGGTGTCTGCCTCGTGGCATAGCAGTTAAGTTGATGCACTCCGCTTCTGTGGCTCAGGGTTCAGTGGTTCGGACCCCGGGTGCAGACCTAGCACTGCTTCTCAAGCCATGCTGCGGCAGGTGTCCCACATATAAAGTAGAAGATGGGCACAGATGTTAGCTCAGGGCCAGTCTTCCTCTGCAAGAAAAGGAGGATTGGTGGCGGACGTTAGCTCAGGGCCAATCTTCCTCAAAACAAAACAGGATCTTGGTATAAAGCTGCAAACATTAGGGTTGAAAAGCTGGCAGCTTCTCACTGCATAAAAATACTAGACTGACAGAGATCCAGAACCAATACCTGCTGTCACAGCACACAGCATTTTCGTTGGTTTTTACTCTTATCAACACAAATTCTCAATCAGGAAAACACGGGCAGAGCTGTCCTCTCTCTCCTGAGAAACTCCCAGTCTCTAGATGTCGACTCAGTTTGTAGATGATTCTCACATGAGGAAAATGGACGTGAGACACACAGGGTTACTAGCTGTCTGCTTCTTCAGGGGCTCCCCTTTATTGGAAACTGTTTCTTGACAGAGTTTTTCTTCAGAATATCAGTACTTCAGGTTACACCTGAAGATCTGTCCCTCTTCAAGTTCCCAAAGCCAACTCTCTGGGATAATCTGACAAGAACATCTCTTCTGTAAAAGCACTTTGGTATCATCCCTTAGCCTGGGCCACTAACCTCCTCCTCCCTTGTCTTGATCCCGCCCATCCTCTAAGGTCCACTCCAGCCCTCCCCCGACACTGTGCTAAGCCTTCCCTAATGGTTTGATTCCACACCACACCAACTGACCCTTTATCTGAATAGCAATAGGAACAGCCTCTATTTATTGAGCGCCTACTCTTTGCAAGGTGCACTGCACCACACTGCAGTTAAACCTTACAACTCTTTAACAGATGAAGAAATTGAGGCTCAGAGATGTTCAGTAACTTGTCCAGAGTTGCACAGCTTGGAAATAACTAAGTGGGATAGCAGGCCAGGAGCTCTAACTCCAAATCCATGCTTTCTCTGTAATTCCACATTGCCTTTCATTTAGCATTCCTTTTTCCTAAATCTAGTTGCCTCCAATAAAAATCCCTTGAAGTGAAGGATTGTGTCTTCTTTATCTTCTCTTTACAGGCATCATCCTCAGATGTTTACTAAGCATCTGCTACGTATATGGCACAGTGCTAGATACTGAGGACACAAGAGACACAGTTCACAGGCCCAGGCCTTGAAGACAGGGAACAAGAGCAGAGCACTGAGTTCCTATCCAGTGCTCACGAGTGTCTGTACCAGACTGATCATGGTCCTGAGGGGGGAACACAACCCCCCTGGTACCTGAGACTCCCCAGTAACACCCGTGATACTCCCAGGGAACGCAGTAAAGACCTCTCTACCTTGAACACTATTTCAGGTTTCATTACAGAAATGTGGAAGATCTGGTTATAGAATGTTACCCTGGATTCTAACAAGAGCTACACAGTGTGATCTGATGCACATCGGAAAACTTTCTCATCCAGTTGGAATCACTACTTTGGCCTTAAGGTAGACATTCTATGAGTAGGAATGTTGAGTCAGAGATTCTCACTGAGAAAGATTCAGATTTCTGCCTTTCTTCTTTGTTCTAACTACCTTAAGATAGATGCCTGCTGGGCAGGACAACTGGGTGGAATTTTCCTCTTCAGGGAATGTTCTGGAGGAAACATGATCCATTGAACTTAGGAGATGGCTTCTACCATGGAAGCTCTGTTGATGGATGATGAAAAATCCGGGGCGAGGGCTGGCCCGGTGGCATAGTGGTTAAGTCCCCACGCTCCGCTTTGGCGGCCGGTGTTCGCTGGTTCGGATCCCAGGCACAGACATGCGCACCACTTATCAAGCCATGCTGTGGCAGGTGTCCCACACACAGAGGAAGATGGGCACAGATATTAGCTCAGGGCTAATCTTCCTCAGCAAAACAGAGGAGGATTAGTGGTGGATGTTAGCTCAGAGCAAATCTTCCTCAAAAAAAAAAAAAAAAAAAAAAGGCCCAGTGCAAAGGATGCATCACGCTGTAACCGTCCAGGAATGTGCTTTCTGTAAAGTGGCTGACGTGCCTCCCAGTCACAGCCACTGTACAGACCTGTCTGGGTGACTCAGCAGTTCTCTGACTTGTTCAGCAAATTCTCTAGAGGGAACTTAAGTTTCATCCTAGCTTGTAGCTGTGTGAGTGACATAAAAGGAGAAGAAAAGGACAGTTTTGAGGAAAACAGTATGGAGTTGCCTTTGCTAACTCTGATAAATAAAGGAGTTTTTATTTTATTTCCCTTCAACTTCTCCTTCGGAGAAACATCGTTTCACTAAATAGTCCTTTTTTTCTTTCTTCCTTTTTTTTAATGGAGAGCTTCTCTAGACTGCAAAGGGAGACGTGTGAAGGGAGACTGGGTCTTGTCTTTCTGCCTCTTACAATGTTGGGTCATGAGAATCTCCTCAGCAAGAAAGAGGAATCATGTACAAGCAAGGAGAAAACACATCTGGAAAACAGCAACATTTCAGTTCACTGGGGCTGTGTTTGGGAACCAAAACTGCATGTTGTATTATCTTATTTTTGTCAGCAGAGGCCTGAGGGACGGGGGCCTTGAAGGGGGGAAAAGAGGGGCGAGAACAGCATTCGCCTGCACTTGTCTTGCTCCCTCAGTCTCTCCTCCCTCCTCCTGCTCAGTTACACCCACAGGGCGGGCCCAGCGGATCCTCAGGATGTTGGGTGTCCAGGTAGGGCCTTGAGGTGCGGCGATTGTGACGGGTCCCCGGGCCTAGATTTGACTGCCTTTCTAGAAGTCCGTCCTAATCTACAACTCATGCATCCATCCATCCTCTCATCAAATTATGCAGTAAACTTTATTGGGCACCTATTAAGTACCATGAGGCTAAGGGCTAGTGGGACACAGAACAGATAAAAGATAGTCTTTTGCCTTCATAGAAGTTATAGTTTGGGTCGTGAGACAGAGAAGCCCACTGGCCATAATGAAACAGTGTGACAGAGGCTAAGAGTAAGTAAAGGTGCTAGGGAATAAATGGGGGGCTCCTAACTCGGCCTTCAGGGGCTTCTTGCAGGACACGTGTCTAAGTGAGCTATGAGGGGAAAGGAGGAGTCATTCAGGTAGCGAGCGGTGAAGAGGTGTTCCAGGCAAAGGGACCAGCACATGTAAAACATGTCAGAGCCGAGAAGGGCTTTCCATTGTCATAAAAATGGAGGAAATATCTGTACTTTAAAAACAATGAGCAAACAAACAAAACCCTCTCCTTTGGATCTTTCTGTATAATTCTGAAGGCATAAAGATCCTAGACCTTATTTCCTTCCAGAGGTAAAAATTACAAAATACCACACGGTGATACGCTCATCAAACCTTTCTCACCTCCCTTCCAGTAGTCAATGTTTACTTTCCTGTCATCACACAGTACTGAGCCAAAAGTTACTTATTAAATGACTGTTGTGGGGCCGGCCCATAGCCAAGTGGTTAAGTTTGCATGCTCTGCTTCGGCAGGCCAGGGTTTCACCAGTTCGCATCCTGGGTGTAGACATGGCACCACTCATCAGGCCATGCTGAGGCAGTGTCCCACATAGCACAACCAGAAGGACCTACAACTAGAATATACAACTATGTACTGGGGGGCTTTGGGGAGAAGAAGAAGAAGAAACAAAAAAGATTGGCAACAGTTGTTAGCTTAGGTGCCAATGTTTAAAAATAAACAAATAAATAAATGGCTGTTTGATTCCAAGCTTCTCCATTATCTGGGTTCAGTAGGAAAAGTCCTGGAGAAGTGAATAATGACCTGAATAACCCAGGAAAGGAGGAGAGCCAGTCTGAATTACCTGGGACATAAAATGCCCTCCTTTTTCCCACTAGGTTTCACTCCCACCCTCTGTCCAACCGTCGCCGTGACTTAATAACCTTTCTTAACCCTTACTCTCTTAATCCTAGGTCAGGTTAACTCATCACAAATGGATGAAATGACCTGGTAATTTTCCAAATTTCCACTGCCCAAATTCATCAGTCAACACACTCCAGGATGCACATAACTTTGCATGGATGTAGCCTTAGAGATGGGACTTGACAAGCCTTGACTATATTGAGTATTTTTAACATGTTTTGCCATTTTAATGGCTAGAGCTGTATAAATGCAGTTATGAAGAAGTGAGAAACAGAGAGAGAATGCTACTTACGTCCTGGGACCAACTATAGGACCGGTGGCTGACTTACATCATCTTTGCTCAGCCCAATCACTTTTAAAAGTGGCATTATTATTGCCCTTTTATAGATAAGAAATCAGAAACTCTAAGAGGTTATGATTCATACCCAGGTTACATAGCCATGCACAGGACTTAGCATGATGCCTGACATACCAGCTAGCACTTAATAAAGTACACAGTTGTATTACAAGTGGTGGAATCAAGAATTGAACTTGGGGACGGGTCCAGTAGTGTAGTGGTTAGGTTTGTGTGCTCTGCTTCGGCAGCCCGACATTCACCAGTTCAGATCCTGGGCGTGGACCTACACACTGCTCATCAAGCCACACTGTGGTGGGGTCCCACATACAAAATAGAGGAAGACTGGCACAGCTGTTAGCTCAGTGACAATCTTCCTCATCACAAAGAAAAAAAGAAAAAGAACTGAACTTGGACCATCTGGCTCCAAAGCCCATTCTCACTCCATTACACTGTATCTCAGGAAACTACTAAACAGTGGAAGAGAGGTGGGAGGAGTTACTAGATGGAGGGGATTCACTTTGACTCTTTCTCTTCCAGGTCAAGTCGATGGGCTAGAACAGAGACTGGAATGTGTGGGAATTCTCCTCTGTTAATCTGTCAGTTCTGAGGGAAGGCAGCTGAGACGGCTGCTGAGTGAAGGATTTGAAGCTCAGCAGACCCACGTCTGCCTCTTGCTGAAACCAGACGACGTGTCTGTCTCACGTGTCTTTGATGGGGAGGCTTCCACGGCTGTTTTCTGTAAGAGGGTTTATGTAGTTCATGATTCTGAATCATGACACCTTCTACCTGTGGTGTCTGGAATGGCTGTAGGGGGTGGGGAGAATTCACTTTGTCTGCAAGTCTGGAGGATTCAGGCAAAAATCCTCCACTGACCTTAAACCAGACACATTGAAAGAATGCCTAACGTCCCATAAAGTATAGTTGAGGTGGCGGTGCTGTCTCTGTGTTTAACTTCCACAGGGCAGTATTTTCATGGAGCTATATAAACAACAGTGACCACAGTAAATGTGCTGAAGAGAAAAGGGGAATTAATTGGCCAGTCCCTTGGTGAAGTAAGTCATATCCCTGGAGATCTTGTGTTTGGCTTTTCCTCTGTCAATACAGCTTTCCTGTGTGCTGACTCCAGGGTTCCCAGAGAGCCTCTTAGAGATAAGAGGAAAACAGATTGAGGAAAAGGGAGCAGCAGGAAATAGGTAGGAAAAAGCAACAAAGAGGAAAAATCTTCATAACACATAGAGGACCATTATTATTGTTGAAATGAGTCAAAGGTATTGCTTTTTTCCCCCTTTCAGTTCCTACAGCTACAAGAAGCTCAAGACACGAAGATGGAACTTAGGATATTGCTTAGTTTTGCCTCTGAGTTGTATTAATGAAATACTTGATACTTACAAATGGGTTTTTTTTTAAATGATTAAATTAATAAAGGGAAACTTACTATTTGGAAGGAAAAAGGAAAGAGTACTTACCTTTGTATCCCAAAATGGCTACTGTGATTGTTAGCAAGGCACACAAAATGTATAATAAAATGATAGAAAACTTCAGTGCCCAGTTATTTTTACATTTGGTACATTGCGTTCCTTCCTGAATATCTGTAAGAGAAGTCAAATTTTAATAATAGTAACCAAAAAGCATTTTTGAAAAGTATCTTTTTGCATTTTGGTTCAAATACTATGACTAAGAATAATTTTTACATATACCTTACTATAGGATGAGTGGTATTTTAAAATTAAACATACCACTTTAGCAACACAAGCACTTTAAATATTGCCATTATGTTGCTGTAATTTAATATGTTGTATTTAATATGACTTGAAAATAGCACATAACTTTGTCTCACAGAATAGTTTCAAATCAAATTTCATTATGATAATTACAATTATAATTTCTATAAAAATCTCTACATGACAGAAGATTTAAAACACTCAAATCTACTTGTTTCAACCATTACTGGACCTGTAGCAATTCCAATACAACCAGCCAAAAAAAATCGTGACTTGTCCCTTGATGTTTGTTTCAGTGGTATGCTCCAGCGAATTCCCACTGGCTTGCAAGAGTCAATTGTTAAAATTGTAGGAATTTGGGGAGCTGGTTGTTAAACTGTTGGTAGCTTGAAATCAGCCCTGGAGGGGGTATTTACACCACAGAAACTGGCAAACACTACAGATTATGATCCCCCTGACCCCCTAGAAGTGGTTTCCCAGCATGCCACTGGCTTAAATGTACTATAATCTATAGCAGAAAATATAGGTAATTTTATGATTAAAATGCTCCTATATATCCATTTTTGTACATTACATGGATACAGAAAACAGACACTGACCCTTATTTATCACAGTGATTTGAATAACAACTATGAAACAACTAGAAAAACTAGACAGTTTAGATAAGAGGAGGTCAATTTTTACTGCTCACAGTTCAACTTTTTGAAAGACATTCTAGTCTAAGTGGTAAACCACCATCACTTCTGTAAGTGACTCCGGAAACTAACCCATAAAAAGGGAACTTTCCATTGGATTGATTAGAAACACAGAAGACAAGACTGTGGACATTTTAATGTGAAAATCACATGGTAAGGAGTATTGGGAGATTCCTTATTTTCCCATGTGTTTCTTACAAATAGCATCCCCCAGGAGCAAAGGCATATAAAGGCCTCATCTCCTATAATTGCGCTCAATAACTTTTGATGGGTAAGTCGTGAGGATTAAGCCACAGCCAAAGTTTCTCTCTTCTGGTTTGTAATTTTACACATAGTGCCCTTTTTCAGTGAAAAGAGTTCTTCAGCTGTGTTTAATGCAAAATGATGAGAGAAACAATGACTCAAATTTAACTTTCAGGGTTTAACCAGTCCCTCTGGTGTTCTGGGCTACAGACCAAAGGAGAGGAGGTCCAATCTGCTTGTTTCATGATTCAGAGCAGTGATTCTCAAACTCTGGGGCACTCACTTGAAAGGCTCATTAAAACACAGCATCTCTAATTCAGGAAGTCTGAGAAGGTGCCTGAGAATGTGGATTTCTAACAGGCTCCCAGGGGCTGCTGATGCTGCTAGTCTGCGCACCATGCTGTAAAATGGTGCTCCTCAAACCCTAAAGAGCTCACAAATCACATTCTTGAAATGCAGATTCCAGTTCAGTAGGTCTGAGGTAGGAGCTAAGATTCTGCATTTCTGACAAGGTCCAGAAGACGCTTTGTCAGAGAAACACATTTTGAGGAGCTAAGGTTTAGTTTAGCAGATGGGCAAGCTGGATCAACCTTTGGTTAGGCAATCCTTGAAGATGAAGCTGTAAAGTCAGATCCATTGATCAAACAGACCTAGAGTAAATCAGTTTCTTTGCATCACAGTTTTCCCACTCCTTTTCCTTTCCATCCTTTTTCTTTAATTGCCACCTAGATGTCTCAGCACTACCTCTCATGTCCCAAATGGACGTTGGTACTAGCCCTGCCAAACCAGATCTCCAATTTCCATCCAAGTTTCTTATTTCCATTCAACCTCAATACTACTACCATGCCAATGGTTAAACTCAAAGACATCCTAAAGTCTTCTCTTGTACTCATTCTCTAATTCAATCAGTCACCAGCCCTGCTAATCTTCCTGTAGGATATTTTTATCATGATCATCTCATCTACAGTTCACTGATGTTCATTTACTGCCTACCCTGTACCAGATTCTGAACTAGGTACTTTATACATGGCATCTTTAATCCATAAAATAACCCCTTAAAGAGACAAGCTAGTGACAGCTGAAACGGCACCCCTTATACACCACAGCTAGGATTCAAACCTGGGTCTGCCTCCAAATGCCATGATCTCTCCACTACGCCATGGTGCCTCTCTCTGGTCATTCTTTCCTCTGCATTTCCACTGCCACAATCCTAGTGAGAGATCTTTTAATCTCAGTGGAAACTTCCTCTTCCTTTCCCACTGGAATCCATCCTCACCCTGTACTAAGATACTGCTATCCTCATGACATGCCAAAAAGAAAAAAAATGCAAAAACACCTTAATGGCTCACCATTAGCTAAAGGATGAACATACAGTCACACACATACACCTCGCATGTGCACACTCTTATGCTCTCTATAATCTGGCAGTTTAAAATGAAACAAAGACCCCTCACATCCAGTTAAAATGAAAATATTTTTTGTAATTGGGAGAGGAAGAAGCATGGGTAGACCCACGAACATGCCACATTTCATGTTCAGAAACAATAAACTTGCTTTAGTGGCAAGTGTCAAACACAAGAGGAGGATAGACACAAGGATGCTGGAGGGGCCTCCCACAGAAAGACTGGATGACACTTTTATGGTTGATGGGGGGGTGTCATTCCTTTTAGATTTTAGGACCGCAGTGGATGAGCTTTTTACACCTCTCCAGGGCTGCTTCTCACATTCCCTGAGAAGAGCCCCAGGAGATTTGGTCAGAGGGGAGATCGTGGTAGATAATAGAATCTGGGGCCAGAAGGTTGCTTAGAGGTCATCTGGTCAAGCATCATTGTGTTATTGATGGGGAAAGTGAGGCCAGCAAAGTAAAGCAGAAACAGAAGCCACGCGTCCTGACTCCACATGTAGGGGTCTGTCCCTCCCATCCTGGCCATGTGCAAGCACTGTGTTTGCCATGCAGATCTGCTCCAAGATAGTTGTCACTAGTTCACATTCTGAAGAACAGGGTCACTTCCTCATGAGGTGCATTTCTCATTACTGACTGTATCAGCATTTAATCAATATCAGATGGCACCACCTGGCCTCCCTTTCCACTTGACACACTTTCTGTCTTGTTTCCCCAACTCCCCCCAAGACTTATTTTTAATAAGAGTTCTGTTTTATCTTTCCTTTTCTGCCCTCCGCTGGGAGGACATCTGGCCAAACACACGGGTGCCTATTACAAAGAGACCCTGCTGGCTCATGTAGCTGGGGGACCCCCTCCTCCTTGAACTTAGATGGTCACAAAAAACATTCACGAGAGATATCCCCCTGTTACCAGCCTTTGTAGTGTTTGTTTTCTTAGCATTGCTTTCCAGAGACTGGGGACTTTGTTCCCACTGGAGGGGGCGGGGAGGAAGGGCAAGGGAATGGACCTGCAGAGTGCTACGGGTAAGAGAGTCAGGTTCAGGAAGTGAAGCAGTTTTGCCCCTAACCACCAAGAGATCTAGCTCTTCAAAAGACCTGGCCCAAACAGCACATTTGTAATTCAGCAGGCTACAGACAGAATATGCCGGAAGGTTCCATGCTTTTTCATTGGTTATCCCTGGTGAACTGTCTCCCACTGAACTTGATTCTTGGCTCACGTTTGGAATGTATCTTCCAGTGTCCAAGTCTTTATAATACAAAAAAAGTTTGGGGGCCAAGTGAAGCCTGAATCACCCTGGTTAACTCCTTGAGTATCCTCCCGAAGTCCAGAATGGGCTAACAATTTGGTCCCAGTGCCCAAACCCAAAGTTCCTGGTGTTTCCCTATTTCCAACAACACATGTTTAAAGTAAGAAGGGTGGGGGCCAGTGGGGCCACCGATCAGGGGCAGTTAGCTGGGTGGAGAGAATAATTTAAACACTGCAGGGAGGCCAATGCAGAGGGCCAGAAGAGTTCACCAGCAGAGAGAATTCCTTTCTGCTGTGGTTCTCCATAAAGAGCCCTCCTAAGTGCTGTGGTCCAGCCTCCAACCCAGTGAGTTTTTCCAGTCTTCCTGGAGAACAAAAGAGTCTCCCTCACTGTCATAATTTTCTGCCATGTATATCACCAAAGGAGGGCTTGTCTGTTAAAATGGATAGATGTTGATCAATGCCCTTCCTCCTTGAGTGAAGGCAGCACTGTGGGCAGGTGTGGGGCACTCCTGGTCCATCTAATTATCACAAGTGTCTAGAGCCTGGTGGTGTTGCCATAAAGGCTCATGTTACCAAAGAGAAGCTTCAAAAAGCGGGTGGGTTGCAAAATCCAGAAAACCACAGGGTTTGATGTGAGATTTGCACTGGCCTTTTCATGTGGTTTTTTCATAGTTATTAATCTACTGCCTGGTGGCATATATTCCCATAAGCCCAGGAGAATGATTTGGCTCTAACAGTAAAACTGATGATTCCAATCAATTCCTACAATTAAAATGCCCTCAAAAGCAACAAAACAGCAAGAGCTCACATCTTGGTTAGCTATTTGCATGCTATACAGTATCACTAGGGCAAAAGTTAAATACATAAAACACTTTATCCTGCAAATATCTAGCTTTTTCTTATTATAAAGGCCATTTACTAAACGATGGGATATGGATTTACTTAGTGAAGAAATTCTTACTAGTGAGTAATCTAGTTCTCCAAATGCAAACCACAGTCCTACATACCTTATTACGCCAAGTTTCCTAAACAATGTGGAAAATCATGAAAACGGAAGCAGGACGAGAATTGGAAATGAAATCACTTTCTGTGCAAAGTAAATGAAGCCTTATAGCATCTCTGTATTCACAAAGATGTAGTCAAACCAGAAGAATTATTTAGAAGAGAGTTTTGTGAGTCTGAAATTTTCAGCATTCATTCTGAGCTTATATTAATATTCTGCACCTTTACCAAGGGTACAGTTTTTTCCATTAAAAAGTTTTCATGTATATATACATAAAAAGGCAGTCCATTCTGGTTTGGTTTTAATGTTTAAAAAAAGGAGTATGTATTGCTTATTTAACATTTATAATTTATACTTTCCATTAAAAAGGAATTGTAGGCAAAAGCCAGATGTAATGATGCTACTCAGAATATACAGTGTCTGCCAGACTACAGAGTGTCTTGAAAGAATGCCATTATTTTCTCTTTGTGGTTTTTATAAGACGACATCCTTTATTGTATGAACTGTACACAAATGCTTTCAATTCCGAGGAGAGGAATCCTTGCTCACTGGGGAGCTCAACCATCACATCTCTTACATTTGTCTCTCCTGGCTGGCCCCTTCCTCTTGGCCCCCTTCCTATTCATTTTAGTCTATGGGCAGAGAGAGAACTGTCAACAATCCTGATGATACATTTCAGCAACCCTGACTAGTTCATTATCTGGCACTACCAAACAATGTCCCTCTGTGATTAGGCACTGAATCTTTTAATTAAAAGGACTCATGAAAATTCAGCCCCAGCTCGGGCCATCAGAATCTGTTGCATAATTGAGCTGGATGCTTACACTGCACAGGTATTTGGAGGAAGGCCACTAGACATTTGCCTGTTGGTGAAGTTTGCTATTGCTGTGAAAACACAGAGGAATTGTTGAGGACTGCTGCCATTACTGAGGATCTGATATGTGCCAGGCAGCCCCTCCTGGTTACTTACAATCCCTTTAAGAATCTCACACAGTAGGAATTCTGACCCTAATTTTACAGATTTTAGGAAAGTGGGGGTCAAAGAGGTTAAGTATCCAAGCCAGTGAGTGGCTGAGCTGGGAGCTGGACCCCGATTATCACACAAGCTTACTGACTTCCAGAAATCGATGCCTAACCAGATAAACTACAGCAAGCTGACAAGTTAGACTTGTAGAAGTGTTCTGTCAAAAAAAGAGGTGCACAAACTTCCTTTCAAGTGCTGACAGATAAGCCTTTCTCAGAAATGAGCAGTAAAATTTAGTCTCCAGTAAGTTAACGATTATAGGCCTGAGGCTTCTACAGGCTGTAATTTCTCTCCTACCATTTTGTTGTGACACACTTGAGCAGCAAATTAATTCCACCCTAAATAAATGCTCATTATCTCTGTGAGAGGTCAGGCCTGGTGTGGAGGTTTGGCTGGTAAGGTCTGTTAGGTCCTCAGGGGAATCACCCCCAATGGTAATGAAACTTTGGGAACAGGGTGGGCCGGGAAGAGAAGGTATCTTTATAACTTCAAGGTAACTATGAGACACGCAGGGGCCTCGCTCAGTTTAAGCTTGAAACTAAAACAAGTTGGTTGCCCCTATTGACTTTTCTCCTGAAGTTCTAGTACACTGAAATAGGAGCCGCAAAAGCCAGTCTCCAATGGCTCATTCATCTATAGACCCAAACAACTGGTGCTGGTTCCAGCCTGCAGTACTGGGTGGGATAAGGTAGTGGAAAGGAGGAGGTGAAAGAAGGATTTATTAGATGGTGATAAAACATTAATTAAGCTCTAGCCTCTTAACCTCTCCCCCCTTAAAAAAAACCTGCCTAGAGTATACTGGAAAAAACAATTTCTTTTACAAATAACAGCTTGAACCCATGGTTCAGAAATCCACAGTAATTTTCCACTGCTATGGTAACAGCTCCAGGTGCTCAAAGTAGATTCTAAGATGCTCACCAGCCAGCATCCTCTGACCATGCGGGTTCTCAGAGCCTCAGGGCCAGGAGCAGCATCAGCTGTCATCACAGCCAACATCTCTCTTACCAACGAGGAAACTGTAGCCCAGTGAACTGCACTGCCTGCCGCTCACACACGGGCCAACCCTGGCTTTAGGACTCAGGTTTCGGGATTCTCCACCAGAGTTCTTTAGGCCAAAACACAGCCCACTTCACCACACTGCTTTCTTGCTGCATCTCAGTCATTAATTCAAAAAATAAATATGGAGCACCCACTACGTACCAGGCACTGGGTGTAATCGGGAACGAAACAGACAACAGTCTCTGCCTTATCAAACTTACAATCCAGGGGCAGAATATTTTAACATGTTAGCAGGTGCTAAATGCTCCGGAGAAGGATAAAGCCAGGAATGAGCGAAGGGCATGTGGGAGAAGAGGTGGACGGCGGTTGTAAATTGGTGGTCAGAGAAGGCCTGGCAGATTCACATTTGAGCAAAAGCTTGAAGGAATGTGGGAAAGAGCACCAGGGTACCTGGCTGGGCGCTCACGGCAGCACCCCAACCTCTGCCATTCCCTCTCCCTGCAACACCTGTCCTCTCCCTTTAAAACCTGACTCACAAACCTCCTTCTCAATGAAGCCTGTTCTGCTCAGCCTCGCCCCAAGCCCAGCCAGGCCTGAATCCCTTTGGTACCCATGTGGTTCACGTTGCATAAATCTAGGCTCATTTGTGTGCTTTTCAATTAATTTAAATGTCATCTTCATGGCTAACACCTCCTACAGGTATGAGAATTTAATTTTCTCCAGTATTTCTTTTGCATTTTTCTAAACAAACCAGCACCCTCGAGTACTCGGCTCGGCGCACAGTTTAACAGCCACAGACTGGAGTGTGGATCCCGGCAGCGGAGGAAGCCCGCTGCCTCGCTCCTTCACTCCCTCACACAAACTGGAAGCTCTCAGGGGCCGGATTTCACAACCTTCTCTCCCTTCGTGTCTAGCTTTCTAGGTGACCAGTGACATGCTGATCTATGCCGCTGTCTTCCCAGCCAGGGTACAGATGTCCTGGGAGAGCCATTCAGCTCAGGGGCCTGTCAGTCAAAACACAGACACTCAGGAGAACACCTTCCCCCAAGCAACCAGGGACCCGCGGTCCGAAAGGAGGAGGTCTCTTCCCATGGCGGAGGTGGGAGGCAGTGGGGTTTTCCGCCTTCCTTCAGGGCCTGTCTCAGACTGAAACGAATCCCAAGGCATAAAGCTGCACGGGAGCCTTTCTACAAGTCCCTCAGCACTCAGGAAACTAAATCTGACAGGGCCAAGAGGAAAAAAGTAAGCCCACAAGCCAGCACTTGCCTTGAGCGTGGTTGCCTTAAAAAGCGTCATTTGGGGGCAGCTAAGGAGCCAGTATAATGATGGTGGGGACCCTGCTGGGCTGAGCGGACAAGTCTCAGTTAATGACAGTGTACCTGTTGTTTACACTGGCGCAGTGTTGGGGCATGTGGGAATTACGCTGTGCAGCAGGTGCTGGCAAATGAGGCCTCAATCCATTCTCTCTCTCAAATACCTACTTGATTTTTTTAAACCCACAGAACTAGTGTTTTAAAGAAAAAAAAGGGAGTGGGGGCTTCAATGTAAATGAAAATATCAATCAGCCTGAGAGACATTCCTCATTCCTCCATGAATATGTGTTTTTTACTTTCTTTAAGTGAAGACTATAGTTGAGGACACTTCAATTAAGGGAAACTGAGCCAAGACAGTACTGTCGGTGTGTTAAAGGAATTCTCTATTCTGCCCTGAATGTAGCCTCAGTTCTGACACTTAATGAGAAATGAGTCAATCGACTTGAAATGACCCAAATGAGAAAAAGTTGGCAAATAAATGATGAGGAAAGTGGGAGGGAGCTGTTGTATAGACTACTGGCCCATGGAGGCCGTGAGGGGAGTGTGGCCCCAGATTCAGTGAGGAGCATCCCATTCACAAGCTTGTTATTCATACTTCTTATCAAAACTGGACACAGGACAGAGAGAGGAAGAAATCTGCACGGGGCAGACAGCCACGGTTGCAGAGTTCAAAAGAATGAAACTGGAAAATAAAAATGGAAAATGACTACACAAAAAAGTCAGAAGGCATGCAATAAATTATAATTGAATGTAAAGTAAGTGGGAAAATGTACGTTTATTAAATTTTCCATGCCTTTATAAAGAGTTCATAAAGGACTGTGTTAAATTTAGAAAATTGTTTAAAATGGAGATAACTAGATAAAAAGATAAATAAGTACATACATTTGTATGGACACACACAGAAAGTAACTTTCTTCAGACAGTGGAGATGTTTTTAAAAAAAAGGATTTCTAGGGGCCAGCCCAGTGGTGCAGTGGCTAAGTTTGCATGTTCTGCTTCGGTGGCCCAGGGTTCGCTGGTTCAGCTCCTGGGTGCGGGTCTACACACTGTTTGTCAAGCCATGCTGTGGCAGGCGTCCTACATATAAAGTAGAGGAAGATGGGAATGGATGTTAGCTCAGGGCCAGTCTTCCTTGGCAAGAAAAAAAAGGAGGATTGGTGGCAGATGTTAGCTCAGGGCTAATCTTCCTCAGAAAAAAAAAAAAAGGATTTCTAGGGCAAAATTCAAATCCACAATTTCCCACAGATTTCTCAGAGTGTGCTGGAGCCAGCTTACAGTGACAGGTGAGAGCCAATTGGTTCTCTCTCTCATAACTCTCTGTTCAGTGACTCCAGTTGGCAGCTCGAAATTGGTCATGCTGGGAGTATTTATACCTCAAAAATCAGCAAATGCTATAAATCAGGGCTTTTGCTTCCTCGAGAGCTGCTTGTTAAACACTTGCCAGCACACCACTCAACCTGGTACAACTGACCCATCACATTTAAACAAGTCAAACGACCGCTCTGTCCATGACGAGTAATCGCTTGGGAAGTTCAGGATCACTGGCGCAGCCAAGCCTGGACATGGTGGAGATTCTACTGAACCACTGTTCTTTCTCTCCCCCTTGAGCCTGCAGAGGTACCATATGCATTCTTATTAGAGATATTTGTGCACAATAGATGGCTCAAATTCGAAACTTTCATGGAAATTTAATAAATTTCAAATTCATAATCTCTGTGCAGTGAGATAAGCTTAGATTCCCAGTGAGGCTGACAATGCTTAGGGCTCAATTCTCACATCTCTGTTAACCTCACACCACAGATACAGGTTTGACTTAACTCTGACCAATCACCCTAAAAGTGAATTCCCTTCTCAGGTAGAGACAACATGCAGAAGGATAGGCCTGATTGGTCACTCTCCTGAAGCCACCAGGGCAAAGTTAAGAGATGGAGCCCAGGGGAATCGGCCCTGGGACAGGCAGTTGTGGAAGACACATTTGGACTTGGATAGAGGAATCACCCAGAGGAAGGGATTTCGAATGACTACCCTCAGTCTGGAAGGTATTCTCTTTGCCTCCTAAAATCATGCAGGAATTAAAACCCCATCAGCTAGGCAGAAAAAATCCAAGAGTCCAAATGAGCACGAAACTTCCGAACATTCATGAGATGTACAAATGCCTGTGACAGCAACAATCAGACTCACAGACGGAAACAGGAAAAAACATTAGAAACACACCAGCTGAGCTGCAAATAGTGGAGGCAGAATGCCTTTTGAACTTGACCTCATACAGCAGAGAATTGCAAAATTTGGTCAGGGCCACATCAGCTCTGGTCTATTATTCAATGTAGATCAGAGATGCAGAAAATATATGCACAATTTCATACGATAAGAAATGCTTAGGGTAAAATCACTTAATTGTATTTCATACTCAAAGAAATAAATTGTGTGTCCCAGATGGCCAGTAGCTCCTAATTAGGGTTGTAAACTGGTTAAACAGGCTGAAAGAAGAGGCTTGGGACAAGTTCTTAACAACACTGTCCAATCCACACCCAGCTCAGGTTTTTCTCTAACCCAGTGAATGTGGAATTTGGAATTAGTATCAGAATGGCCCACTAGAGGAGTCATTCATATATTTCTCATTTGCAGCATATATTTATTGACATTAACTCTTAGTAAACTGTACATAGTGTAGAACATAATGTGAGGTCATTGCTTACTACTCTTTAAAATATCCTGTGGTAAGAGTCCCTCCTGGTTAACAAGAGGTACTTGTCTTGAGTGGCCATGACACAATGGGATGCTGGAGATGGGCTCAGCTCGGCAGACCAAGGGCACACACTCCTTCTAGAATGGGGCCCGAGCAGGGCTCTTCCTTCTTGGGGCAGTGCAACCTCTCACAGCTCTACTGTTGGGAAAGGCGCTCAGAGTTCAGGTCCTACTGATGACGGGTCAGCAGCATCGTCTTGCAAACACAAAGAGAACACTATTTCATTACCTTCACGTTATGCACGCCCTGAAGAGGAACTGAAAAAGAAGGATTCAGTGAGTCACAAAACGTCTGTTCCTAAATGAGGAATAAAACGAAATCTGGACTTAATAGCTTCAGCTACTATGCAAAGTTCCTTCCTGCTGGAAAGCAGTTGTGTTATAGCAGCAAAGCTAGTAAAGACAACCAACCACCTGTAAATAAACCTACTGGCTGCCCTGAAACAATCTGTCACTTTATACAGCACTTAGGGGAAACAACACCTAATAAACAACACCTAGTAAAGCAAAGGAACATACACTACACTGAAAGGAAAAATACTACCTACCACTGTGGTTATGCCAGTGCTTATAAAATTAGAAGCACTAATTTATTGGGGTAAACAGTGCCCCAAATGACTGTGTGACTGTATATTCACTAAATTTTATCTCTAGGACTATTGCATAGAAGTAAATTTTGGCTCTGAGTTTGGGGGGAAGATCTGTCTGTTTCCACTCCTGCTTATTTCCCAGACACACATCTCAACCAGACACAAATCATCTAAGAGAAATGTTTATCCAAGTGGAGCTGGAGAAGGCAGGGGCTCCGGGCAGGCCCTCGGGCTCCAGGAGGGCTCCCTCCTTCAAAGGCTTCTGCTGGACAGGCCTAGGGTAGGATGGAAAGGATCACAGAATAGGGGACAGAAACAAGAAAGAAATTTTTTTTTTGAGGAAAAGAGCCAAGATTTGTGAAAGAATAAGAGAAAGGAGAGAACTGTAGCAACAGGGAGATGAAAATACATAAGCAACTACAGGCCTCGTGAAATAGACCATTTGGAAGGTTCCTACCATCGAGTCATTATGTCCTAACAAGCTGCAAGACCCTGAAGTGGAGAGTCGGTGCGTCACTCATTGAGACACAGAGACGATGTGGATTATTCCTATTAATAATGAAGAGCAGCTTCTGGAGTGTGAAGGGAAAACAAACAAGAGCATGAAACGAATATTTGCACAACAGTCCTGTAAAATTACCTGGACATCTAGGGCAGAACCAAGCAAGTATGTCACATAAAGAAATAAGTACCAATCCAGCCTCTACCATTAAAATGCAGTGATTCTTATTTCCCAAATGGCCGATCTACCTCCAATACTAAGGTTTCATGTCTGTACACCTGGTCCTCAGAGCAGGGTGGTATCTCAGCTCCCACCCCCTCCCATCAGCCAGCTGCCTTCATGAGGCACCAAGATTGGGGACCAAGCACTGCAGCTCCACCCGTCCGTCCAATGCCCCGACTTGGGCACTGTGTCTAGACAATGAAAGCATTCTTCTTTAAATGCATTGCAGAGTCAACTCCCCTCCCTCCACCCATCCTCATGAAACACAAAATAGGTATTAAGTTGAAGAGACCAAACTGATTCCATTCATTTTCATTGCACTGTCTCTAGTAAGTCAAACGCCACAGTCCTAAAGTCCCTGAGCCACAGCGGGGAGCAGACTGTGCAAACCTTGAAGTGGGTGCAGAAGCAGGTGGACAAGAGAGTTTCCTACCTCTATCATTTTGTAGGGCACACCTGAGAGTGTTACCTACTGACCCTGGTAATGTAATTCACACAATGTTGAGCAGTCAGTGATTCAAGAGTATACCTCAAACTACTTTCTGCCAATGGGACATTTAATGTTGTGACACAGGAAGTATACTGACATCTCGCGAATAGGGGATCCATTTTTCAGTCTGATCTCCCAGCAGACAAAGAGTAAACCTCCTCCCATTCTTAAAGGAAACATTACAGCTCTGTTGCAAAAGATAATGACTCTCCCTGAGAGACTGATACTGTTAAATTAATTAAACAAGGAGGCCATTAGACTGAGGTGGCTCTAACGCCTGGCAGCCCACATAAACAAACCAAAACCTAAGCCAGAAATGCCTCATCGTTAGGAAATCAAAACCTAAGGACAACCAATCACAAACAGCCAACGAGGCTTTAACTACAGCCAATCAGTAATTTCCTTTCTTTGCTTCCACACCTTCTCTGTGTAAGTCCTTCCCCTGACTCCTGTTGGTGGAGCGCTCCTAACCACTTCTGGTTGGCCGCTGCCTGACTGGAATAGATTTTTGCTCAACTAAACTCTTAAAATTCTTACTATGCCTCAGTTTCTCTCTTAACAGTATATTCAAATTCGAGAGGAGCACAGACCACAGCTGCCCTGTGACCAGGACAAAACTGACAGGGTGGTGGTGGTGGTGGACAGGAACACAGACTGAATCTGTGGCGAGGGCATGTTTCATAGTTTTCCTCTTTTTAAATTTCCATCTTGATGAAAAATGTGAAATTCCTATGCAACTGAAGAACAAGTAAACAGACTTCTGTTTCATAATTTATACTGCCGATCTTATCTACTATCAGATCTGAACTTATTTGATGTTTCCGATGGTTATACTTTCTCCCCTCCACAGCGATAAACAGGGGGCATGTTGACGCTCTGACCTTGATGTGAGAAGCAGACATCTCCAGTGAGACTAAACAGTGGGGGAAGGGCAGTGTGGACATACGGCAATGGATTCCAACAGGACCAGAATGATTTCCTTAGCCATACTGATGAGGGGTTTTTACCAATTCCTTAGTGAGGAGGAACTGAAACCTGATATCAAAACTCACTGTATGTCCTTTATAGTTTATTGTATATAATTATGTACCATAAACTGTAGGGGGTTTGCATTCCAGGGCGTGGGATCAGTCATTCCCAACAAATCCTTTTGTTGACTTCTCTAAGTCCCAGCTAAGAACTCCTTGAGGGCTTCTCTGAACTGGGAAGAACTGACTAAAGTCGTAGAACTCTAGTGCTCAGGGGGAGCAGCAGCATCCCCACTGAATTCCGCCTGGTGTGCTTCAGGGACAACTGCAGGAGCCCATCAAACAACAGACACACTGGGTGCACCCTCTCCTCCAATACCAGAGGACGCCAGTATGTGCCAGCGTGACTTTAGGAATGTCTATCTCTACTGTACTGCTGTCAAGTCACTACACTTCCCTGTTAAGTTTTTCTCTTTGTTCCCCTTCCGAGCTTGGACCTCATCTTGCATGTGGGCCCTGTTCCACGAAGGACCCAAGAGGATGGGGGGCTTCCAAATACCTAAGGTCCAGGTTGTTGTTTTAAACCACTTGGCTCATATGCGTGTCTGTAAAGCATTGCTAGAATTGGAGGTGTTTCAAAGGCAATGAGGAGCATATGAGAATAAATGATCTAATACAGCGAGTGAATTCCTGGTGATTTAGTCACTGAGCAAAGAGGCAAAACAGACCTTGAGTGACAGTACACCTTGATGTCCTCAAAAATACATTCCACACCTCCTAAAAGACCATCATTTATCTTTCTATCTTGGGAAAACTATAAGTAATATTTGTCAAACATAGGTATTACAGATTGTTAATATTAGGGAAGTAAAAGCTCCCTTTAAACCCCTTTGAAATGTGTACATTTTCACAGGCTTGCAGACAGGCTAATGCACTACCACATCCAATGTTGCAAATATGGCCTGCAATTGCGATGAAGCCATTCAAGGGACAAGCAACATGAAAGCTATGACCTCTCCCCAGAAAAATGCACACAGACATACATTTGGAGGTGATTTCAGGAGTTCCATGAGCTCCAGAAGCCACCGATAGACCTGAAGCTCAGAACTCATGATGCCTGGCTTCTCACAGGAAGTATGAGGATATCATAATCCGTTCCCCAAGGAATTTATAGGTGCTAGTAAGTTCTGTGTCTGTGACACTGAGAGGACAATTCCATTGACGAACATCTCCACCCTCACCCTTCCTCCATTGATCCTCTTGGTCGCCTGGCCCAAGCGATATTTACCTGTGAGTCCCTGGTTCCAATGACTAATTCAACACAGTTCCAAGTGTCGACCATAGTCGTCTATGCAGCCAGCTAAGAAGCATCATCAAGACAATGCAATGCAGAGAGGCAGCAAAGGACAGAACCATCCAGAAGAAGGGAGGAAGCTGGACACAGACAGGGGAAGTTGGGGAAAGTTCATCTGTTGCTAAAATCAACAAGTACAATGTTGACAGTGGAAGCCCAGATGTCCCGTGAAGAAATGTCCTACTCAAACAGTCTCAGAAAGTTGGCAACTGTCTTTGTGGGAACAACAGCAGGAGCAGCAGCTGTGGTGAAGGAATCAGAAGGGTCCTTTCTACACATCTGGCTTCCTCTTGATCATGTCCCTCCTCTGCTCAAACTCTTTGGGCAGTTTCTTCTTGCACTGAGACAAAGAGCTGAGGTCCATGAGGCCCCACAGCGTCTACTCCCCGACCCTGACCTCTCTGACCTCATCTACTCTCCCCCTCGCTCCTTCTACTCCAGTCACACTGGCCTCCTTGCTGAACCCTGAACACACCAGACACGTGGCCACAGGACCAGAATGATTTCCTTAGCCATACTGATGAAGGGTTTTTGCCAATTCCTTAGTGAGGAGGAACTGAAACCTGATATCAAAACCCAGTGTATGTCTGTTTCCTCTGCCTGGGACTCTCTCCCGTGGACACCCTCACAGCTCTCTTTCAGGTCTTTACTCAAATGTCACCTTGTCAGAGAGGTTTTCCCTGATCATCCTTTTGGAAATTGCAATATTCCCCCCACATTATCCATCCCCCTTTCCTGTTTTATTTTTCTCCATAGCACTTACTACCACATAACATATTATCTATTTTACTTATCTTTTGTGCTCCCTCAATAAGACTATAAGTTTCATGCAGGCAGAGACTTCTGTCAGTTACATTCACCACTGTATCCCCAGGGGCTAGAATATGAAGGGCACAGCACCAACCTCACGGGGCTATTGAGAAGATGACATGAGTTAACACAGGTGAAACACCTGAAGAGCACATGGTAAATAATAAGAAGTAGGTAAATATTTGCTATTATTTTGATTTTTCTTTTACACTTCATGACAAACCTAATGAGTAGTTATTATTATACCAATTTTACAGATTAGGAGACTGAGGCTCAGAGTAACCTACTTGAGGTTACACATTAACAGTTGGCAGAACCAGGATTCAAACCCAGATCTGACTCTACGTTTTGTGCACTCACTCCCTTCCCTCTGCTTTGGAAGCCCTGGGATAGAGGAGAGGCAAAAATCCACTCATTCTGGAACAAGCTCAAAGCCTGAGAACGCTCTGCCCAAAGCGGGTGGGGTAAGGAATAAAGCTTCCAGAATCCAGAGACTTTATCCCGCACGAATCTGCAATGGCGTGTGGCATTCTGTTTACTTCCTAAGTTCTCCAAAAAATGTAATGGAGCCTGCCAATTAAAAAATATTTTCATGACCCCAGAAAATCTGTGTATTTGGAGACATTTACTTTAAACAGTCATTCCACCATAACAGGAAAAAGAGGGAGAGCAGAGGAGTTTATTATAACAGCTGCTTTCATACCCCAAACAAGGTTCTGGCTGTTTTTGGCAGGTTGTACTGTAGTAGAGTTGGCAAGAAGCTGACAGACTGCGCGAATTTCCTTTCAAAAGATCATTCTGCTTCCTCAGAAAAACCCATGACTGGCTATCTGGTGTGAACGGCACATGTTTGTTCCACCTTCGCTCCTCTGTCCTCCTAGGGCTACCACCCCAGCTGGGCCGAGAGGGGGCACAAGTCTGTAGGGCAGAAAGAGTGTGGGCTTTGGGCTTCTGAAGACCTCGGGGAGAATCCAATGTCTCCGTTATGAGCCGCTCGACTCTCTGAGACAGTGTCCTCGTCCGCAGGGCTATTACAAGGATCAGAGGAAGGCAAATGCAGCTCCTCACACACCACCAGGTACCGCTGGAGCTCTGGTTATGATGTCGTTATTATCACGACTTTAGAGAACTAGAGGCCCGATTTCCTGAGGGCTCTCCGGAGACCTTCCAGTTTACAAAATGCACAGAGCAGAGTATGTAAAATGCAGCTCCTTTCCTGGGAGCTTTTTAAAGTGACTCATCTGCAGTCTCTTCCCTTTGAACCTATAGAGTGGGCAAGAAATGGAACAAGGATAGATGCCAGGGACCCCTGCAAGTGTCATTGTTCTTGGGGTCCAAAAGGGGAGGAAGGGGAAGGCAGAGAAGGGGACCTGATGGTGGCTTGGAGGGTAGGGCTTCACTGGGTTTTAAATTAGAAATCCTACAGGAAGTGAAAGGCTCCTGGCTCCTACACCCGGGCTGTGCTGGACCGCACCTCCTGCAACGCTGAGCGTACAGAAAGCGGCAGACGCCATTTCAATGCTAATGGCTTCCAGATGGCCGGAGAGCAACGGGCATGTGATGCACTCAGCACAGGTGAGTTCACAGGATCTGATGCCCAACAGTCAGGCTGGTGGCCCAAACTCATAAAGAACCCAAATGAATTAGAACCGGACCCCAGCCAGACTGGGTCCCCTAGCTGGACTGACAATGTGTGCTCCAGGATCCCAGTAATGGGCATACCTCTGGATTCTGCAGGGTCACAGTTGGCACGAAAGCCACCTCTCTCCCTCCTCCAGCAATGCTTGCTCCTGAGCATCCAAGTCTGAGACCCACAAAGAGCAGACTTTGTTGCACAAAGGAAAGGAGCTTCTCAGAGCAACTCAGAGATGTGTGCTGAGCTAGCTTTTTGGACCTGTGCTCTGGTGGAGGGAATCCCTGACCACTGCTGGCAGCTTTGACGAACTATTTTTGATTTCAAAAGACTTTAATGCTTTTGTCTATTCAGAGCCTGAACTTGGAGCACTTACTGTCCAAACAAAGATAGGGAAGCTGGTGAGTAGCACAGGGGGCGTGGAGACAAGGGGGCACCCCCAGCTGGGCATGATCAAGCCCTCACTTTTGGGCTTGAGCCTGGCCGGGAGTGGGGTTGGGGAAAAGTGGGTGAGTGAGTGGGTGGGGCTGCACTCTGACAAAGGGCTATGGTTTAATTCAGACGTCAAAACATCTCATATTCCAAATATCAGTTCAACCAAAAGGAGAATATGTGATTGTACACAACTTCAGCCCTAACCCCATATCCGTGGTGATCTTCCAAATGCTCGGGCACAGGCACTGATCAATAAGAAGGGATACACCACAGTGCTCCCCCGCCGAGTACCATCCCTGCCTGTATCCTGACAGAGACATGTAAAAAATACCACAGCAATTACTTGTGGATGGAATATCCCAGAGCAGCCAACACTTTCCACTGTTGACACAGGCCTTTCACTGCCTGGCATGTTTCCTGGAGGGCACCCTGCTCCATGGCAGCTTGGCCACACATAGCTAACGGTACATCAGAAGATGGACTACATGCCCCAGTTGTGAATTAAAAACAAAAACTGTTATAAAAGCAGACAGACAAATGGCTATTTTAAGTTGCTCCACGTTTCAGTAAAGCAGCTGCAAGGACAGGTGCCAGAGCTTGGAGAATATGCTTCCATTCTGGTGAAACTGTGTAAAACGCCAAGTGCATTGCTCTGTGAACCAAGACACTCAGATGTGATTGCCACAGGTCCTTCAGCAGGATGACCAACATCAAGTCCCAAAGGGCGTGATTAGTGAGGGAGAAAGGAGGCCAACAGCACCCACCTCCCACCTCCAGGAACTTACAGTTGAAGTCTTTGCAATTCTTGTCAAAGTCGTAGGTAACTGGCTCCTTCCATGTAGCAGTGTGTACTGCTCCACACGGGGGAATGCTGGGTGCCAAAGGATCTACTAAGAGAATCATATTTTGTCTTGTCCTTTCAAGACTGCTGACACCGTGTATTTCTTCCCAATCTATTCTCCCTTTTCACTCCTGGATGCTACCCTCTCAGTTCTCACCTTTCTTCCCTTCTTTCCTATACGCTTGCTCTCCGCTGCCGTCCCTTGCATTCCTAACAGTCCTACTTCTTCCTCCCAGTTTTTTCTTTCCACCGGTGCCCTCAAGAACCTTATATCCAAACCGCCAGAAAGAACCCTGAACCTTGGGTGAAGACTGAGTAGGACATCTTGGTGGACATGTGTAGGCTGGTTTCCAACAACACGCCCTCCCCGACCCAGGGTTCACTCTGTTTGCTTGAGCAGAGCTGGGCGGACTGTTCAACCCTTTTATCACAACACAATCTTCACTAGGAGAAAAAGTTGTAACAGGCAAAGAGGTTCACTTACTCCTAACCAGGTCCATGCAACCTAAAAATTTTGGAAAAGCGAAGGAAATAGAGGAAAACCAGAGGGAAAAAGGACGAAATAAAAGGAACAAAGAGCAGAAGAGAAAGACAACTTCAGAGTGATCACAACTTATTCAGGTCAAAGTTCAAAATACTAAAACTGTTTCTAATGTTCCACTAAGTAGCGGCCTCTCAGTGCCTCTGACAAGTGATTTAAGAGAAGTGGTCTGCTCCCAAGGGGGCTCATGAATCTCCACGCATGATGGGCCGATCGAGAGTCCAGAGTCGCACTTTGGGAAGGTGGCAATGCAAAGGTCAGAGTACGAGGGACGAGTTCATCCATCAACCATGACAGGCGAGCATGCCCAGGACAGCGCACAGGACGGGAGCCATCTGGCAGCTTTGCTTGCAAGACCAGATTAAGAAAGCACCAGCACAGAAACCACAAAGGAGAAGATGAAGCTGTATTTCCGGAGGAAAAAGCAAAGATTTCTACCCAAAGCTGAGGTAAGAGCTTTATTTATTTTTTTCCAATGATGAAGAAAGAATCCTACTTCCCTCTGATTCGGATTATTTTTAGCATATATGCCTCAGCTTCAATGCCCAACATGTCTGGCCATGTCTTTTCCCCAGCCTGAAATTTTTCAGTAGCTTCCCACTGCCTAGAGCATAAAACACAAACTCCACAGCATGGCTCCTGGGGCCTGCATGAGGAGCCCCACCTGACTCTTCCCCTTGCCTTCTTCCAGCATCCCTCAGCTCAGACTTCAGAGTGCCACTATCTTCCAGAGCACATTCTATTGCCGCAAACGTCCCTTGTACGTGCTTTGCCCTCTGCCTGGAACACCTTCCCCTGCTTGCTTGCCTCCCCAAATTTTACTCATTCTCTGTAACCTATCTCAAAATTCTCACTCCTCTGTGAAGCCTGACTTCTAAGGGGGTCCCTCTCTTAAACTCCCACTGCACTTGCACACCATCCTATTACATGAATTATCTCTCATTGTAATAGAGACTATCTTTTCATCTTTTTGTCACCAGTGTCTAGTGTACAGGAAGTGCTCCAAACATATGCTATTAATATAGCATTCATTTGAATGCTACATGTATACACAATTACGCATACACACTGTCATCACCTCCTGCATCTCGAGGGTTGTGGGTTCTAGTGAGGACCCTGCCTTGAAGTTTCAGACCAGGGCCCCAAAGTTGGACAGATGCGATGGAACAGAGTGAGTGGTATATCAGAAACCAAGTTTGAAAGCTGAAAATGAATGGCTTTAAGTGCTTAGAGACTCAAATGCACAGGCCTCAGCTTTCAACTCAGGCAGAATATATATATTTGAATGAGAGAGGGGAGTAGACCAAAGCAAGTGAGAACAGAGGGAGAGGGATCCAGGGTCTTGGGCAGTCTCCCACCTGGTCCCCTTCCAGCTTCCTGGGCAAATGGCCCTGCCTGGTGAAAAAATCTATTTCCATCAATTTGTTTAATTCCATTTCTAATTAGCCGTTTCTCGAAGAGCCACAGAATGTCAAAGGTGCTGGGATTAGCAGTTGAGACTTTTGTACATGTCAAAGCCAGCTGAACCAGATCCAGAGCGAGTCAGGTGAGCACAGGAAGGGACCCCTTGCATTCCACAGCACGTGCACAACAGTGCAGAAGTGGGTAGTTGTGCATGAAGGAATTTTTGAAATAGACCATTGTACTGAGACATAATTCTGCTTCAAAACCTCAATTGTCAATAAGTCTGGCAAGAAACTGACAGGAGGAGGAAAGGATATCTAAATCTCGAATGTTCTGCAGTTCTCAAGTCACATGTAATTTGTGTTCCATTAAAATAGTTTACCTCTCATCAGGAAAATAATTGCTGGATTTATGAATGTCAAGAACTCATTATTTGGGCATATTAAACAAGCATACCAGGTTTGTGATCTTCTAGAGATCTAAAAAAGCAGCTGCCACCCTGGGGGAGACAGAAGCCTTACCAGGAATTAGGAACGCACTGCTACAATTATCGGTAATGTACTCACGATGAAGCTGGAATGGTATTTTCATTACCATATTACCAGGGACACTATGGGTTAAACAGGTATTACAGATAGCCAAAAATAAAACATTATTTCTACAGCAAAATGTATCTTTAAATTATCAAACATCTGTCTTACAAATCACCTTTCCTGCTTCAAGTTCGGGGCTACCTGTAGAAATCATTCAGACACACTGATGAAAAAAAAATCCCCTTTTCTTTCTACTTTTCATGCCCAGGGTCAAGAATATAGGATCAATTAGTTTCACAAGTGTATGGTCTGACTTAACTACTTTATATAGCAAATTGCTCAAAGGCAGGAAGACAGTTTCCTAAGTTTTCTGCATCTTATCACAGTGGAGCAGGATTTCCTAACTTAGCAAATGCATGGCATGTAGAAATAGGATTCAGAAAGACTGAAAAGCTAGAACTCTGGAGGAAACCCAAAACAATGAGATTCAATAGGGATGAAGGGCCTTCCTTACCTTAGCAGCACGGTGTGGTGGCCATCCTGACACCCCACTTATTAGTGCTTAGCCCCTCTGAGCCCCAGTTTCCTCATCGGTAACATGGGCATAATTACATGCACATCACAGGACTATTGTATAGGTTAAACGAAATCATGCATTTACAATGTATATGGTGAATGTGGCACGTATTGGGCAAATGCGTTGCAGTTCACTCTTCTCCTTTTAAAATGCAATTCCTTTTTGGGGGTCTCTGCCTGCACACCGTCTCATCTACATCTCCATGCTGTACGTTTTACATGACAGTCCCCACTTGAGAAGTCTGTGGTTTTCCAGTACCGCCTGTGACCTCGTGGGAAAGTCCAGCTAACTCCAGAGTCTAGGATTGGGAAGCTCAATGCTATGGCACACCTAAGCCTCATTCTCCCACCCAGACTTTATCAGTATGAATGGTGAATTTTTTAATTAAAAAAAGAAGCAGGGGCCAGCCCTGGGGCCGAGTGGTTAAGTTTGGTGCTTTGCTTCGGTGGCCCAGGGTTTCTCTGGTTGAGATCCTGGGCATGGACATGACACCACTCATCAAGCCATGCTGAGACAGTGTCCCACACAGCACAACCAGAAGCACTCACCACTAGAATATACAACTATGTACTGGGGGGCTTTGGGGAGAAGATGACGACAAAAAAAAAAGAAGATTGGCAACAGATATTACCTCAGGTGCCAATCTTTAAAAAAAAGAAAAAGAAATTGCCAAAATATAAGATGAGCATAATGGCTTGATAGTACCATGAGGGCAAAAGACCTAGGAGTTTGAGTAGCAAATTCAATATGAGTTCATGATCTGGTGCAGCTAATGTATAATACGTAGTGTGACGGAGGTGGGGAGAGGAGTGATATGTCAGGAGGGAGAAGTCTATCCCCCCATCCCAACTCCCCGAATGCCTCATCATAACATCCCAGAGAGCAAAATGAAATAATATTTGCCAGAAACATGATAAAATATGGGACATAAAAACATGAGCTCAGCTAGCTCTGCCACGAAACTTAAATTATGACTATAATGGTTTTGTATCAATGTAAAAAAATTCAAGATTAAAACCTAAAAGCCAAGAAACAAATATGAGTTACAGCTTATGGAGAGACCTACCAATTCAACAACAGCTTGTAGCTTCTCCTCCACCCTAACCACCCTCCCCCACTCTCATCCCTTCTCCACACTCAACCTGTGCAGCCAGCAATGCCTCTGATTGTTAAAGACCTTAGAATAGTGGTTCTCAACCTCAGCTACATATGATATACTCCAACAGTTTTTACAAATCTTGATGCTAAGACCACACCCCAAGCCAATGAAATCAGGATCTCTGAACATGGGGTCTAGGCATCGTCCAGGTGATTCCAGTGTGCAGCCAAAGTTGAGACCAACTGCTCCAGAAGGCTAGTCTGACTCCAACCTGGAGGATGGTACCAATTCTGGGCCACAAACTGGGGGAAGGTTGAAAGAGGTAGGAGGCTGTTCAAAGAAGAGTGACCAGGACAGTGTAGAGTCTGATCTCTGACATAAGGACATGGAGACAAGGAGGCTCAGGGGGATATAATCATACTTAAAATACCTGAAGCCCTGTCACCTGTAAGAGGAAATGGTTTTGTTTTCCCTGCATTTCTATCGAAGGGTGGGAACTGGAGAGAAATGGATTTCAGCTCAATCTCAGGAAGAACTTTCTTATAAGGAGAACTTTTCAGAGAAGTAGGCCTTGAGGGGACTTACAACCTACAGCTGAACACGTGCGAGAGCAGACTAGCATGAGATCCGTTGCGCAGAGTCTGTGGAGGGAAATTAGGCATCAGGTGAGGGATTAGGCTGGATGACCTCTCAGGTCTGGTGTAACTCTGTGATTCCAGGTGTCATTGATTTCAGAGGCTCAATGGCTAGTAACAGACTAAATTATCAACTTTACACAATGAAGAAAAAAATTTTAACTCTGGAGAACAAATCCATTATAAACCTTACCAAATGGACAAACAAGAGTGGGCTGGGACATAGGAATAAACCCAAGAAGACTGAAATGCCCAAAAGTTCTTTCCACAATACCATACAATTCATTAGAACAATTCAAACTACAGCAATAGAAGGCAGCTACACTGAACAGCCTCGCGGCGGCAGCTCTCTAGCAGGCTCTCTGCTGATTTAGGAAGGCAGACACTCTGGAGGAGACCCCTGCTGTTTATATGGTTGTCCAAGTTAATTATCCCTGTATTTTCAGATGAAGTGAATGGTAATCTGTTTATCTAGGTCAAATATTTGCAGCTGCCTTTGTCCCTTGACAGTCGTATGAAAATACATAGTGTTGTCCTTTTGGGCATTATAAAAAAAGATCAGGTTAAAAAAATAGTATCCACTTCTTTATAGGTTCAACACAGTGAGCCCTTACTTCTGAAGTACTCTAATTACTGGTTCAGAAATCCTATTCTAAACAAGTGGTTTAAAATGGGATTAAAAAAAAGAAAAGAAATTTTGAATTCATGCCATATTTTTGTCTTGAGTTTATGACTATGCTTCCCTATAGAGATAATGAAAATCTGGCCTCTGGCCTCTGCAGCCACTCCGGAGAGGAGTAACTTCCAACGCACATGGAAAGACGCATGGAGCTGCCATAGACAGTGAATAAAGTGCTGGTATCGGTTACCAGAACGAAGAGGGGTGTCAGAGGGGAGGAAGAAACTTTATAAGTCACAATGTATGTGGAGAGGATGTGATTAATTTAATCCACAAAATAAATACAATCTTTGGGAGAGTAAGGTGCTTCTTAATGGCATTTATCAGATGTCCTTTAAGGTTGGTCTCTCTTTGGACTAAGTCAGTCAGAGCTAGCTGGCGACAGAATTAGGGTGGATAAGCCTACTATGGAGAAAGTTAGGATTACCAGGGACCCTGCTGTGGGTAGGGGTGGGGAAGAAGGCCAGGCTCCGGTTTGGCCCTTGAGGGATGGAGCCTTCGGGGAACTACAGAATCTCTGAGTGGTTAAAGTTACAAACTTCCCTCTGACCATGTCTCTTTGAGCCACTTATTCTGTGCCAACTAGATCCAATGTATCTAGCATTACTGAGTACCAACTATGCAAGGCACCTAACCAAATGCGGACATGCAGCGATGACTGGAAGACTAAGATGTGCTTGCCGCCATCTTGGAATCCCAGAATGATAATGCTAGAGGACCTCCATACTTAAAGCACTGTCTGTGCACCAGCAGCATTGGCATCACCTGGAAACTTGTTAGATGCAGAACCTCAGGCCTCTCCCTAGACCTACTGAATCAGAATCTGCATTTTAACAAGCTCTTTAGGTGATGCCTTTGCTCATTAAAGTTGGAGAGGCATGTTGATAAAAGACCTAAGAGTTTCTATCCTCTCATTTAAAAAACATTAAGGCTTTACTTTTTAGAGCAGTTGTAGGTTCACAGTAAAACTGAGGGTAAGGTACAGAAATTTCTCATGTACTTCCTTCCTGCCCCCCCCCCCAACATGCATATCCTCCATTAACAACATTCCGCACCAGAGTGGTACATTTGTTACAATTGATGGACCTACATAAACACATCATAATCACCCAAAGACCATAGTTCACACTGGAGTTCATTCTTGGTGTTGTGCATTCTATGGGTTTGGACAAATGTATAATGACATGCATCCATCATTATGGTATCACACAGAGTAGTTTCACTTCCCTAAAAGTCCTCTGTGCTTTGCCCATTCATTCCTTCCTCTTCTTAATCCCTGTCAACCACCAATCTTTTTACTGTCTCCATAGTTTTGCTTTTTCTAGAACGTCGTATAGTTGGAATCACACAGCATGTAGCCTTTCCATATTGGCTTCTTTCACTTGGAAGAAACTTAAATGTATACTTCTATGTCTTTTCATGGCTTGACAAGCTTATTTCTTTTCAGTGCTGAATAATATTTCATTGTCTAGATGAACCACAGTTTATGTATCCATTCACCTATAAAAGACACTTGGTTGCTTCCAAGTTTGGCAATTATGAATAAAGCTGCTATAAACATCTGTGTGCAGGTTTCTCTGTGGACGTAAATTTTCAGCTCCTTTGGGTAAATATCAAGGAGTGTAACTGCTGGATCATAGGGTAAGAGCATGTTTAGTTTTGTAAGAATAACCTCTCATTTTTCAGCTACAAAGCTGAGGCCCAGAGAAGTTAAGTGTCTTGCCCAAAGTCACACCATAAAGTCATGGCAGCCAGGTCTAGAAAAAAACATTTCCTAATGCTTCACCAGGAAAGACATGTTGTTATGGGAAAAGAATGAATATAGTGGAAACCAGGGAGGCCTGAATTTGGAAGCTCCATGCCTCAGTTTCCCCACCTGTGGAAACCAAGATGCTTATACTTCCCTAGTAGTGTAACTGTGAAGACTCAGTGAAATGATATACCTGAAAGTGCCCAAGGTGCTCAAAAAATTTAACTTCCCCAATTTTTTTCTGTTCCTACAGCACCTTCTAGGAACACTGAGCCTCGGAAGAGGCCAGGCGTGTAACTGACTCAGGCCTGAGGGCTTCTCCACGTGGTGGGGAGTTATTTGGGCAAAGAATGCAGAACTCTACTTCATCTGCTGAAGGGTGGGGGGCCACGGTGCTGCCCATGTTCTTTCAGACTGTTGTCTATGCTTTATATAGATCCCTGGATGCTTCCAGTCCTGTTTTCTAACAGAGTGACATGCTCACTTTTGGCAGATTAATTGCACAGCTGCCTTTTATTGCCAATAAGCTTGGGTCCCTGTGAGCTGTGGCCTTAATTATTTGTTATTTCTTTTTCTAAGGGGGATAAAGTACGTCCTGCTGTAAGCTGGTGTTCTCTTGCATCAGGACAAGAAACTGAAGAACGTACTGAAGAATTTATCACGTGGCAGTGACTAGAAGGAGTGCCTTAGAAAAAGCAAAAAGTTAGCAGAGGCTACATCAGCCTTGAACTAGCCTTTTCCCTCACTTTTCTTTATCCTCTTATTCCGTCATTCTCATCCCCCCGACCCTCAAAAAAACCCCTGCTTAATGGAGGCCGAGGAGACACCTGCTCCCGGTCTAAGCCTCCTGCTGAAATTTCCAACGAGTGAAACACTGTGATTTCCCTCTCCCCACTTAAGAAATGTTTGAAGGCTTCTACGCCATAGTGCAATCCCTCAGTGATGTTTTCTTATGCAATACTTGAGAATTGCTCGATCTCTCACAGCACCGTTGATTCAGAGACAACCACATCAACGGTTAATAATAATGTGCTCTAGGAAAGAGTCTTTGTTGACAGCATTTACAGAGTTAAGCAAAAATCATTTTGATGAGTGTAATCACTGTACAAAACGTGTGTAATTATAAAAAGCTTCACTATCTCATTGGATTTATCAGTTTTTCCTCACATGTGACAAAATTAATGTCATATAAAGCAGAATCCTGCTTGCTTTTTACCCTACCAAGAAATATTCAGTTCAGCCAATTACTGACTCTCTCTGACACTGGGGATCTAGGGAAATCAAAGGAAAATTTAATCCATGAGAACACAAAGGTCTGCTTTAGCCAATAGTTTTAGTGTCTTCCCCGTAGAATAGTTTACCACATCTGCGCTAGGCAGAGAGATGCGAGTTTCACTTTCTTTCATTTCCACCTTCGAGTCAAGGGGGTAGTGAACTGTAAAACAGTCTCAACTGGACAGCAGGAGGGACAAGGAATGAAAAGAACTTGGTAATAGGGCATCTACGTAATTGGCCCTTGAAAAAAATCAAGCTTAAATGGAAATTTTTAAGAATGTTAGTAGCCCTCAGCTTCCACAGTGGCAAGACACAGTACACTACTTATTACACTACTTTATTATGGTCAAATACCACCTCATTTTAAAAAGAGGCCTTGTAAAATTGAACTAGATTGATGTCTTTATCAGAGTTATCTGTATAATCTCTAAGTAAATCCGTCTAATTGGATCATCTGAAAAGGCTCTTTTGGCCATTAGTCTTAATTAGCATGGCGCCATCATTACTGCGCATGCTCATGTGGCTTCCAAGTGGGAGCTAGCATCATCCATCAGCTTCTTTATGAAGAGATTCACTCAGTTTTTGTTTGTATGAGAGTCTCCCCAAATGCCAACCATACATCCAGTGAAGTTTGTAAACCCCAGTTTTAATATGCTGAAGCCACTTCATTACGTGTGGCCGCTCATGTCTGACAGCCAGTATGTCACAGGCATGAAGTAAATAGAGATCTTGCTGGAGAGACAGCTAAAGGTATTCCTGGCAATGATGGGCTACCAACTAATTAATGTGACATTAAAGCCAGCTTTTGCCACAAAATCTGATTCTGGGGACATTTGAAGAGGAGTAGACACATCAGTAAATGCAGTAACTGATTGTGCTTATAAAATTCTCACCCACCATTGCTGTCTTTCTTTCAGGCCAAAGAACCCTTAGGAGAGCACACACCTTCCCTCCCAGGGTCTGCTATATTTACATTTTCAACACAGGAAGAGGTTTATCTTTGGAGTCCTCCTGCCTCCATCTCTGCATTGCTCTTCTTTCTCCTGGACACACTTTCCGCACCCCCAGCGTGCTCACGTGGCCTGCCAGCAAAGCAAAGCTCCTTACTCGATTCCCTCTTTCTCAATTCTCCTTGCTTCCCAGTACCTCTTCCTCCTGTAACAAACCCTCCCCCTCCTGGAGAGTGTGTAAGCCAGGTGTCAGAAAGAAAGCAACCTTATTGTATTATTCACAATTTAGTGTGAAGATGGAACAACTCACTGCAACTCTTCCAAGAGTATTAACAATTGAAAAGATGAGCTTATTGATATAATTGAATTATAATTGATTGACTTTAAGCCAACGTAACTTTGGGAAGGAAGTTACTTTATGCAGAAGTAGGAAAATGTGTTTGAAAAACAAGAGAGAGAGACATATTCATTTCACACACACCCATACCCATACACACAGAGAACCATGAAATAGAATACTATGCAGCAATTTTTTAAAATGAGGCATCGCTATATATACTAAAATGGATATTCTCCAAGATACTGTAACAGCAAGCCCCTTTTGGACTTCTTTAATCCAACCACAAGGTCACAAATAAGGTCATTGCTCGTCTTCCTCTACTAATTCAGAATAATCACCCCTCCCCTCCTCCTACTCCCCAGGAGAATCAAGCTCGCTCAGTGCCACCCAGAGGCTCAAGCCTGAAGAACAGAGCTGGAAACTTGGCACAGCACTTCTGAAAAACTGCTAATCCCAGAGCCCGACCAATGGATGTGGAAATCTCATTCATGGTCAAAATCACACTCACAGATCAGGCCACAAATGCAAATTCATTTTCCGCCATGGTATCCACAAAGCTCATCTATAGCTTTCTGGCGACTGGCTTTTGTTCTAAGGGATAGGCCAAAGATAAGATCCTGATGGAATTCTTTAACATTAAAAGCACAAATAAATAAAAACCAAAACACTGAGTGAACACACTGCCAGATTCTTTTTCACAGGATGTCACCTCAACCTGAGCAGTTCTCAGGACCCATAGGTGCTTTTGCCCAGCAGGGGACCACACTGTTCCCAATCACATCTGCATTTCCCAAGAGGAGGCTGAAGGTGTTCCCAAAATCTGGGCAAGGAAGCCAGTCCTGCTGCCCATACCTTGGTTACGCTGCTGGGAAGGAGAGATGGTCTATGCCTCTCCTCTTATGAGCTGTTTTTGAAAGAGAGGCAAGATGAGAAACTTGAGTTAGAATCTTTCAAAGCACGAACTACAGTCTGGAACTTAGATGTTTTGGAATATGTTCCATTAACTATTTCAAGGCACTAAGGATCATTCAGCAAATGATTCTCTTCTGTGCTCAAAGATTAAAAAGATGGAGGCAGTGATGCCTTTGGTGCATGCACTGTACTCCCCAAGAGTTAAGAAGGACTTGTTTTCCTCATGCTGTTGTCACTGTATAGCAGCAGGCCACATAAGGCACTGGGGCACTCCTTGCCTGCTTCACTGATCGGACAGACATAGTCCCCACAGCAGCAAACTGGTGTTTATCAGGAAGCACCCATGCAGGTAGCTGTGTGTTGACAGGGAACTGGTTCCACTCTTTCTTCTTCTTTTTTTAACCTGAATTTTCAGTTTTATTGCAAAGCCATTTCTAAACAATGGGTTTTCCAAAGCAGTCTCAGGTTTGGCTGTCAGAGGTCTTGTTCCCACTGACTGAACATGAACTCTGACAATTTGGGGGTTGAAGAGAAGAGAGCTCTTTGGTGTGTAGCTACTTTCATCTTGTAGACCCAGTCTCTGTAAAATTCTAATGTTTTGAACTGAAAGAGACTTAGGAGATGATACATTCTCTCATTTTAGAAGTATGTGCAGATGACAACTGGAAAGGAGTGAGTGGTAATGTGTATGCCCAAAGAGAGAAGAGAACAGGAAAGAACATTCTGGTGGTTTTGGAGATGGGTTTTGGAGATGGGTTGCTTCTGGAAACCTTTGGCAAGTAATTGCATCAAAGTGTCTCAGTTTTTCAGTGCACACACAACATGTATTGAGTTACCAAGTCTGCCTATGATACTGAGATCTGGAATCCCCTTCTCGGCTATAAATTGGGAATTTGGGGGACCTTATTGAGATCATCTCTTTTGAGCACCTGTGGCTCTCCAGTTATAAGTACTCTTGTTCATTGGGAGGAGAGTCCTGTCTTCTGGGACACTGTTTACAATTTAGTGCATTGTGCCAGTAGTGGCATCAATGTCTGAAGTTTACCTCATATCTTCATATTTTCAGAGGGAACAAAGAGAAAATACCATCTATATCCACAAATTCTCCATTGCACACCAACATAACTAGATATGAGTTAGCTCTTTAGATGTTCAATGAAAAAGTAGGCAGAAGGCGGCATTAGTTTATTTTTACTTAAGTAGACTACTCAAAAAAGCAATTATTATAACTTACAGAGTTCAAGTTCATCCTTCTATTTACAGTGAGTAAGGACCTTTGGGGAGATTTGGTCACTGAATATCAACAGGTAAGATTATTTAAAGTTTCTACAATGTTTGTGAAACTACCTTGCATTATACTGAGAACATACACAACCACACACTCATATGTGGCAACACACTTTGTATATTTGGTAAATAGAGGGTTGAAAGAACAAATCGTTGGGTTGTCTCCTGCCAGTGTATAACGCGGGCCATCCATGGGGTCCAGGGACTAGGGAGGGCTTGTCTTCCCACAAACAGATGCATCACTTTAGCATCCCTGCTGAAGAAGTTGATATTTTTTTCTGTGGTTAACGGAGGGGGAGGGCACTGCTATACTTACAGTGGGTTTGAATTTTTTCCCAATGGGCACCACCAAAGCCTGGTGGCTGCTGAGCATGGTTAACATGATCTACAATTCACTATTCCTTTGGATAAATCAGGTGAGCCTGGGAAGGTAGAAAAATAACTGTACTAAAATCACAAGACCTGGGCTATGATCCTGGTTCTCCTACCCCATGTCCATGCCAACTTGGTCAAGCCTTAGTTTTCTCATCTGTACAATGGGATAATCATACCAGTCCTGCTCAAGGTCTTTAAGCAATTCAAATTAGAAATTGGATGAGAACGATGGGAATATATCTTACAAATTGTACAATGTTGTATAAATATGTGGGATTTGTTATTTATTTTTGATGAAATTTACACTCTTTTAGCTTAGAGGCTATTTGGTGAATGCCACAAGCCTTCTGAGACGAAAACAAAACACACACACACACACACACACACACACCCCTTGAGCCTGTGAGACCTAGGTTTGTGTTTCACACAGTTGCTTCAGCTGCTAAGGAAAAGGGCCAAATCTCAAAAGATGCTCAGTCCACAGCTTTACTTCTATAATGTGAGGGCTTTTCATGCATCACCTTCAAACTACAGTTCACAGCAAAAGATGTGCTGTCAGGTCAGGGAACTCGCCTTAGTACCCCAGCCCTCATTCCAGGCCAGTGTGAGCTGAGCCACAGGGTTGCACTATTAGTCCAGGATGACCAATTACTTTCCTTCCATGATTAAACATCTTTGGAAAAGATTTTTTTGTTTGTTACATAACCCAAAGTTCAAACTCCTTTGTTCTTGAGGTCTTTGCCAACGAACAGAAGCTCGAGTTCACTGCCTGCTGTCCAATACTTTTTAAGAGCCCCGTTGTAAGAAATAATATTCATGGGTGATTGCCTAAAAGATACGAAGAACTTCTATTCCTCTAGCTACCCTAAATTGTATCCGCACATCAAGCCAAAGCATCAAAAAGCAGCAAGCTTAAGCTGAATTGTTCTGGCCATGTGTAGAGCTGTTTTTACTGAATTACACTTTGGCAGTATGCCATTGGCTTGCATTGAGGGACATTACAAGAAACAGTCCTATAAAAATTGCTAGTGTAGGGATACTGTTGAAGATATTTCCACTATATCCTCACACTGAGCCTTTGATGAGAATCAATGAAGAAGTTTCCCTTGGCTCTTAGTTCCAGCAAAAACCTGTTTCTCTTGAGCAACTGGCTTTTTTCATATGGGCACAGTCAAGTTCACATTTCCCTTTTTGCTTTGGCATCTAGGAAGCTCAGAGTCAAATTTCTGTCCCGACTCTAACTACTCACTGTACATAAACTGTAAGTAAACAACTAACTGTTCATGGTGTTATATTATTTTTCATCCCTTGTATTTCCCATGCTTTTATTTCTTCTTTATGGATTGTGCGTTGTTGTAAACTCCCCTGAATCTTTTTGAGAACAAACGTGTATTTAGCTCATTGGCCCTGCATAAGGCTCTTCCAGATCCCAACCTGCCTTTCCAACTTTGTCTTTGGCCACTTTCTCTCATAAATCTGTGATCCAGTCACACTGACCTGCATCACACCTTGACTATGCCATGCACTTTCACGTTGTTCTGCATCTGCCTGTGCAGGGTCTTCTGCTGAAATACCCTTTGCCCGTCTCTTAGCCAGGTGAAATTCTGGCAGAGCTCAGTTCCTGTCTCTGGTCCTGTATAGATTTTCATCCGCATCACCGTGTTGCACTTACATTATATTTCAGTAGACTACACATCGGTGCCCTTCGCTGGATCAGAAACTCCTTGAGGGCAATGCCATTTGCACTTATCTTTTTTTTTTTTTTTTTTTAAAGATTTTATTTTTTCCTTTTTCTCCCCAAAGCCCCCCGGTACATAGCTGTGTATTCTTCGTAGTGGGTTCTTCTAGTTGTGGCATGTGGGACGCTGCCTCAGCGTGGTCTGATGAGCAGTGCCATGTCCGTGCCCAGGATTCGAACTGACAAAACACTGGGCCGCCTGCAGCGGAGCGCACGAACTTAACCACTCGGCCACGGGGCCAGCCCCCATTTGCACTTATCTTTGTATCTCTGGTGCCTAGCCGCAGTTCCATATATACAATAGGTGCTCAACAAACATTTGTAAAATTAATGACTAAATGAATACTCCTCTTCCAGCACTTGCACCCGGGCCCCTTGGGATGCTTGTTACCAAGGCTGACAACAAGATGCATTTCAACATTTGCACAGGCTTCGTAGCAGTGGTTGCTGGAGGCACAGGTGCAAGTGGTGGTGCCTCCCAGCGTCTGGGGTACCTGGCTCCATCAGTCCTTCCTCAGAACAGACCCCAATCCTCAAACTTCCTTCTGGAGACAGAAATACTGGGATGCTTTTCTCCCCACAACATTTGCCTATGGCATTTGATACTTGCTCAATTCCAGCTGTCTGCTGCCAATGAGGCTGACACCAGAAGAGCGATCAAATGAAGCCAGAAACATAAAAAATTGCACCTGATTCTGTTTTTGTGATTCCATAGGACATGGGAGGAAGCAGTGGGAGGTAACCTGGCGTACTGGGGGCACAGAGGGTATAAGCATGCACATAAGTGCTGAGGAAAGTTAACACTAGAAACCAATTATTCAATCAATTTTCCAAACACTGGGGTGGCAATGACACTCCCAAAGCCTCCCTTGTTCTTCCAGGGCCAGAAGGCTGTGCTTCTCATTGTTCAAGAATCCAAAATATCCACTGGATGATGAAACAAAACAAGACAATAGCCTCATGGCATTTAAAGCAGAATTTAACCCGAAACATGTCAAAGGGCATGGCACAGCAACATTCACTGCAGTGAGCAGGAATTGTCTATCCTGACGGGGTTCCTGTTTTGCCTCTTGTTTGGTGTTTGTTTTCCTCAAAACCTTACAGTAAAACAAATGTGACTGGTACTGTTCCCACACGAAGACCCTTGAGTCTGACACCTCCATTTTACAAATGACAAGCTGAGGCTCTGTCGGACACCCTGACTCGTGTAAGGTTACACAATGAGTTTCCAGCAGAACCAATACTTGACCCCCCAGCCTACTGTTCTTCCAGGATGTCATGCCAGTTACGTCTTGGGAGTCATCAAACACAAACTAAGTACAAATAACCAGCAGTTCCTGGGAGAACAAGCCAGTCCACTAGTTTCTATATTGATGCCAAATCAAAACACACACACACATACAAACCCTTGTACTGAAGGGCTAAGAGACTCACTTACAGGTCTGAGCCAGTGACTGATGGGTACAGGGACAGGATCAAGGTCGCAAAGAGATGTTGTATCTTCAAGCCTGGCATCTGGGACTGTTTCTGCAAACACTCGGGAGAGCCTAGCATCTGTTGAACCAATTGCTGGAAGGAGATGAGGTGAACAAAAGCCAAGCGTGGAAGAATGCAGCAGGAATCTAGGACTCAGGCCTCCCGCTCTGCTGATGAATGTGTTATATATGTCACTTGGCAATGGGACATGGCGTGCATCAGCAAACAGACACTTAAGATTTCTGTAGTTGATCTGGGAGGGCACGAGGCCCTACAAACAGTTCACAATTCAGTTGGGAGTGTCGTAAGGAAGACAAGAGTATTGGTGCTTTATAGTTTCAATTCTGGCACAACATCCCATTTTTAGAGGGCCAAGTATTTCCACAATTCCCAGGCACGCACAGCATAAGGGAAAGGCTCATGTGTACCAACTCAACCACGGAAAGAGCACTAGACATTTCTGAGTTTCTGATTGCTGTTTTTAAACAATAAAAACATGGATAATAATCCTTCCCAGAAAAATGTGAGGTTAAAAGTTTAATCTGAGTTCACAGCACACACATTCCAAGGGGGCACTGTACTTGGGGAAATTACTCACCTAGAGTTTATATAAGTTCCGAGGCGATTAGAGTCAGCCGACAAATTGGAGCCAGAACACGTTTACATTTCAGGCTTAAAATGTAGAGTCCTCTTACGGAAAGAAAGAAGGGGGAAAAAATCACCCACCACCCAATGTTTCTTGTTAAGGGACCAGACCCCATTAAGTGTCAGTCCATCATCTGAAAGAGTGTGGAAGATGCCAATACATGACCCCCCTCTGTCTGTCCCTCTTGAAAAGCACACGTCCCATCTGCTTGCTATCAGCATTTATCTCGCAGCGTGCGTCTGACTCATTTGAAAACTCAAAGCACATGTTTACTCCTGCTGAGGAACCAGCCATTACCGCGCAATTTACAGGCCCTCTGCAACCAGAGCCCACTGCGATGGAGAGAACAGCCAAGGAGCTGCTCTGGGCTCTTGGCGCTGCTAGGTTTGATTACTTTGCTACCAGCTAAATGGAGATGACACCCTCTTCAGCCTCCAGCAAGCTCTCTTGTCACTTTGCAGTCTGAGTCACAACTAACCCTTCCCCTTCTGCGCTAGTCAGGGTGGGTGAGGACGCCAAAGTGAGTGTGTTTGGGAAGGAGTGGCAGCACGTAATGAATGAGAAACACACGGCTTGTTAGTTTCTGGAAACAAATGGCATTTATGCAACAACTCAAAAAGTCGTTTTCACAGAACAAAATCAATGTGCTCTTTCTTTTTCTAAATCCCTGAAGTCTTTGGGATGGATCTTAGTGATTGCAACACATTTTTCACATCGGGCTAATCTGATTTCAAGCAGCTTCTCTAACAATGTTAAAGGTGAGCACAACGTGAACCTACTTGACCTGAGCTACACAAAGCCACACTCCAGGTTGAAAAGTAAAAATTCACCACACTTAGCTTTTTGTCCATTGGATATTTTTTTCTGATTTTGGCTCTTTTCTCCCAAAATTCACAGCAAGGCAAGGCCATGGCGAGTCGACATGGGTGCCTTTGTGTGAGTTAGAAAAAGGTGCCCCTCCGGTGGATCAGCCCTCCAGGAGCCTTTCTGCAGAGCAAAACATGCACAACTGAATGTTGCAGCCCTGGCAAGAGCTCCAGGCCTTTTTTGTTTTTTCGCCAGAAAACTTTAAAGGTGATGGAAACTCTAAAGTTTGTTTGCCTTAACTGGAAAAGGCCACATTAGGATGATTAAATGTGAGAGGCCAAAGGTTTGAATCAAAACCTGCCATACACCTGTGTGTGTGTTCTCTGAATGCTGAACCACACAGAGAGCTGGATGGAGAGGCTGGCAGGAGTTAGCTCTACCTAATGGGCCTCCAACTGGCCAGACAGTCCAGTAATACTCGGTCTGTCCTCTGAGGCCACCCTCACCTTTGAAGATGCCATATATATTATCTACACAGGCTATTATCATTACTTAATACTTCAAGGCACAAAACATACTTAGAGTGAGATTATTATAACAATTATACATGTAAATTTTCATCCATACTTCCCGGTGATATTTTAATAATTTTGAAGGTTTTTTGGCCAATTGCTTGGCAAATCAAATTAGACTGTCACTGTTTCTACCTTGTAATGCTGTCATCTTGTAATGTGGTTGGCAAAGAGTTTGTGGTAGGAATAGCAGAAGTGCCACCTCTGCCGTTTTTTGTCTGTTTGGTTTTCTTGGGGACTCTATTGTTAGTGTGCTACCTTTAATCCATGCTTCCTCTAGAGGGGTCTTTTTAAGGCATGTGTCCATTTTGTGAAGGTTAAAACTAGATAATACAATGGTAAATCCATTAAACCAGGTATAAGTAACCATGGCATAGAATCACGCTGCCTTTTTTTTTTTTTTTTAAAGATTTTATTTTTTCCTTTTCCTCCCCAAAGCCCCCCCGGTACATAGTTGTGTATTCTTCGTTGTGGGTTCTTCTAGTTGTGGCATGTGGGACGCTGCCTCAGCGTGGTCTGATGAGCAGTGCCATGTCCGCGCCCAGGATTCGAACTAACGAAACACTGGGCCGCCTGCAGCGGAGCGTGCGAACTTAACCACTCGGCCACGGGGCCAGCCCCAAATCACTCTACCTTTTAATTTCAGAACTTAGAGTCAAAAAACTGGCTCATTCATTCAATTAGGGTTAATACCATGTCACCCAGCCAGGAAAAAATGCAGAGGGTTTGGGGCCTGCCAGAAAAGTGATAATTTCACAGTTGATTCCACTCTACATCATTTCTGGTTTAGAGTATTTTCTACCAAGGGAAGAGAAGTTACAGATATTAAATATATCCAAGGGTCTTAAATACCTCCAAAGGGAAGCAGGTACGGTATATGACTTAACTTTCTAGGTTACAAAAAAAATTAAAAAGCAGGGCCTGTCTGCACACATATTTCCTCGAAGAGCACTTCAGGAAAGCATGGGAACCACAAGTCACTGGAGAAAGATCCCTTGTCCCGTCTCCCATTACACACTGCTTCTCATTCGGCAATAATATCTACAGTCTTAACACCTTCAGTAAATTGATTTTGTCACCCCATTCTAGGTTTGAAAAACATTAGAGTTGCTATATACATTTTCAATCTCGAGAGTCACAATTTCTAGTTTTAGACTTTATCCAAGAAAAGCACCCATCGTCAAGATGAAAGGAACAAGCGGCACATTCCCCTTTCCACCCACTTCTATGGTAAAAACACAAGATCAGCGGATTTCTCTGACGTTGCCAGTGAGGACTTTTCTCAAATGCTTGAAAACAACTGGCGCTTCTGACCCAGGTCTCCTGTCCAGGCAGGAGCCTCTCTCTGAGGGCAGAGGCAGGTCTGTCCATGCAGTGGGGAGGGGGCAAGCGCAGGGCGTGGGTAGCTGACTGTAGCAAGGTCAGCCGAGGAAAATCTCACAGACGGGAAGATTCAAACTGTGGAAGAGTGAGAGGAGCTAGTTAACTGTAAGTTAACTCTAAGTTAGCTCATACACCGAACTGACTCCGTGGCATCAGAATGAAGTTCAAAGAAGTCAATAATTATATAAAGAATAACAAACTGACGTTGAAGCCAATCAAAGATATGGACTGAGACATCCGAAATCTCCAGGCTTTAGGGGGAAAATACGGGAGCTGACACCTTGGCCCTCATGTTCCACATGCTGCCTCTTTTCGCGCTACTTGGAGGTGCTTATACACTGATCCTAAGTGTCCGTGGACTTAAGTAATACAAGAGGGAAAGAAAGAATTAAAAGCCGGTCTCATATGTAGTATCCAGACCTAAATCCTAACATAAACATATCCAAATTCCTCTGATCTTGTTACCAATTTAAGACAACAGAGCAGGTCCAAACAATGCCAAGGATTTCAGGGCCACCCATGGACACCAGGCTACTTTATCAGCAGCTCAAGGCACTGTTTATAGAAAGCAAAACCAAACAAACAAACCAACAAAAAACAACACAAAAAACCCAAATCTGGAAAATGCACTACAGAGTCTGAGGTTGAAGACATTTTCTACCCTACTGGTCTCAGGACCGAACTTCAGATGACTGGGTGGCGACCACCAGTGCTAGAGACCTGTTGTGTGTGGCAAGGACGTGGCCAAGAGAGCGACTCACTCAAAAGGGTACTTTTCCTCACTCCCCAGTGGGCAGCTCTGCGCCCCTGCATGAACTACTCCTGCTAGCTGGAGTCCTTTCCTGTCACACCAGCCTGAAGAGCAGGCCACGCTCTGCCATCGCATGGCATGTCTTTCACTAATTTATTCACCCATTTAGCAAATGTTTATTGAACTCCTCCTCAGGGTCAGGCCCTGGGGATACACACATGAATGGAACACACACGGCCTCTACCTTCATTTGAAGCCTTCTCTAAGTCTCTCTGGCAGGTTGTTTGCTTGAGTTTTAATCCTGGTTCAAGTGCGGACGCTGTGGGATAGAACGATACTTCATGCTATAACTAGTTGTTAGTTACGCAGAGTTTTTAAATTCAGGTTGATGCTGAGTACTTGGAAGGAACAGGCCTCTGCTGCGGCCGGGGCAGATGTGTGGTGAGGATCGTGGTGAAGCACTTGGGAAATCAATTTTCATCTGTTTCACAGTTTGCTTGGGACTAGCCCAACTTATAACAGACCCCCATTCTTGGCTCAATCCTCAGACAACCCTTGTTAAAGTGTGTGTGTGTGGCGGGGTGGCGGGTGGGGGGTGACTGGAGAGGCTCTATTTATTCAGAGTCTATAGAAAATTCCATGACATAGTTTTAGCAAGGACTTTCAGCATTCTCTTAGTATAAATGGTTAACCCTTTTCCTGTCCATTTAGGTCCTCGCTGCAGGTCTGTTGGTGACGCCAGGGAGGAAATGAATTGCAAAAAGACAGTGGCAAGGGAGTATCTAGGAGATGGAAAAGGCCCAGATAAATTCTAATCTGGATAATCTCTGGGTACTGGATAATGAAGCACCGGTGTGCTCTAAAAAGTGGAGCAACTTTTAGTCCAACTCATGCCACTTGTGTGTTCAAAATTTTATAGGGTAAACAGATCCTTTAAGTCTGTCATAAATTCGTGCACTTGGAATGACCAATAATGCATACTTAAACATGTAATAGAACTTGAAGCAAAAGAGGGTTCAGGGCGTGCAGGGGAAATGAGCTAGACCACTCCTCTGGTATGGAAAGGCCGTTGTATTTCATGTAGGATTGGACCATGCTTCAGGAAAGCAATTTTGGCTTTAAATGGCACATTTCCTTTCTTCTTTATTAGGCTTCCTGAAGGGTTATTTCACCCCAGGTACTTTCTTACACTGAGTAGTATTTCAGCTGTACTGTGCAAACCCAGAGATCTTGCAGAGATCTCAGTAATACTTGGTATGTCACTAATGGTCAACAACCGGCAGACTGTGGTTCTGGAATCCCGAGATGCATACTTGAATCTGTGATGGATGTTTATAACTGTCGGAATGTGTCTTCAATCATCGCGGAAATGCCAGAGCACATGGCTGTCAGTTGTGCAATGTAAGACGTGACTGACTGTGTTTCTTAAGATGGCGGTTTGTGTCCTTATTTATTATTGTTCTGGTAACATTTACTATTTTGGAGGGTTTGTTGTTCCGTTTTAAGAAATAACAATTTCTGTATTTTTTTTTTTTTTTAAAGAGGTAGCCTAAACCTTTTTTCCCTCAGTTTTGGAGCAAGGCAGCATCTGGGAACATATGGTTTTAGCTTCCTGAAAAATAAACTTTTCTTCCTTATTTTGTTAAGCTGCATACTTTATCCCTGGTGAAACAAGGACTAGATTAGTTAATGGAATTTTATTTCCTTGGGACTTCTCTACATGGGGACATCAGTCTCAGCAGAGCCTCTGGAGGCCAGGGCTGAGGGGATGCGGGCTATCTCGCACACGACTGTCTTCTGATCCTGACACAACAGTTCTCACCCGGGAACTGCAGAGGCTTTTGTCAGTATTATTTGCATGCAGGTTTGCTTCAACCTCCTTACTATTTAGGTACCTAAAACTAGTTATTCATGAGCAAAATCAAATATTTTCACTTGCACTATAGTGCTTCAGATCTGTAACCGCTCACATTGGCTGGTTTTGTACATAATTCCTCTGTAAAATCTCTAGCAACTCTGTCACTCAAAGCAATGCAGTTACCTTTGGCTTCCTTACAGGGATCCAACCCTCATTCCAAAGGAAACAGACCAGGTTTTCAAGAAGCCAAATGGGGGCCGGCCCGGTGGCGCAGCAGTTAAGTTCGCACATTCCGCTTCGGCCGCCCGGGGTTTGCCGGTTCGGATCCAGGGTGCGGACACGGCACCGCTTGGCAAGCCATGCTGTGGTAGGCATCCCACATATAAAGTAGAGGAAGATGGGCACAGATGTTAGATCAGGGCCAGTCTTCCTCAGCATAAAGAGGAGGATTGGCAGCAGTTAGCTCAGGGCTAATCTTCCTCGAAAAAAAAAAAGTAGCCAAACGGTCCTTGACTTCTTAGTTGCTCATGACAGTACAACTGTTATCAACAGAAAAGACACTTTCTAATGGTCACCAAGGACTTGTCTTCAGTGTTCTGAGATTGTCTGGGACTAAAATTCTCCAGGTGAAACAGGCAGGGCTGGTGCCAGTGCTGGCCTGAGATTCACGATGCATCCTCTTGGCATCCAACATTCTTGTTTATGAAGTTGGACTATCTTATCCCTTAAAGACGCGAAGTACCTCAAGGGAATATGCTCAAACACTTGCTTCAGTATAATTCTTGGGGGGATGGCATTGGCCACATCGTGTTACATGAGGCGTCACAGCAGGTTTTAAGCCCTCTTTCTTCAGGGTCCAGGGACAGGAAGGCTGAAAACCAGCTGTGCTACATGATGACCTGAATCTCAGAGGACCTGAGAGGACCTTAAAGGGACATGCAGCTTCTGGAGGAGTTTATACTTGGCTCTCACAAAGGCCTCCATTCGAAGACAGCAGAAAGAGCTATACGCTGGAAGGCACAATTACTGCGCTCTGAGTCCAGCTATGGCAATGCCGTGGTTTATGGTTTTCTCACCTGTAAAATAAGGGTCTGGGTATATTCAACAACCTTCAGAACCCCTTCCGCTTCTCATTTGTGTGATCCTGTAATTCTGTTCTACTTAGAATTATACTCTAGCAGACCATGGTACAGCAAAACTGCAATACTACATTATGAAAGAAGGTACTTATGACAGTTAACCAAGGCCAGACAACACAAAGGCTAACCAGAAGTGAAGTGGGAGGTGACTTCCCGTGTCTCCTCTACTGCAGTTAGGAAATCTAAAAGATCCAGGAGAAGGCATGCCTTGCGAAATGTTCAACCTTAACATAATAAAGGGTCTTAGCAGGACTGGATTAGGGCTATCTCCACGGCTGGTATAACTATACCACCCCAACCCTGGGCGGCAGTAAAAGTTTGTTCCTTGCCTTCAGGTGTGTGTTTGGGAGCCTCTCAGTGGGTTGGGCCTCTGCACAAAAGCAGGAAGCACATGAACTGGGCATGAAGTGATGAAGCAGCCATGGCCTGAGTTACCGCTTTGGGGGAGGGTCTAAAGTGTTTCACAGGAAGTGTCCTAGGTGTCTGGGTTCCTGACAATGAGCCATCTATATTCACTTCTCCTTCAGGGATTAATTTACTCTGCCCTTCAAAAGGGCTTTTCAACTGCTCATCTGTAGTCTTAGCACTCAGAAGGATGCTAATCCTATTGAGAGGACTTTTAAATACTTGGTTCTTAAATACCAGACTTTAAGAAACAAAGACTAAGAGCCATGTGTGACCAGCTTATGAAAGATCCTGAAGTGAGGAGTACAAACCAGACCAAGTGGGACAAGATCAAGATAGACAGGACTCAGACTGGACCAGTGCATCACTGGCTAATGGTGACCAAGTCCTCAGTGAGATGGAACTGGCAACTTACAGCAGAACCCACCTTACCTTCTCTATGGTTTGTTGGGTGTATATGTGAATGGCAAACTGTGTAAGGTTTTTACTTACGACAGAGTGTATTTTTAATTACTCCCAAGAAATCCCTTTGTTGTCTTCATACAGACTCTGGGTTAAAAAAAACAACTCTTTCAAGTGTTTTCATAGATAGATAACATGAATTAGGTGAACACTAGATGATTCTAAGAAAGAAAATTCTGATGCCCTGAGAGAGAAAATCCAGGCTAGCAGCACCCATTCGCCATCTGTCAATACACAGAGGACAGACAGCACTGTGTGTGCTGACACTATCAACACACACTTATATGCACAAAAGAACAAGATATTAAACAAAGAATGTTTTGTTGGTGGCATTTATTTTACCTTCAGTGACCCTTTATCACAGAACCTTCTGAAAAGACAGCTTTGATTGAAAACACATGAATATAATTTCTTTTGGAAATTTCAATCCAAAATATAAATGGAGTCGATATTACAGTTCTATTTCCATTAGTTAACCAAAGTGGAGAGCTGAGCACATTATCCAGTTTGGGCAAAAGTAAGAGAAAACTTATCCTTTCAAATCTAAAATGTCCACATCATCTCCATAACCAATTTCACCAGGTCTTTGGGCAGCCCTCTGATTCACCTGAAGCTGAGTAACCATGGACCAGGGATGGCTTACATTTTGTTCTCATGTACCTATGGTACTAAAAAATAAAAAAAGAAAAGGAGGTTGGAAAAGGTTTTCTTCTGCTGCTCTGGAATTGGAAGAATTCCAAGATCCAAGCAGGGCATCTTCCTTTTTTCCAAAATGTATTCCTGGCTGGTTTATTTATTTATTTTAAGTAAAATGAGAATAGCAAAGCCAACTGAAAATTATGCATGAAATGGAAATTCTGATGGCTTTATCTCCACACAGGGCAGCGCCAAAGTGCTAGTGTAACGTGGTAAAGACAGCTCAGCTAGATGAACTTCAGTGCCTTCTTTTGATCCCTCAAAATCTGTTTATTCTCCTGAACTGGAATAATTCCTGTGGCTTTGTTTGTTTATTAGCAATTGTTTTTCAAAGTTTGGAAAAATGCAGCAAAAAAATCCAAAAACAAATGATAAAACAAGAATATCATTCCTCTGCCTGCTGTTTACAAGGCACTAAAATGAATTAAAATTTACTCTAACAATACAGAATCCCAAAGTGCCATTTCATATGTTTAAAGATGTTATCGGTGGGATAGAAATTTATGGGGAATTGGCTTATGGTGTTGTAAACCAACACTTTTTTGACCAAGTCATGAACTTGTGTTACTGAAAAAACAAAATAATTCAAAAGACAGCATGGAGCCACATATTAATTTAAAGCGAGACTAAGCGGGGCTGTATAAATTGAATGAAAAATTAGCCACCCCTACACAGGCCTTTCAACCAAGTGATCCAATCATGGCCATATGGCTGGTGGCCAATACAAATGAGTCACAGATATGCAACAAGGGGGACGTCTGGCTTACCTTTCCATCTCCCTCTCACCTCACCCCATCCTATTCTCTACTCACTACATCTACTGGGCTTTCTGACCCTTTGACTTTGCCCTCTTCCCTGGCTTCCTGCTTGTCCCTTGGACTGGCGTGGGACACTGGCCTGGCCCTGAGTGCTCCCCAGGACTGGCTTGCACCCCTCTCATCTCTTCGGATAGTCATCTCCCCACTTGGTGCTGGCCTCTAGACCTCAAGTTCAGCTTTGGCCTTCTGGCCAGCACCCTGAGCAGAGTGACCTCAGACCCCCTGAGGGACGACTGGACAATGTGAGGTAACAGTGGACACTGAATAATAAGGTACCTTTACTTCCCAGGCTGCTCTTCCCATGATGGGACCTCCTCAGCCAGGCTGTGGCTTGGTAGCAAGGGAATGTGTTCCTTGATCGCACAGCTACTTCTGTGGATGGGCACACGTATAGACGCCAAGAGTCAGGCCCGAGCTGGCTGAGGGAAGCTTAGGTGCAGGAATGTGTGCTGCTTGTGACTGAGCCACATCCGCCCTGCATCATTGCTGATGTGGAACCTGACAGAGATGTCCCTCCAAACCCCCTTTGAAAGGAGCTTTCCTTGTGATATCTCTAGAGACATAAAGCAAGAAAAACCTCAGAGACGGAAAAGGTATCTAGAAGTCTTAGTTTAAAAGGCAGTGTATTAGTCAGCATTCTCCAGAGAAACAGAACCAATAGGATATATGGGAATTGGCTCACATAATTATGGAGGCTGAGAAGTCCCAAGATCTGCAGTCTGCAGGCTGCAGACCCAAGAGAGCCAATGGTTAAGTTTCAGACTGAAAGCCAGGAGGCTTGAGATCCAAGAAGAGCCCATGTTTCAGCTGAGTCTGAAGGCAGGAAAAAACCAATGTCGCTGCTGAAGGCAGTTAGGCAGGAGGAGTTGCCTCTTACTCAGGGAGGGTGGGCCTTTTCGTTCTATTCAGGTCTTCAACAGATTGTCAGAGGCCCACCCACATTAGGGAGGGCAATCTGCTTTACTCAGTCTACTTAAATGTTAATCTCATTCAGAAACACACCCAGAATAACGTTTGACCAAATATCAGGTAACCCATGGCGCAGTCAACTCAACACATAAAATTAACCAGCAGCAGTGATGTTAAAGATCAGAGGAAGAGATGAGACTGCAATGTATCAATCCTGGCTGCACATCAGAACCACTGGGGACTTTAAAAGTAGCTGCCTGGGCCCCATCCCAGGCCAATCAGAATCTCTGTGGGGTGGAGCCTGGCGTAGTTTTTGAAAGTTCACCAGATGATTCTGCTGTGGAGTCAGAATTGAGAAGCTCTGGACTAAAAGGACAGAATACAATAAATGGCTAGCCAGAAGATGAACAGAAGGAATCTAGTTGCTGGTGCTAACGTAGGAAATAAATTTTTAATAAGTCTTCTTCAGAATGCAAAAGGTTAAGTCAATTTCTTTGATTTTCAGCTTGAGAGTCTTTCAGGACGGTGTGGGGAAAACGTCCTGGAAACAGCACAGACTTGAGGATCTGAAGGATTTAGGGTCAATCCCAGCTCTATCACACAAGCTACTTCACTTCGGAACCCCAGATGACTAATGAGTAAACTTGCATTAACGATCACTGAGACACTATTGAAAGGTCAGCCCGGTGCCTGGCCCTGATGGGACATCAGCAGAAGTGTCTCTTCTCTAAACTTTGAAGGAACAGGTAGTATTAAAATTTGAGAATCAGCAACATTCTTATCATACATGTAATGCCATCTATGTTTTCAATAAATAAATAATACATTACGTACTGCACTGCCTTTAGCAGTCTTTTTTTTCAATCACCATCTTGTACAAAAACCTCCTGTAGCTCACAAACAGAAAAAAAGACGTCAGATATTGAACGTGGAAAGGAATGAATGCAGGCTTAAACCTGAATTATTCATAGTTGTCTCAAAGCTGAAACTCTCCAAGGAATTGAAGTATTGAAAATATCGAGAAAAAGAAAAAATGGGGAAAGTAAAAGGGAAGAAGGAAAGAGATTTAAGGTTATTTCTTTAAGTCAAATTTCAGAGACAGGAAACAGGTCTAAACTCATTCATGTGTATAGAGTTGCTTAGGAAACAATTTTGCCACATCTTACTTCACATTAAAATAGGAGTTGAAATTCCTGACTCAAGAAATGATGATGCTCCACAATTATTATCAGCTTATTAATCTTAAATGCAGTCAATAATTTTTCACAACTGAAAAAACATTATCAGGTTATTGGCCTGCAGGTAAATGTTTTAGGCTCTAAAACAAAAAAATGTCTCCTTCCCCTAAAATGCAAGTATTCCTATAAAGAGTGCCAATGAGTTGCTTTACTTACGATTTTGCAGGTACTTTATTCACTTATGGAATCAGTCCATTAGATCATGGGCACACTTTATATAGCTTACTGGGACATGTTGACATTAGTCAAAGTGTGATCGAATTCACTAATTTGGTCCTATAGATATTTATTAATTATCTACCCTAAGTATAGGACTCCTCTCCAACTAGACAGTTATATCTACATCTATACACATAACCACATGTACATATTGTGAATATGTTTCACCTAATGGATTCAGAGTTACATGGGATTTACTAGGATTGGGCATGCAACAGAAGCAGGAAAGATCATCTCTGTGCTAGTTGAACTGTCAAGCTGACTGAGGCATGTGGTTGGGAGAAAACGTGGGCAAAACTGGCTTCAAATCCTGGCTTTGCCAACTACTAGCTGTGTGATCTGGAACAAGTTACTTAATTTCTCTGAACTTCAGTTCTCACCTCTGTAAATCAGTGTTAATAATACCCTCCCTGTAGTGTTATTCTGAGGATTAAGTGAAATTATGCATAAAGTGCCAAGCACATGGTCAACACTTTTCCCCTTACATAAATCTCAGAAACAAACGTTTTCTGCAGGTGGTTTGGTGTCCTTTTGGTTTGTTAAGTGGTGCCACATGTTCATAAAATATTGAGCTTGAAAAACCAAGCCAACTAAAAATTGAAGCTCCAGGATTCCACTTCCAGAAGATGAAGTAGACACACTTTCTCTCATTGCTCCTGCTAAGTACAAGTAAAACCTTGGACATCAGATATAAAACAAACAGAAGAAGACTCTCTCAGAGTGGAGGGAGGAAGGCAGATTAGCTAGGAATCTCACGACCTATGGAACAACACAGCACTGAGCTATTCTTATTTCCTTTTATTTCATGTATCCCACACTTAGAGTTGAAGAAGCCAGCAACCTGGGTATAGACAAAAGGGTACAGATGAAAAAAGTCCCCCCAAAAGCATGCTCTCTCAAGGAAAGGGGCAGCCTAGCAAGACAGTAAACTTTTAAATAATAAATGCTGTGTTCTAGCCAAATATCACACACAAAAAACTGGCCCAACTTCTACCCATGCCAGCAAAGCCCAGGCAGGGAGCCTAGCCTTCCACCCTCACGAGACTATAATGAAGTGCCCCAACACCCCCACTGGGGTGGTGTCAAAGAACACCAGTGGAGAGTCAGGACTTTCACCACAGACTAGTGATAATGAGGCCACCCCCACTGTGGTGCCAAAGGAGACATGTGGAGAGCTGGAACTTCCACCTGTGCCCAGCATGATGATAATGAGCAGTAATGGCACCCCTCAAGTGTCAGTGGAGGCCGAGTCGGGGAGCTGGACTTCTGCCTCCACCTAGGCTGTAATGAGGCAGTGTCCACCTCTCCCTTGCTGAAGTTCTGTCAGAAAAAGCCAGCTTAAAACTGGTTTCAATAAGACCCAGAGTCTCATAAAATACTACGAAAATATCCAAGTTTCAATGGGAGTCCCTTGTCATACCAAGAAAGAGAAAAATCTCAAACTCAATGAAAAATGACAGTCAACAGATGCCAATACCACAATGACAGAAAATGAAGATTACCTGAGAAGGATTTTAAAGAGGCCATGATAAATTGCTTCAATGAGCAATTACTAATATGTTTTGAAAAAATGAAAAATAGATAACCTCAGGAAAGAAAGTCTCAGGAAAGAAACAGATGACCTAAAGAAGAATGAAATGGAAATTTAGAACTAAAAAAATACCATAATCAAAATAAAAAGCTCACTGGAAGGGCTCAACAACTGAATAGAGAGAACAGAGGAAAGAATCAGTGAACTGAAAGATAGAATAGTATAAACTACCCAATCTGTACAAGAGAGGGAAAATAGATTAAAAAGAAAATGAGCCTCAAGGACCTGTGGAACCAAGACAAAAATCTAACATTCATGTCATCAGAATGCTGGAAGGAGAGGAGAAAAAGGAGGGGCTAGAAAAGTACTTGGAGAAACAATTGCTGTGAAAACTTACCAAATTTGTCAAGAGACATAAACCTACAGATTCAGAAGCTGAATGAACCCCAAACAGGATAAAGCCAAAGAAATCCATGGCAGGACACATCATAATTAAACTGCTGAAAATTAAGCCCAAAGAAAACATTTTGAAGGCAGCAAGAGAGAAACACACTTTACCTACAGGAGAAAAATAATTCAAACAACAGTGGCTTTCTCGTAAGAAAATATAGAAGTGGAAACAATATTTTTCAAGTGTTGAAAGAAAACAACTGTTAGCCCAGAATCCTATACCTAGGAAAAACATCCTTCAGGAATGAAGGGGGTATGAAGACATTCTCAGAGGAAGGAAAACTAAGAGAATAGCTAAGCAGACCTTCTCTGAAATAATAGCTAAAGGAAGTTCTCTAAACAGAAACGACAAGAGAAAAGCAGAAACCACGGAACGCTAGGAAGGAAAGAAGGACACAGTAAACAAAAATATGGGTAAGTGTAGTAGACTTTTCTCTTCCTCTTGAGTTTTCTAAGTTATGTTTGATGGTGAAGCAAAAATTTTTGACAAAGGTGCAAAAGCCAGTCAGTGAAGCAAAGACAGCATTTTCAACAAATAGTGCTGGAGTAATTGGACATCCATAGGCAATTCTCACACTTTGTATAAAACAACTCAAAATGGATCACTGACTTAAAAATGAAACATAAAACTTTTAGGGAAAAAGAAAGGAACATCTTCAGGATGTCCAGCTAGGCAAAGAGTTCTCAGACTTGACACCAAAAGCACAATACAGAAAAGGAAAAATTGATAAATTAAACTTCATCAAAATTAAAAACTTTGCCTCTGGAAAAAAAACCCTGTTAAGAGGATGAAAAGACAAGCTATAGAAAAATATTTGCAAATCATATATCCAACAAAGAACTAGTAGAGAATATGCATAAAGAACTTTCAAAAACTCAACAGCAGGGGCCTGCTTGCATAGTGGTTAAGTTCGGGCACTCTGCTTCAGCGGCCCAGGGTTCGCGGGTCCGGATCCTGGGCATGGACCTATACACTGCTCATCAAGCCATGCTGTGGCAGCGTCCACATACAATGTAGAGGAAGATTGGCATGGATGTTAGCTCAGCAACAATTTTCCTCAAACAAAAAGAGGAAGATTGGCAACAGATGTTAGCTCAGGGCCAATCTTCCTCACCAAAAACAAAACAAAATCTCAACAGCAAAAAAGCAAATGATCCAATTAAAACATGGGCAAAAGATATAAAGAGATGTTTCACCAAAGAAGACAAAGAGATGGCACATCAACTCATGAAAAGATATGCAACATAATTTGCCATTAGAGTAATATAAATTAAAACCACAATGATATACCATGCGCACCTATCAGAATAGCTAAAATAAAAGATAGTGACACCACCAAATGCTGGTGAGGATGTGGTGAAACGAGATCCCTCACACATTGCTGGTGGGAATGTAAAATGGTGCAGCCACTCTGGAAAACAGTTTGGCAGTTTCTTAAACAACTAAACATGCAACTACTACTATATGACCCAGCAATTGCAGTCTTGGGTATTTATCCCAGATAAAGGAAGACTCAATGTTCCCACAGCAATCTGTACACAAACGTTCATAGCTGCCTTATTCATAAATAAATATAGCCCCAAACCGGAAACAACCCAGATGTCCTTCAACGAATGAATGGCAAAACAAATCGTGATATATCCATCTCATGGAATATTACTTGCCAATAAAAAGGAATGAAGTACTGATACGTGCAACAATGTTAATGAAGTGCCACAGAATTGTGCTCAGTGGGGGTAAAAATAGCCAACCACGAAAGGTTATATATAGTATAATTCTGTTGATAGAACATTCTTGAAATGACAAAATTATAGAAATGGACAACAGATTAGTGGTTGACAGGGATTAAGGAGAAGGTGGAGGGGAGGGAAGTTAGTGAAGCTATCTACATAAGGGAAGCATGCGGGAACCTTGTGATAATGGACATTTTCTGTATCTTGACTCTCAGAATGCCAATATATCCTGGTTGTGATAGTGTACGTACCATAGTTCTGCAAGATGTTAGTTACCGTTGGGGGAAACTGGGTAAAGGGTACACAGGGTTGCTCTGTATTATTTCTTACAACTGCATGTGAATCTACAATGGTCTCAAAACAAAATTTAATTACAAAATTTAATGCTCCAGAGGTAACTTGCAAACTAGTAAAGAAAGTAAGCAAAAGCTAAACAAAACAAGCAAACAAAAACCAAACTCTTATGCAAATATGGACCTTTAAAGAGAGAAGCATCCTTAATTATCAATCTGTTTGACTTCTTGATCTGTAATTGGGAAATGGAGGTCTCGAGGTGGAGTGACTTGCCCGAGGACAGATCTGGGACTTGACCACCACAGTCTTGGTCTGACACCCAGCCTGCAGGCCACAGCAAACGCATGCAATCACCTGCCATTCTCTAGGAGGGAATGCAGGAACTATTTCCTTTTCTGAGCACGGAATATTTCACTTGGATTATTGCCCTGCGTCTCTACACCGAATAAAGCTACTGTCACAAAGACAAGGGAGTAGCCTTGATTTTCAAAGGTCAATTTCAAAATGCATTTGTGCAACCTTGGAATCAAGTGATTACTTATGATAACTCCTCTAGAATTACATACATTGTAGAGCCAAGGTGAGGACAACAGACAGTGGCATGAAGCTTTACAATTTATTAACACATGTATTTCACCATTTCACTTGATCACAGCAACACTTCTGTGTGATGCAGGAATTATCACCATCTCCATTTTACAGATGAGGCAACTAAGTCTCAATAAAGCTCAATGGCCAACCCAGAGACAGAAAACTAGCAAACTGCAGAACCAGGGCTCCTACCTAGATTTTCTCTGCTCAGTCACTGCTGCCTTTTCCTCGTCTTGCTGTGATATTCTGATGCTGACCTAGAGATGAGACAGTACCTAAATCACTGCCAAGCTAACTCCATCCTCATGTGAATGCCACTCTCCAGACCCGAAGTTAGGCCTAACTGCTACCACCCCCGCTCCAGACCTTCTCTACACCACCAAATCATTTTGCACAACATACTCTTATTTTTTGTGGTTAACTGAATTATAATTATTTGTTCAACTGTCTCATACTAGTCTTTGTATCCCCTACAATAGATATCCACTGAAGTGACTTATTTGTAAAAGTTGCCTCTCTTGTCCTGTACATACATTGGGCTATCTTATCCAGTGACTTCTTTAAAGTTTAAAGGCTTTGGGATTTAGACATCCAGAAGTTCCCATAAGGCACTGGCAAGCAGATTTGTGTCACCAGAGAAAAGGAACTGGCTCTTTAGGAGCTAAGAGAAATGGAATAAATAACACAGATTTTCTGACTAAATGTGCAATAACATGGAGGTTTATTCAGTTGCCTGTCATAGTGGCATGTGAAGCTAACTAGGCTGCAATTCACATCTGTCTTTCTTCAACTACTCAGTACTCTGGTGTTGAATATGTTACACTTAAAATAAGTTGGACTTAATAAAAATAAATGAGAAATGATAATTAATAGCACTAATTCTTAACCAGGCTACTGATTTTCACTGCCCTCAAATGAGTCATCATCATGATAGTAGATGTGGGTGAAATATTTTTGGGGTGGAGAGATGACATTTAAACCTCTTTGTCTGGATTCTCCAGTTCCTATTTTCTTCTTTTCTTAAAGAAACCAATAGGACCAACAGATCAAAATTCAAACCTGACATGTTATGTGTGTTGACCCACAAAAAAATCAATTTGGGAACCGTTTCATCAAAAAGCAAAAGCAAACTGAAACTAGCAAAGACCAGCCAGGAATATGTAGTGAAGTACTTACCACACGCTGGCTACTGTAGGTGACTGAAGCATTAAACAGAACTGGGTGTTATGAGGTTATCTAATGTGGAGGAAAGGAAGCAAAGAAAGATGAATCAGGTCAGAGGTTGAAAAGAAATGTAGTGGGAGAGTCACTGCCATAATATCTACATGTTATGAGTCTAACTGCTCCCTCCACATTTTGGTTAAATGTCTTCTTATTATATTCTAGAGGAATTCCACAACTCATTGAAAGTTGATTCTGCCTCCTCTCTGGTAGGGAATCTCTTCCACCATGAGCAGAGAGGTAAGTTCAAGTTTTCATCCACACAACAAGGCTTTGGGACTCTTCCATGCTCTGCTGTGCTCCCTCGCACAGCAGAAACACTGTTCACATGCTTCTCCTGGAAGGGGGATCACTGAGAAGGCACCAGCTTTAGAGAAGATTGAGGTCTGATAGGTCTCTGTACTTAAAGTTAAAAAAAAATAACAATAATATTAAAGTTAGAAGACCTCTCTTGCCCTGCATTCTGGACAGCATGAGATGAAGTCTGGCAAGCTAATGGGGTGGAGGGGAGGTAGAAAAGAAGGGAGGGCAAAGGCATTCCAGGCAGAGGGTCTAGCATGTGCAAGGGCCTGGGTGTGTGGGAAAGTGTGCTGCGTTTAAAGAATAGCAGTAACTAGGAATGGTTCATTCATTCGTTAAGCACCTGGCCCAGGTATTGGTCTAAGGGTTATAGTGGATGAGCAACCCAGACAAGGTCCCTACCCCCATGAACTTGCCTCTGAGATGGGCATGAAGGGGTGGTGAGGAGATGCACAATAAACAAAGTAACATGAAAATATCAGACAGTGATAAGTACTACACAGAGAATCAAAGTGGCTGCTTTTAGATTGGGTCCTCAAGGAAGTCAGGAGGTGATTATTACGCTGAAATCTGAATGACAAGGAGCCAGTCCTAGCAAGAACACTGGGAGACAGAGTAGCTGGTGCAAAGGTCTCAATGCAAGGAGGAGCCTGAGAAGAGAAAGAGGGCCAGTATAGCAGTGGGGGAGGAATGTGGAGCTAGCAAGTGTGTCCTGAAGCTGCAGCCAACGTTCAGAGTGATTGCTTCCATCTAAATGGAAAAATGGAAATGTTTCTTAATGTTGCTTCAGTTGAAATGAAAAACTAAATAATTTATTCCCTCGTTTCTCTGTGACATCTATAGATGTGAGATACGGGATCTGCCCAAATATTCACCAATATAGGTTCAAACTTGGGTTCCAAACTTCTGCCTTGTCCTCCTCACCTTGAGCCTAGCTCCACTTCCCTAGAATACAGCCACAGCTAAGCCATGTTCCCAAGGCCATTGTCAACATGTCTATCTGGTGACCTGAGCCGAGACCTGTCTTGCCCTACCTTTTGGCCAGGAGGAGCTGATGGGGGGAAATGGATATAGTAGAGGTGCTGAAACGCTGGAGCCAAGTCTGCTACTATCAGCATCAGAAGCATGATTAACAGAGGAGAAATTTCATTCCTAAAGCCTGCTGCTGTCAGCAAGTTCCAAGAGACACTGGCCTTTGCTGTAGCAACAGATTTCACATGCATCAGGAGAAATCACAACAGTATTAGTTCTCCCTGGAGACAACGTGGAAACCGCCTGTGATTAGAGAGATCTCCTCATTTCCTCTAATGATGCTGGCACTGCCCTGATCTGTCTGCCTTTCTCGAACCACTCTGGGTTCTTCAGTCTTCTGAAGCCTCCCGTTTTTATCCCTGATGAGGATGGTCCCACCTTATACAACTAAGCCGTTTATATGCTATTCTGAGCCTTCAAAGGCCAAGAAACTGGGAGTGGGGGTGTGAGGGGTGGGGATCAGAGCAGGAGAAATCACAGGATTCAGAGTTTAAATCACAGGATTCTGGGCTTGGGCATCAGCTCTATCAGTTAGCCATGTGACCCATAAGCAGCTTACTTAACCTCTCTGTACTTCTGTTTCCCCATCTGAAAAATGGTGCTATTAACAATACCTCTCTTATGAGATCAGCATGTCGAACAAAGCAGATAATAGGTGTAAAAATACTTTGTAAGTATAAAAGCCAGGCAAACACCAAGTATTCCCCTGAAGAAAAGGATCTTCTCTTCATTTTAGGAGGTAAACATCCAAAATGATGATATTTATTCAAAGTCCTTACCACGCTCTTTGTTTTACTTCTCCCTATATTAAGGAATTCAAGGAGGCCATCGATGAAAGTACACAACTAACCTAATTTTGGTCGCGCCTCTGCCACCATCAATAGCCACGTGATCTGGGACACTTAATCATTCAGAGCCTCAGCTTCCTCATTTAGAAAATGAAGATAATAATACCCAAGAGCTGATACAGGGATCAGGTAATATATCTTAAAATTCTTTAGAAAATATCTAATAAATGTAAAGATATACATTTGGATATCCTCATACAATTATGTATTATGTAATCACATATATGTAATATTCTATATGATTATGGAGTCACAATTTAAGTCTGAAGTCAAAATTTTTCCATCAAAAGGTGTGCCATCAAGAATCTTTATACCAAAAGAACTCCCAAATGAACTGCAGTTGAATATCTACCTTTTTAAGGCAGGTACAGAGTGAGATTTTTTTTTTTTTTTTAAAGATTGGCACCTGAGCTAACAACCGTTGCCAATCTTTTTTTTTTTCTCCTGTTTTTTCTCCCCAAACCCCCCAGTACATAGTTGCATATTTTAATCATGGGTCCTGCTAGTTGTGGCATGTGGGATGCCACCTCAGTGTGGCCTGATGAGCGGTGCCATGTCTGCATCCAGGATCCGAACGGGCAAAACACTGGGCCGCCGAAGCAGAGCGCAGGAACTTAACCACTTGGACCCGGGGCCGGCTCCTGATCTCTTTTTTGTAGATATGCTAACCGCCAAGAATTACTGATTTGCCATTTGTGGTGGATTAAGGATGACCACAGATTCTTTGCTGTTCCTCCCATTGAGAGGTGAAGTCTGTGTCCCCTCCCCTTGAACCTGCAGGATGAGGATGTGGGTATCTCTGGAAACTTAACCAACAGAATATGGCAGAAAGGAAGCGGCGCCACGACAATTTCTAGGCTAAGCCTTAAGACGCTAGCCGCTTCTACTTTCTGACTCTCGGAAGACTTGTTCCTGGAGCCCTGAGCCACTATAAGTCTGACTATACCAAGGCTGCCATTCTGTGAGGAAACCCAAGCTGGTCACTTGGAGAGACCACATGAGGAGAGTCGTCTGGCCACCCCTAGGTTTTACAGTTCTGAGCCATTCCTGTCAACCCAGCTGAGACCCAGGATGGCAGCATGGAAGTGAGCTGTACCTGCTGTACTGTCTGAATCCCTGACCCACAGGACCAGAGACAGAAGAATAAAAAAATAACTTTAAGCTACTGCATTTTAGAGCGGTTTGTTTCACAGCAACAGGTAACTAGAAAATCATCCAAACATGAAATCATAAAATATTTGATACCAATTTATGGAAGTGTATGTCACTAAAATGAAATGTCAGCCCCAAAGTTCCTTCAGTCTTAGAACAGGGAAACATTTTCCTGTGGCTAGCTGCCAGTGGGTGTGTGAGAAATTATGGCAAACTGGAATGATTTCTCAGTATTTCCAAGTACACTGAAAAGGGGAAAAGCCTCATTAAGCACGTAAAGGAACAAAATCCATGCAGGCTAAATCTCTTCTGCAGAAATACAACAGAAAAAGTCTAAAAAAGGCCCTCAGAAAGTTTTTGGGTGTGGGAGCAGAGGTTTCTGGAATACTCTCCAAGGTTGAGGTTAAAGGTTAAACTCATCATTGGACAATCACTTAAGGACTGTATAAATACTGCATCATTCATTCAAAATCATGTAGATCACTAAAGACAAATTACTTCTAGAACATATTTGGCAAATGATTATATAACTCCGCAAGAGATAACTAAGAAAGATTCAAACAAACAAATACATTAAACTCATTTGTATCGCATATATTTTTTAATATTAGGATGTTTTGACATCTTATTATAAAAAAACCTTTCTAGGTAAGGAGAGACTGTCCCTCCTGGGACTAGCCAATTCTTGGAGCTGGCAAAGGGCCCAGCTGGGTGCACGCCTTTGATATGCAAACTAACCAATCCAGAGCCAGACCTGGTCTAATCTGGGCCATACACCCCAGGAGGCCTTAATCATCCCAGGGCCAGGTACCAGCCAACTAGAGACCACCCCTATAGCCCAAAGCCCTCCAAAATTATTCAAACTAGCCAATTCTAAACTATTTACCCTTTTCTGCCTTGCCTTTTCCATGGAAACCCCAAAAAAGGCTGTGGTCTTATTTTACCAAACCATATCCAACATGGACATTCTTAGAATATCATTCAAAGGGTTACACGTTCAAAGACTTAGCTGAAGTCAAGTGTAGCTAGTGGGTGAGGTTAGGCTAGTTTAATAACTGTGGAATCATGGAGAGGCTTTTCTCTCCTCCAAGGCAGCCTCCTGACTGATGTCACTCACTGATGTCAGTGAGGCCCAGTTTGGGAGTGCAGATGGCCACCACGGCTAGAAAACCACCCCAGAAACCCTGACTTTGAAGGGAGGATTAGTCATGTCATCTTCCTCACAAAGGAGAACAGGTGAGAGAGTGCAGGAGAAGAGAAATTCAGCTGCTTAACTCCAAAATCCAGTTTCTCATGTAGTCTAGCAGAAAAATGTTATGTAGCTTGAGAAACACCCACTTCATTTAGTTCTTATAAATAAAATATCTCAATGGCTGTGTAGTTTTAAAGAGCGTACACAGCTTTAAATCGTATAGGGCTACATATCTTCTGAAAATGAAGCCTCTCTCTCTTAGTGAGTTATATTATATTAAGGTTATAAGCATATACTTTAATGGAAATACAAGATGAAATTGAGCGTCCTTGTCTGGTTATATAAACCAAATGTTTTATTAAGAGCCCATGTTCGTTGAGAGCAGATGGCGAAAAATGTAGAGAGGTATGACTCACTTCTACCTTGAAATGCTTTACTATTCTTTACCATCAGCAGAAATCAGACATCATATCTTCTAAACTGCCAAACATGGTACCTTTATTTTTCTCTGAGAAAGGCTATAGTGAAAACAAATGAATTGAGGTTTTTCATCCCTTTCCAGATCCTCTGCCTTCACCACTGCTCATCTGCTGGTTGGTAGATGAAGCAGGAGGCAAACGTGAACAACTCAGAGGAATCTAGGAGAAATCTGGAGGTGTAATTAAAAGAATTACATGTCTGCCATTTTGTGCCTTTAATTTAGGAAGTCAGTGGCTTAAATCACCTGTTTCTCAGCATGAGTAATGCACAGAAAGTCTGTGCTGTTGCCACATTTAAAGGGACTCTGCCACTCAGACTGAAGCTGAGTGGCATTTTCTTCACTGGATCAAAATACTTCAGTGATTCTTTTTTTTTTTTCGAGGAAGACTAGCCCTGAGCTAACTGCTGCCAATCCTCCTCTTTTTTCTGAGGAAGACTGGCCCTCAGCTAACATCCATGCCCGTCTTCCTCTACTTTAATATGTGGGATGCCTACCACAGCATGGCTTGCCACGCAGTGCCATGTCCATACCCAGGATCCGAACCAGTGAACCCTGGGCCGCCGAGAAGCGGAATGTGCAAACTTAACCGCTGCACCACCTGGCTGGCCCCTGCTTAAATGATTCTAACAACTGACTACTGATGGTAGTGAAACCGGCAAACAGTTAGCCACTGATGATTAAGTAGCTAGGAACTAAAGATGTTTTACTTTTTGCAATTACTGATTATAGCTTTTAGTTGTGTCTCCCCACGCCCCCTCATTGTTAACTGTGCTGCTCAGGCAACATGCCATCTGACTCTCACTACATTCCTAGAGGTAACATCTTCCTGGAGCCTGGGCCACCATGGTAACTGATGTTTGAGCTGTTTTTCAGGAATTAGAACCCCTTGTCCACTTCAGGCTGGTTGAGACCACCAACCCATCAACTGGGCCCGCGCAGACATCCGATAAGCGACCTTTTAACATCAAGAAGCCAAAAACTCCACCCTCAGATCATGCCAATGCCACCATTTTGTGAACACATGTCCTATGAAGAGGAATGGATCTGACCACGCTTGTGCAGATCAGCAATTACCTCGCCTCTCCTCACCTCCAATCGTCTATCTCCACGCTTCAGATCACCTTGCCCCCTCCCCCATAAATATCCTTGAGTCTTCCTTTTCAGGGAAGGATTTGAGACTCATTCTCTCACTTCCTCACATGGCTGCCCTGTGATTAAACCCTCTCTGCTGCAATCTCATCATCTCGGTGTTTGGCTTTGGCGGCAGGCAAAAACGAAACTGGGTTTGGTAACAGTAGTCTTATCTAGACATTCCTGCCGTTGGGACCTTTCTACTACCTTCTTCAAAAAAACTCCAAGCTGCCATTCAAGCATTTTTAAATATTGTCAGCTCATTTCCTACATGAGGGACCAAGAAAGGGTTCCATGCATTTGGGTCATGCCAGCTGGAGTGGGGTTAAAAGTTCTTACTCATCACGTCAGTTTCTGGACATCAAGCTACAGAACAGGCCTATCTGGTCGACTCTGGCAAATGCGTGGTGACTGTGCCAATGGATTCTTTCTCCTTCCCAGAATGGCCTCATTAGTTCTTCAGATGGTCTAGCAAACCAGTTGTTGCCTGAACATGGTTGTGAGTACACAGGCCTTTCAGATCCTCATGCCTGTCCAGCCCTATCAGGTGAGCAGGTCACCAGGGTTAGTGGCCTTCCTGACAGACCACTGGCTTTGTTAGGCAGTAGATAAACCCACAGGGACACCTACCATTAGGTGTAATATTATGTTACTATACACAATACTACATTATTTACCAATAGCAGTTAGTAGCTAATTTGGGGCAGTTTAGTTTTTAAAAGTGGAAAATACGTAGTTCAGCAATGGCAACCCAAAACTATTCCTTCATTTCCGATGGCCACTTCCAGCGATAGACCCACATGATGTCCTCTTTTCCTAAATCTTCAGTTCAATTTCCTTATCATCACCCCACTCCTAACTCTCTCAAAGCCAAATGTTTGAGTATAATTTTTATGCCACTCTATTGACTGATTCACCTATGTGTTGTTTAACACTGACTGAAGTACCAGACCATGAGTTAAGAATCGGAGATACAAAAATGCATACTCATTATAGGAAGATTTCAAAAAATGAGAAACATATAACATAAAAATCTGAAAGTTCCCTTTATCTTTCCCAATTTTACTCCCTCTCTAGAGATAACCATTGTTATCTATATTTCTCATAGCTTTAAAAATGCATGTATATGTGCACATGTAGTCTCTGCATTACATGCTAAGCACATACACATGCAAGTGTTGGGATGTATGTGTGTTCATGCACAATTTTAGATATACTACTCATGAGGTTAAAGGCACAAATTATTGAAAATTATACTACATATTCTTTTTAAAGCCCCACTCTGATCTTTTGTTTTAGACAAATTCCTCAGAGTTTGCAGAAAGAAGACACCACTGGACTCACAGCCAGCTGGCCCAGAGGCTCTGTAAATATTCTTCTCACTCATTCATTCAAGAAATACTTATTGGGCCCAGACCATCTTCCAGACATTGTGTTGACCAAGAGTACGAAAATGAAGATGGAACCTTACCCTCAAGTCTGGAATACAGAGGATTAAAATGAACATATGTACTACTTTTCCAAATCAAATTCTTATCTTTTTAGAAAATAACCTCAAAAATCCTCTTGGTTATAAATAGTTTTTTTTAATTGTATAAACCCTCAGGTGTTCTAATGATAGTTGTTCAAATATTGGCCTTCCCAGGTAACAAGACATGGCAACTCAGTATCAATGCATGTCTCCCCAGAAGAGCCTTAAGAAGCAACTTTTCAGGTAACGTGAGAAACTTTGGGCAGCTTTTACATCATACTAGCCACACATGCGCAGGGCTTGCCTGATGGGAAGGATTGCTGAGGAGCACTATGTGTTTTTTATTTCTTTATAACCGAGGTCAGCTCAGTTAGAATGTGCTGACGTGGTCCTGGGTTCAGGGACAGGGGAAGAAGTGACCTAGAGACCCCTCTGTACTCCCCAGGAGATCATTATGCAGGTTGAGAGAGCTGAGAGTTCATTTGACTTCAAGCTTTAATGCCATCCTTTCCCTCTCACCTTAGTAGAAGACAGTCTCTTACTCCTTCTTTCAACTAGGAAGGAAAAGAAAGTGACTTTGGAACGTCCTATAGATGGGCTTTTATAGCTACCACTAAACTCAGTTTTAAGAACAGCATCTTCTAGTGAGAGAAAAAATTATTCAACAAATGTCCCTGATCATTTTTCCATGTCGAGTGAAAGCCCAGTCATAAATTAGACTGAATACTTAAATCATGGCATGACCTACAAGTGACCTTTTGGCTTCCATGGGTCCAGCCAGCCTGGTGACTCCCCACAACCACTGTCACCGTGGATCCATGGACGTTGTATTACAGAAGGAATGAAGGTTGTAGTGGGACTTACGTAACCCACAGACCCATCTCTATCCCAGCCCTCTGCTCACATTAACACTAAGCAGTATATCATTTAGAAAGGGGAAATGCGATCATAGCTTTTGCCCCCACACTGCTATGAAATTCCAGGCTTTTACATGCAGGAAGCTCCATGTTGATCTTGGCGTCTCCATGGGTTAAAAATCTTGTTTAAATGTTGCAGCCTTAGAATAGTCTTTGAGGTTTTTCTATGTTGTTTTATAAAAGGCTTCTGCCTGATTATTTACAGATGCTGTCTCTGAGAAAGCTGAAAATAGTCTCACTTAACGAATGCTAGAATTTGGAGTTGGGCTTCCCTTACTATTTTATGGTGAACAGTTCAACAGAGCTCAAGCCCAAAGGTTGGCCTGCTCGTCCAGCTTTAAATGGGATTTCTGTCAGTGTCTCCAGCACTGAGGTTTCTGTTGACCTGACCTCAGCCCGTCAAGCAGTCATTCATCAAAGCACTCATTCAACAAATATTTGTTGAGCCCTACTAAACATCCGGTCTTATGCCAGGTGCTGGGGACAAGGAGGTAAAAACCAAGGCTCAGCCTTGGAGGAGCTCAGTCTAAGGAGAGGAAGTAAGTCAACCAACAGCTAAAAGATGGTCTGATGAATGCTGTAACAGATAAGCAGAGCATGCTGGGGTCGCCTCACTGGACACAGGGAGGGAGAGGAGGTGAACTCCTCTCATTTCAGTTGCTCAAGCTCTCCTACCCTCACCTCGCTCCTTAACTCATAATAACAAGGTAGGACAAGCAAGGTGTGGTTCCCTTGTCTCCGTTTTATCTTTCTTCAAACCTGAATCAGGCCTCTGCCAGATTAAGAGCCCATTTTGTTTTTCAAAATCTCCAGAAAAGAACTTAGGGCAACCTTCATAAATGTGCCCAGAGCATTCTCCTACTTAGGAGACTCCTCTTTGGTCTCCATAACCACAGTCCTTGAGCTGTTGTTGAAGCTGCTTTCTCCTGTGCCTGCCTTGGCGGAAAGCTGGCCTTTGTGGAAGCATCTGTCCATACTTAGAGTCACGCCCCCGCCTTCTCTTTTCCAGGCTAAGCGGTCCAGCCCCTCCCACTCAGGGCTCGTTCATCTCCTCTCAATGCTTTCAGTGTCATGTCCTGGACTCACTCCAAACCCTCCTTATCCCTTCTCAATTACAAAACCCAGAACTGGGCCAGGAAAGGAGTGTGCTGGGCCAAAGATTTTCCTTCCCAATTCCTACAAATTCCTTAGAGTCTCCACAGGCTGGTTAAATGAGTCTCTCTTTACATGATAACCAGGGGAGACTCTGAGATGACAGCACTAGGGGAGGAGTTAGAGGAGAGTAAAATACAGCCCTTATATGTTTAATTAGGGACACATGACGCCCATGGTCATCAACATTACCACTCCTGGCACCACTAACTTCTCTCCAGAGCCAACAGGACATGTGGGTGAATAGTGGAGAGTGCTTTTGGATTAACAGTAGTACCATAAATCACTGTTACTGAGTTAAAGACTTCTCCAAGTGATTTACAACTTGTAGTAATACAGACCTGGTGAGTTTAAGAACTCACCACTCCATCTCTCGTTCTATAGTCTCTTCTTAAAGAAAAATGAACCAAAATTTAAGGTGAGAGCAATAACATAATCACATCTCATCTTGGTATAGCATTTTTTATTTCCCAAAGTACTTTCCCACATCTCACCTCACCTAATCCTCACAATAACCTTGTGCAGTGAATCTTAAATACACTGACTTACAACTAAGAAAACAGGTACAAAGGTGTTAAGCGACTTGCTCAAGGTCACAGAAAGTATCAGAGGTAGGACTCAAAGGTCTGCCTCACCTCTCTCTTTTATGCTATAACTATTTGCAAAATATGTCATAGTTACACACCAACTTTTCATATATATTATTTTATTGGTCCTCAAAACATTCCTAGGATGCAAATAAGGAACTAGCAATAATAAAAACTGTGTAGGAAATGATTGTGAAGAATTTTGAAATGGATCAGAAGGATTAATAGGTATTGTCAATGGAAAACTAGACGCTGCCTAGCGGACCCTTCTGGATTATCTGATTCTATGAGGTCTCTGCAAATGTGGGTCTTTAAGCTATTTGATAACTTGTAAGTTATAGATAACTGAGAGCAATGTAAATGATTCTTGCCCATAGACACGCAAATGAATTTGGTCCGCTGGAAGTGCAATTGATTTCCCCCTCTCTGTGGAAGAAGTCAGTTTTGCATTCACTAAGCCGATTTACTTCACAATTCCTGATTGCCTATCTATGGCACCTGCCCTTTGGATTCTCCCTTGAACTGGCTGCATCATCTTATTGATTCTCTCATTAATTAACAAGTTAAATAAACCCGTGACACATGTTCATTTGATGTTTGTATGAAAGTCATGATTTTACCTTTTAAAAGAAGTATCCTCTAACAACACTTATTTAGCTCTTACTATAAGCCCTTACTAAGGACTTTATATACATTTAATTCTCACAACCACCATAAGGTACACACTCCTATTATCTCAATTTTGTAGATGATAAGACAGAGGTTCAGAAAGATGAAATAACTTGCTTGAAGTCTCACATTCAGTAAGGGAGGGAATTACTTCTCTCTGAGGCCACTGCTATTGATTTTTCCGTGGGGTCTGCAATATCTGGAACTAAATAACTAGGGCAGCAAGGTCCCTGACAGGTGGACACATGAGTCCCTCTTGAGTAACTGCAGATGGCAGCCTGCAGTTCATGCACTGTGAAGTTAAAATCATTTTCATTTGGGACTGATCAACCTCCTGCTGAGAGACAGTCTGGGGTGCACTCGATGTTATCTGTCTCCCACACCACGTGAGTCGAAGGAAGCTGGTATCCTGGAAACAGCACTGGCTTCATCCGTAGAAGACGGGCATTCTTATCCCGGATCAGCTACTGACAAGCAGTGTGACCCTAAACAAGGCACTTAACCTTTCTAGTTCTCCTCTACAAAGTGAGGAAGATTGGATGGACAGAAGGGTAAGCAGGAGGACAAATTAAGCTGTGCCCACATACTAACAAAGACAACATGTGCTGACCCAGGTGAGCACGGTATGTGGGTCCCTGCCCTTTCAGTCAATAAACCCCAGCCTCAGGGGGAGAAAAAAATCCTCATTTTAAAACTGGTAAAGGAGCAAGAATTGCAGGTCACCAAGTACACTCAAGCAGAAATGTTGTCCCCTTTGCCCCAGCTGGGCAGAGCTGTCCTGGGTGATCTCCCAGGCCTAGCCCTTTAGAGGCTTCTTCACTGGGTCCCTGGCAGTGGCTCAGGGATGCAGCCCCTTTGGAAGAAAAGTGGAACTCTATGGCTGGGACTCAAAAGATCTAAGGCTTATCTATGAAACTATTAATTCCTAGAGGAGAAAGACCTTGTCTTTTTTATCTTGGTGTCTCCCCAGTGACTTGCACAGCTCATAACTAGTTCTCAAAAGTGCACTGAATTGAATTGAATACAAGCCCATTAACTAGTTAAATAGTTGATGCAACAAACATATTTATGGGTCATCTACCACAGGCCCGGCAATATCCCAGATGAAGGAGACCTCGACCCCATCCCACAGTGCTCATGGGGCAAGTGAGACGTGCTCCCCAGATTCCACTCTCCTCTCCGGTTGCCTTTGGGGAGACACTCTCTTCCCTTTTCAAAGTTGTCTTTGGTGTTTAACTATCATCTTTTAAAAATATGCAATTCTACATGCACTGTTACTTGCCCCCATGGAGGTCCTACTTAAAGAGATTTTTCCAACAAATATCGATTGCATGCTTACCATGGGTTATGCCTTGTTCTATGCTCTGGATTCAAACAGAGAAAGTCTCTGCTCCCATAGAGTTTACTTACATTTTAGGGTGACACAGGGTGGTAAGAGGAGATAGATGAAACTAAAAGAATTTTTTAAAAGGAATATAGGGGCCGGCCCCGTGGCTGAGAGGTTATGTTCCTGTGTTCTGCTTCAGTAGCCCAGGGTTCTGCTGGTTCGGTTCCTGGGCGCGGACATGGCACTGCTCATGAGGCTGAGGCGGTGTCCCACATGCTACAACCACAAGGACCCACAACTAAAAATATACAACTATGTACCGGGGGGCTTTGGGGAGAAAAAGGAAAAATAAAAGCCTCAAAAAAAAAAAGGGAATATAAATCGGAAAGGAAAAAGTAAAATTGTATCTATTTGCAGATGACACGTTATATATAGAAAGCCCTAAAGATACCACCAAAAAACCCTTAGAACTAATGAATGAATTCAGTAAAGCTGCAGGAAACAAAATCAATATACAAAAATCTATTGCATTTCTAAACACTAACAATGAACTATCAGAAAGAGAAATTAATAATCCCATTTACAATTGCACCAAAAAAAAATACTTAGGAAAAAATTTAACCAAGGAGGTGAAAGACTTGTACACTGAAAATAATAAGACATTGATGAAAGAAACTGAAGAAGACACAAATAAATGGAAAGATATTTCATGCTCAAGGATTGGAAGCATTAATGTTGTTAAAATGTCTATACTACCCAAAGCAATCTACAGATTCAATGCAATCCTATCAAAATTTGAATGGCATTTTTCACAGACATAGAACAAATAATCCTGAAATTTGATAGAACCACAAAAGACCCCAAACAGCCAAAGCAATCCTGAGAAAGAACAACAAAGCTGGAGGCATCACATTTCCTGATTTCAAACTACACTACAAAGCTACAGTAATCAAAACAGTATGGTACTGGCATTAAAAAAAGACCCACAGACCAACAGAAGAGAAGAGAGAGTCCAGAAATAAACCCACATATATATGGTCAATTAATTTCTAACAAAGGAGTCAAGAACTTACAATGAGGAAAGAGTAGTCTTGTCAATAAATGATGCTGGGAAAACTGGACAGTCACATGCAAAAAGAATGAAACTAGACCATTATCTTACACCATACACAAAGATAAACTCCAATTGGATTAAAGACTTGAACATAAGACCTGAAACCATAAGACTCCTTTAAGAAAACAGAGAGTAACCTTCTTGACATTGGTCTTGGCAATGACTTCTTGAATTTGACACCAAAAGCAAAGGCAACAAAAGCAAAAATAGATAAGTAGGATAACATCAAATTAAAAGGCTTCTGCAGAGCAAAGGAAACCATCAACAAAATGAAAAGACAATCTATGGAATCAGAGAAAATATCTGCAAATCCACTAAGGGGTTAATATCCAAAATACGCAAGGAACTCAAACAACTCAATAGCAAAAAGCCAAATATGTAACCCAATTAAAAAATGGGTAAAGGGGGCCGGGCCAGTGGCGCAGCAGTTAAGTGCACATGTTCCACTTTAGTAGCCCAGGGTTCGCCGGTTCGGATCCTGGGTGCGGACATGGCACTGCTTGACAAGCCATGCTGTGGCAGGCGTCCCACATATAAAAAAGTGGAGGAAGACGGGCACGGATGTTAGCTCAGGGCCAGCCTTCCTCAGCAAAAAGAGGAGGATTGGCAGCAGTTAGTTCAGGGCTAATCTTCCTCAAAACAACAACAACAACAACAAAAATGAGCAAAGGATCTGAGTAGACATTTTTCCAAAGAAAACATATAGATGGCCAACAGGTACATGAAAAGGTGCTCAATATCACTAATCATCAGGGAAATGCAAATCAATACCACAATGAGCCATCACCTCACACCTGTTAGGATGGCTATCGTCAAAAAGAAAAGAGATAATAAATGCTGGTGAGGATGCAGAAAACAAGCGGGAATGTAAACTGTGCAACCACTATGGAAAACAGTATGGCGGTTCAAGTAAGTAAAAATAAAATTACCCTATGATCCAGCAATCTCACCTCTGGATATAGATCCAAAGGAAATGAAATCATTATCTTGAAGAGATATCTGGACTCCCATATTCTTTGCAGCATATTCACAATAGCCAAGGTTTGGAAGCAACGTAAATGTCTGTTGATGGAAGAATGGATAAAGAAAATGTGAAAAATCATATTTTTATATGTATATATTTGTGTGTGTGTATGAATACATATAAATGTATTTGCATGCATTTTGATACATATTGTGTTTATTTATATATATATTTGATTATATATATTTTGATACATATATGTATATATACACACAGAATGGAATATTATTCAGCCTTTAAAAAGAAAGAAATCCTGGAATTTGCAACAAAATGGATGAACCTGCAGGGGATTATGCTAAGTGAAATAAGCTAGACAGAGAAAGACAATACTGCATGGTATCGCTTGTGTATGAAATCTAAAAAAAAGTCAAACTCTGTGAGTAGAAAGATAACTGCCAGGGGCTGGGGAATGAGGGATCTAGGGAGAGGGTGGTAAAAGGATACAGGCTGTCAGTTCTAAGATGAATGAGGTCTGAGGATCGAATGTAAAACATGGTGACTATAGTTGATAACACTGCTCTGTACAACTAAAATTTGCTAAGAGAGTAGAACTTAAATATTCTCCCCAAAAAAGAAAAAATAGTAAATATGTGAGGTGATGGATGTGTTAACTTGATGGGGAGAATACTTTCTCAACATACACATACAGCAAATCATCACACGGTACACTAAATATGTTACAATTTTGTCAATTATATCTCAATAAAACTGAAAAAAGAACTTTAAAAAATTTTACGCTATGAAACTTTAAAAAGTTATTAGAAATCTCATCTTGAATTTCAAAAATAAAATAAACTAAAAAATAACCTAAGCAAGAAAACCTCATACCTTTCATATCTTTCCAGAACAAGTTAAATGATGGCAAAGAATTTTGATTTCCATGATTCTCGGATATCTCCCATTTTCAGAGAATAGAGAAATCAGATCTCTTTGTTAAAATTAGTGCTAAGTAATTGGTTACTTCAAGTTACTCATTGGGTACCTGAATCAAATGGATCACAATACATGCCATGGATTGCTCAGCAATCTGTTTTATGGCTAAAAAAGTAATTGATTAGAAATTATATCCAATTAATATAAACAGACACATTTCTGTGGGAGATAATTACTTTATGGGGGCTGGCCCCGTGGCCGAGTGGTTAAGTTCTCGCACTGCCCTGCAGGCGGCCCAGTGTTTCGTTAGTTCGAATCCTGGGCGCGGACATGGCACTGCTTTTCAAGCCACGCTGAGGCAGCATCCCACGTGCTAGAAGGACCCACAACGAAGAATATACAACTATGTACCGGGGGACTTTGGGGAGAGAAAGAAAAAAATAAAATCTTTAAAAAAAAAAAAAAGATAATTACTTTAAACAAAGTATTATTCCCTAAATTAAGCAGCATTATATTTAACTAGATAATTAAAAACTTTTTTGAGACAAATTAAAAATTATAGTCCATATAATTTGGGAAAATAATAATTAAGACACCAAACTATATAAAAATATAATGGTTTTTCCATTAAGATTTGATTAACTTAATGTTTTCTCCCCCTTGGATTAAATTACATCGTGCCAAAAGGAACTCACCCTTCAGCAAATTTTCTAAGAAATGAATATAACATTTATTAGGGAACACAAACACTCTAAAGGAATCTTTTTTTTTAAAGATATTTTTTAACCAGATGGAAGGCTTTACTTTAAAAATGTAAAAGGTCATAAAGTCCCCCCTTTTGGGGTAATCATAATTTTTTAAACAGGGCAAAGTGTATATTATAAGCTTACAAATGAGACTTTCAATTCTTTAAAATGCAGTGGGGAGTGATTATTCCTGAACAGTAAGGAGGAAAATCCCTCTGAGATTGTGATGTCACGGAACTTGAGACGAAAAATATACTCTTGTGGAGACACTGTTAGTTAACCATCTGCTCTGTGTTTGCGTGTTTTCTTAATGACAGCATTTTGTGTCCCCCATTGTAAGGGAGAGGGTTTCAAAGTACTTAAACTATTGTTAGGACAACGTGTTCTCTACACTTGGCTGATTTGTTAATAAACACCACGAGCTATTTTCTGATGCAATTCATTATCAGCAGAAGCTACAGAAGAATATGCACCAGAGTGCAGGGAAGGAGGACAGCGTGATGGCAGATGTGGATTTGAACGTCTCATTCCAGGCCTACGTGAATGAACGAAATCTCAGTGAAGACCACGTAGAGAGGAGACCTACATTCTCAGAGCAATTCTGCACCACCCCATCTGTGGAATCCAGCTCTCTTTACTCTAATCCTTGTTGTCTTTATTTTAATTCACAGCTCTGATTACTGCTCTATTTTTTATTCATTTATTTTCCCTCTCTCCCAGTAGAATGTGAACTGCCTGAGGGCAGGGCTCTGGCTTGCTCACTGCTGCATCCCTAGCCCCTGGAACAAGGCCTGAAGATTGAAGTTGCTCAGTAAATATTTGGCGAAAGAATGAATAAATCCTTTGGAGAACTGCAGACTCTGGAACTTGACCTATTAAGTATCCCTATTTTGAAAAATTATATTTTTCAAGAGCTCTTTCCTAATTTATTATTTATTGATAAATTACTAATAGTACATTTTGAAAAATAATGTTCCCTTTCACTTATATGGTAAATTTGAAACTTACAGTGAATTAAAAATTCTAAGGTTTTATTTGTACAGACAAAACTGCTCAGAATATGAGTATGAACGGACTAAGGTAAATTTATAAATCCAGCCTAGTATATAAGAAGCAGAAATTTTTTTAAACTGAAAAGTCAATTTTAAATTGTTTTCAACCTGTCTTTATATCACTACAAAAAACAATCATCATACAGACACAAATCCAACTGAAGGACTGAATATTCTAAAAAAGAGGGAAAACTTTGACTGTAAAGTCATTGTCGTGTGAAAGAACATTTTTAGGACCCAAAATGAAGAATATTAGGAGTAATAAAACTAGTTTTCCTAACAAAGATGTTTTGTTAACCCAAGGAGTCAAAATTCTAAAAATATAAAATGACCCTATGATTATACCCTTCATCAACTTCACATGTAGACGGTTGTTCACTTTGCATTTAAATGGGTGGCAACACAGGAACTTTGGTCATATCATGTGGCCTCTTACAGCTGGTCAACACATTTTATCATGACTTGCCTACTGATGTGGGATGTGGATCAAGCACTTCATAGTTTGCATCTCCGTCTTATAATACATTGGAGATTCTTCAGGATAAAGATCATGTCTTACTCATGCTTATTCCTTGAAGCACTCTGGAGAGTGCCTGGCACACAGCTGGTACTCAATAAAATCACAGTTGGATGAATGAATGACCCATGGAATGTGGAGGGGGAAGGAGAGAGTAGAGGTCAACTGAGGTTTCTAGCTCGGATGAATAGTGACGGCATTGACGCCAGTGGGAATTCATGAGAAGGAGCACAGTGGGAGCGAGCTAATGACTTTGATTTGGGACATGTTGGGTTTGAAGTCCTGTTACATATCTGGGTGGAGAAGTCCAGTAAGTAGTTGGGAAAACTAGGCTGCAGCTCAGGAGAAGTACCAGGGCTCCTTCTCTCACATTCATTTGTCCTTGGTTCCCTCCAACATTCAGAGGGGTATGTTGGAAAAGCAGCAGCAACAGTAGTAGTCTAGTGGTGATGGTGATGACGATGATGATGATGATGATGATGATGATGATGGTGATGACGATGATAATAACTGCTAACAATTATTGAACCACTGAACCGTCGCCATGAGCCAGACACTGTGCTAAGAGTTTATACATATGATCTCATCTAACTCTTACAAAAACCCAGTGAGGTAGATGCCAGTATTATCTAGGGAGGTTAAAAAATTTGCCTGTGGTCTGTTACAAGTCCATACTCTTAATCATTTTATTAAAATCCAAACCAACCCAAGACGACTTGAGGAATATAAAGAAAGAGTATGCCATACTTAAAATATATAATATATCTTCTCTATATGCCCATCTAGGCTTAGGTCTGGAACTGGATCATAGTGAACCTGGACTTGATTATGTCCATTCACTAACCTCATTAATTTATCCATTCACTTACTAATAAATACTTATTCAGTTCCAGATATTACGTTAAGCGCTGGCATCTATATTAAAGAGCTAGTTCTGAAATCTACATTAAAACAATTAAGTACTAAAATAATGTTATCATCAACAATAACAATACTAACAGCAGGGATTTATAAAACACAGTGAAAGAGGCAAAAGAGTATAATGGATATTCCTACCGCAAAAGGAGCTTGGTGTCCAGGAATCCACGCTCAGCTCAGCTACTAACCTGGCAACAAAACTTCATTTAGCCTGGCTGGGTCTCAAGGTCCTTACATAAAAACTAAGGGGTAAGATTACAGCCCATTCTGCTATATTGCTTGTTTTGAAAATACAAATTCTTTCCAACTCATTTGATATATTAGGGAACAATTTGAGCATGACATGAATTTTGCTTTCCTGCTTATGCACAATTTCTTCTGTGAAAAACACTAAGTGAATGGAGAAAACTTCATCCAGCTGAACTGAGTCTCACTGGAATACACGAAACATACAGACACTCTTTAAACATCTCCCAGCTACCTCCGTTCACCACGTATCGTGAGCCGCACCCATCAACATCTGGTGTCAGAACTTTCCATCTCATATCAGACAGCCCCCTTTCAACCCCTTCACAAAAACTCACAAGTTGCAACCTTCCGGTGCCTCCCTCCTAAAGCAAACTTTTCAAGGCAAAGTGCCTTGTTTATTACAGTATTTCTGTATTTCTTAACCATTTAACATGTGTAAAACAGTGCTAACATTTTTATTAGGATCTGATCTCTTTTTTTATACAGGTCACTGGTGAAGTTTTTAGCCTTGTGCCCCTTACTCAACTTTTCCCATAAGCCTGTGGTTTTCATCTCATGATTCTGCCTAGTGTGGTGGTTTTTAGGAAGGCAGTACGCTGCGTGACAGCAGACCTGACTGTATTAAGATCAGTTTCAAATTTAACATTCAGTTCTGCATACCTTCCCTATGTGATTCCTAGAACAAATGTTTACCTTTGGTAATCCTTTAAACGAAACTAAACACACTGAATCACATCCATAGGAGGCTGAAAATAATAGGGATCACTTATGTAAGTCTGAGCTTACTTTTATTTTTCCTATGAGGAAAAAAAGGATCAAGTCATACAACTAAAATGACCATGCACTCACTATGCACTTCCTTGCACTTGGAAATTCAGCATTTTCGAAAGCTGCCCTTTGGTTTCCTACCTCAACTGGGGATGCTTGGGCCTTCATTTAAGGCAGGACTCAAATGGGTCCAAGAAACTCAATCGAGTCTGAAGGCTATTGGGATGCTGCTGCCAGTTTCTTCTCTGAGACTCCTGTGGTAACTGAACAATTGGTTTCTTAGAAGATTCTGGCACCCCCAGGAGCCGGTGAAGTCAAGTTGTTTCTCAGCCTAGAAGCCAATGAGCTCTAAGAGTCACCACTTACAGAAGAAAACAGAAGGCTTTACAGGCCTGGTCTGATCATTACATCCTGAATCTGAGTCTGCCCTGTTTACTGAAGAGATTTGTTTGTGGCAGCTGGTAATCTTCTAAATAAAACTAAGAGAGAGAGAGGAAAGGAGAAGAGAAGGGTTAAGAACCCTGAAAAGTCTACCACAAAAATCAAATTCATACTCCAAGACTGAGTCATTACACAAACATACAAGGCCATCATTCTTATTACTAATAACATAACACTACTGGAATATTATCCATTAATCATTAAGCCATTCTCATTGACTGGGAAAAAGGAATAGGAATTATTAAAATATGTGCTTTCTACAGATAACAAAATACTGTGAAAGAATATGCCAACAATTGAAAAGTGGTTCAAAGCACCATTTGCCAATGCAAGAAATAAAAGAATATGAACTGTTTAAAATTGCAGATATTTTAAAAATATACAAGCCAATAATGGCTGATAATGATCTAGAAGGATAAAGGCTGCCGCCATCTCCTTCCTGGTGTGACGCAATGGATTATCAAACTCAAATCCCTATGTCAGATACCGCCTCTCTCTGATCACTTCCCTACTCACCCTGCCATCAAAATGATCTTCCCAAAGCTCGTACTTGAAGCTCACTCTGCTCCGCTGTCACACAGTGACTCCTTTTCCTCACAGACTACTTCAGATGGCTTTTAATGCAAACATCATCTGCACCGCACCCCACTGACTTCGCCTAAACCATCTTTTCCTGCTTCATCTCTCATCCTGGCCATCCACACATCCCTCAGTTGAGCCAAACCACCTGCCAATTCTTAGAAGAAGTGCCCTACCTGACACTTTCCTCCAGGCCAATGCTCATACCATTTGCTCAGCTTGGAATGTCAATCCCCTCATCCTTGCCTATTGTCTGACTTCCCTGATCTGGACTAGCAGCTTTTTGGTGCTGACTTAGTACTTCTTATTCCTGATATTATAATTCTCTTCACTTAACTTCCCAAGATGGATTCTGACTTTCTTAAAGATTTTAGCACTTGGCATACTCTCTCACACATAACGAACACTCTATTAATGTTCACTAAAATGTAACTGGGTTGAACTTCTAATTAGAGAAAGGATGAGAAATTCTTTGAGAGATATACATAAATTCTTTGTACATATATACACACATACATACACACATATGTGTATATATACATATGCACATACATAGATATACATATACACATGTGTATATATATGTATATTATACATATAGATGTTTATATATATATATGGCTGACACATATTTAAAGTATCTTTGTATACACTGGCTTTTTCTGAATATCCAGAGGTAGACAAAGCATTCAGAATTTTGCCTAACAAAAAAATGCTTCTGGATATACAAAATCTGGATATTGTACTGTACTGAGTAACTTTCTACACATAAGTTGAAGAAACTCAATTGTTTTCAAAATGCAAAAAGTGTTGAAATATAATGACTATTATTTTTATGGGTCAGTTTAAAGAATTTCCTGGAACTTCGCACTCTTGTTTCTGATAACACACAACAGAAATTTGGACTGAAATCTAGACTCTTCATCTCCGACTCACAGCAAATGTCTGCAAAAGACTCTTGATTGTGTTTCTGGCAGTCAGATATTCTTAATAACTGTTCACCTTTCCCCTTTGGTCTTCTATGTGTCTGTGTTGTCTCTGGAGAGAATTTAAGTCAGAATCCGTGACTAATGTGCATAGTATGTCAGCCAGACTATTGCTACAAAACAAGTAACCTCCAGCTAGCCATCACCTCTTTGTCATAACATTGCTTCTTAGTCAAGTTACTTGACTGCATGAAAGAGCCCTACTTAGTGATTAAAATTCTGCTTAAATTGGCCCTGCTCTACCAGGGGGCTAGGTAGAGAAAAGGGTCTCTCTCAGCTAGAGATCTGTTTAATTTGCAGGTAATAAAGGAAAAAAGAAAGGGTGGCTTTCAGGAATTTAGATTTGGGGTCCTACACGGTAAATGTAGTTTTGGTCTAGACGTTACATAGATCCCCTCTGTGTTCAACTGGGATTTTCAGGCTTTACTTTCAGCCTGTCCGGGGTCATCTGAAGCAAAAGTCACAACCAGAGGTAGATACCACATGGAGGCAAGTTGTTTTCCTAAACAGCTACGAAAGAGTATTGCACTGTTTTCTGATGATCTTACTTGTGTCAACCTTTCTTCCACAACCAGACTACAAGTTTCTTGAGGCCAAGTCCCATGTTTTATATTTGATTTGTCTCCCTCATTTGGCTGGTAGAGTTACCAATGTTGAAATATCTAGCACATGCTCAATTAATTGGTTTTGCCATAAAAACAAAAGCAGCACAGTATTTGTGGTTTTTGGAGCTTTCCAGCTCATGACTAGAAATAACCATACATTTATACAGCCCAGGAGCTTCTAAGGTGAGAAGCAATTCTCTGAGGGGAATAAAATCAGAGGTGGGGGCAAGGGGGACAGTGGAGGAAGGGAGGCAGCAGTCACTAAGGTGAAGTTACAGGGTACAGTAGGCTCTCTTGGCCCAAACCAGGGCCTCTCTTACCAGGACTCTATATTTTCAGAGAACAGCTCCATTAAATATTGATGATAGGACTGTAAAAGGCCTAGAATTAAATTCCAATCCTGTTTTAACTTTATGGGATATGCAACATAAAGACTGAGGAAGAACATCTGGGCCACTGGGCCACAATACACATGTTCACAGCTGGAAGAGATCATAGATGACCCAAGTTAAATTAGCTTCAGGGTGGCCACCTGCACAACATTTTCATTTCTCTAAAATTCTTTCCCCTGCCCATTTTGACCTGTCCCATGACTCTCCCCTTAAACTGGATTTTTTTCCCAAGTCTATTTCCGTCGTCTCTTTTCTCTCATCCTCTCAAGTTGGTTTTCATTGCGTTGGCGGTGCGTGTGCACACACACAGAATGAGGAACTTGCAATCATTTGCTCAGTTGATAGCTGGTTCAGTTATCTCTCTTTAGTATATTCCTAAGTACAATTAGAAAGGACAGGAAATGACTCCAGGGCTAAAAGTTTTATTCTGATTTGGATAAGTGGCTTGAGTCAACCCAGATGGTGATACTTCATGTGACAGTATTTCAGTTAAAAGAAGAATCTTTGGAGAAATAATAATCATGACAATAGTTTGCATTTACTGAGCCCTTACCAGATGACAGACACTTTTCTAAATTCTTTTGCATCAATTCATTCATTTAATGAGCTATTTGAGCTATTAATTGGGTAAAAAAAAAAATCCCTAATATTTCTCTGACAACTAATAAAACAGACTAAGGAAAGTAAAATTTAAAGCTTTGACTTGTCATCCCATAGCACACTTATTTCTGAAGAAATATGCTTTTTAGAAATTTACAGTCTACATACCTATGTTACATATATATAGTCGATTAAAATTCAGCTTTGAACTCTTGGAAATATTTTGAGTTTAACTTTTAAAAAAAATTACAAAAGGGGTAAAATGACATATGTGCTAGATTGTAATGTAAAAGCCATATTCTTAAATAAATGTAAAAAAGGAATTAATTTGGTCATAGAGATACTATTGGATATAAAAAAGTAGACATGAGTGATTTCAGATGTTGTAAAGCCGGAGTGCCAGCATAAACCTCATGCTATTACAACCCAGGCTGAGAGAGGAATTAATAATTTACTTTTCCTAACTCTCTTCTCCCAAGTTGATAGCTTAGCCTCAAATATAAAATGGTACTATATCATGGAGCTAAAATTCATTCCAAATTTTAACATACTCTATATTTCTGCCAACTGCTTATTATTTTTAAACATATTAAAATCTTAAGTGAACATGTGTCCTTTCACTTTCAATCATTTAAAGATTTATACATCAAGTTTAGCTGTACTTCATGGAAAACGACGAGATACAGGGAAGATAAAAATTCTCATTCCACAAAGTCCCCATCACCTCACATCTACCAACTTTCATCGACTCTCTCTGAATAGCCACAGAGGACAGAAGAATACACCTGAAGTTAGGTGGTGAGGCCACGATTTTGGAAAGTTAAAGAGCAGCTGGCAGGAAGGAAGAATAACAAAGCAAGCAGGAATAATAACTTGAATAGAAACTGGCTGCTCTTAACATGCCTCGTCCACCTGGGACACTTTCTCAAGACCCAACTCAAACTTCTCCACCTTCCTCTGACAGTACCTTTGCCCTGAGAAATCAACTGCAGCCCAGCATTCTTTTTTCCAATAATTTTATTGAGATCATAATGGGTTATAACATTGTGTAATTTCGGGTGTACATTATTATTAATCAATTTCTAAATAGACTTCATCATGCTCACCATGAGTAGTCTAATTTTTGTCCATCACCATATATGTCTGCCCCTTTACCCCTTTCACCCACCCCCAGCCCCCTTCCCCTCAGTTAAGCACTAATCTGTTGTCTTTATCCATGTGTTTGTTTATCTTCCACATATGAGTGAAATCTTGCTGTATTTGCCTTTATCTGTCTGGCTTATTTTGCTTAACATCATACCCTCAAGGGCCATTCATGTTGTCGCAAATGGGATGATTTTTTCTTTTTTTATGCCTGAGTAGTATTCCATTACACCACATCCTTTCTATCCAATCATCCGTAGAAGGGCACTTGGGTTGCTTCCACGTCTTGGCCATTGTGAATAATGCCGCAGTGAACATAGGGGTGCATAAATCTCTCTGGATCATTGATTTCAAGTTCTTTGGATAAATACCCAGTAGTGGGATAGCTGGGTTATACGGTATTTCTATTTTCAATATTTTGAGAAATCTCCATAGTGTTTTCGATAGTGGCTGCAGCCCGGCATTCTTTATACAAACTTCCACAATGGCACACTCTTTGCTGTTTTATAATTATTTGTTTCCATGCCTGCTTTTTCCTCAAAACCATGAACAACTTAAGAGATATTTCTTTTCTTCTGATTTACTGTCCTTATGCCTATACCAACCAAAATGGTACATCATCTTTGATGCTTCATAAGTATTGGTTGGATAAATGAATGAATGAGTGAATGAACAAATGAATGGAAAGAGGTATCTATACCAACAAGGGAGAGAAAAACTGGAACACAGAGAGGAGAAAATCAGATCCTGATAGCCACAATTCAAAATTTTTAAACCTCATGTTCTCCAGAAGCATGCATTTTTTTCATTTTTCCAATTATTTCTATCTATCAACCTTTATTGAGATATAATTCAAATACCATAAAATTCATCTATCTGGAGAACAGCACATATAGTAATAATAATTAGGAAGGAGTATAACAACTCACACTTGAATAGAGTTTTACACAAAAGCATTTTCACATATGTTAACGCACTGGATTCTTCCAACATTTCTTTAAGTTACATACCATAGATTTTATCATCCCCATTGTACATATCAGGTACCTCAGTTTTGGAAAGGTTAAACTATTCACAGTCACAGATGATTCTGGGAAACGCGGGGTTAGACTGAGTTAACTTTACTCGGGGCTTCACTTTAAAGTGCTATGCACACTTTAATGTGCTATGCACACTCTACTTCCCCAAAGGAGGCTATGCTATGCAGCTTTTCCTGCACTGACATGATCAAGAGGCATGTTTTCAAGGATCATTTTTGGAGACTATCTTCAAGGAACACACTTTGGGAAACACTGGACTTAATCATTCAGTGTTCATTTGGAAGTGCTCATCATACTACATGACACAGGTATGTAATGGTGAGCAAAGCAGACATGGTCCTTGCCTTCTCTAGCTTACAGACTGCACTTTAGGGCATTCATGGTATGGATGTAGAAGGACACTGTCCACACGCCTATACCATGTTCCTTACCCAGATTTGTGAGAAAAAGAAAATATATTAGGGGATTGGAAAAATAATTAGTCAACCAGCATTTATTGAACATCTACTGTGTGTTAGGTAATAAGGATGAGAGGAATGAGACAAAATCTCTCCCCTCAAGTTGTACAGAGTCTACAGAACAGCCAAGTATAAGAAACATTATCATTCGATACAATGAATGCCACAATAAAAGAATGGAATGAGTAATATTGGAGAACCAAAAGAGGACACCCAAATCGGCTGGAGGTGGGGAGAGGGGGCAAAGTGGCAGAGAAATGCAATGCTTAAACTGAGTCTGGAACTATGAGTAGTAGTTAAATGTCTAAAGTCTCTTCCAGTATTATCATTCTGATTTCTTTTACCACTTCACTCTTAAAATGAAATTCTAGAAGCTAATAAAAAAAATTGCTTCTGATGACCACCATTAGGAAATGAGAAGGCTTACATACAGGTACTGGGAGCCTGTATGCCAATGCTGTATCCTTGATGCTGGGGACATCTGAGGAGTAAGTCAGAGAATGATGCAGAGAGAGAAGAAGACATTACAAAGTGTGAAATGGAGGCTGGCATTTTCTTTCCTCCATATTCGTACCATGGCTCGATTTTCCATCTCCACAACAAGTCTTCGATTATGACATCTATGCAGAGGGCATGTGACTCTTTACCGTCAGCCCTGACTTCTCTCCTGAGCTCTTCATGGGGAGGTCCAACTCTGTGTACATACTTCTACTTGAAAATCTTATTGTCACCTCACACTGCTTTCCTCATACTAGGTAATAGCCATAGGTCACCTCATAAGGATTCCTGAGTCCAATCTTTCCTTTCTTTCAATTCATTTTACACACTGCAACCAAACTAATGTTCCTAAAACAGAAGTTATGGTATGGCTCCACTATGTGACAGCATCCAGACTTTCTAAGCTGATCTCCAACAAATCCCTTGTCTCACTCAGGACAGGATCCTAGAATAATGGATAGGAGCATGGGCAAAAGGCCTGCCTCTAGGACTTGTCTCCCATGGCTTTGGGCAAATAACCAAGCCTGGAGGACTGACTGAGAAAACCCATGCTAATGCTTGGCCCAGATCCAGCACTCAGTCCCCCTCAATAAGGAAGGCTTACTTACTAAGTTTTGTGTGTTCTTGACCTTTGCTTTTTTCATATACTGCTTCTCCTATGTGAGTTCAAGTTTCATCTTGCTTGTGAAACTTTCTTTCAGCCCTCCAGCCCAGAATGACCTCTGCTTCTCCAAACTCCTAGGACCTTTACCAACAGCTCCTCTCCACAATCCAGAGCCAGCTCTCTGAAAGGTAGAAGTCACTGTAAGAGTTTATTTGATCCAGTCAGTTGCTAGCAAGAGAGTCATCTCTTTTTACTGGTGAATCAAGGCTGTCTCATACATAATTCTGATTGTTCACTAATTTTCTATATGTGTATTAACATGGAATATATATATATATATATATATATATACACACACACACGAAAATATGTATACTATATGTGCAAATTCTCTTTCCAACTACTTTGTAAGCTTTTGAAGAAAAAAACACTTTTCTGCTTTTCCCATAGCACCTAAAATATAGTATGTACTTGAGTATTTAACTGACTTTAGGTGTTTTCAGACTGGAATTAAATTATTGATCAAAATCTCCAAATCTGGAAAAACAGATATATCCATTTTCTCATGCTGGAAGAAACCAAAGGTCAAACCTGAAAGAAACTCAACTAGCTTGTATCTCATTTTCATGTTTTTTGGTTAGTAGAGTAAAACCACTCTAATTTTTCATTTAAATATCCTCTTGGGGCTTCTTAACCACTACTGAAATGGTGGTTAAGAATAGCTGGCTCTGGAAGGGTGGCTGTCCTCTCAGGTTTTCATGGGAATGTGTGTGTTCATGAATCCCAGGTTTCTTGGCTCCAGATTTATGTCTGTGTTCCCTCAGCCTACTGGTGTAGGATGAGGGGAAACAGAACCAGGGAAATGGGTCGTGGAGTGGGAGCATAAGGATAAGGGTTATTTTATGATGGGAAAGAGAAGGCAAAGAAAAAAGGGGGGTTCTCTCCAAACTTTTTTGATCAAACACCCTTATCAAAAACAAAGTAATCAGCAATCATCCTTCAGTATATGCATTTTATTTATAAATTACATACATACACTATGTGTATACACACATTAAACAGTATTACAACTTAAATGGCTTTCTCTTTCTTCAGATAAAAAATAAACTTGTTTATACTGCACTTTGGAGATCTCTGGAGTCTAGAATCCATAGCTAGGGGCTAGACCAGTGAAAAGGCTGTGGCAGCTGAAAAGGTTGACAAAATTGAAGCTAAACCTAAAAATAATATACCATCTGTACAGTTAATAAAGCCATGCGGATAGAAAACATAAGCACACATTTACATTTCAGTGTAAAATGTAAGCAGTGGTTTTGATATGAAATTAATTTATTTTTGAGACACGATATTCCCAAAAGTGGCTTTCGATCCTGAGACACTCAACTTTCTTGGAGCACTATTTTTTTGTTGTTGTTTGTTTGGAGGAGGAGTGTGGGATAGACAGGGGAAAGAAAAGGTTAAAATATAAACATAGGTATGAAAAACAAGAAAACTATCTTTTCCTAATGTGAATACAACTTTTATTTGAAAAAATATATATCTCTATATAAATGAGATAGACACATGGTATTTCCACATTGACTTAACGCAAGCAATTTAGAGTTGTCAGCGACAATATCCTGAAATCCTCCCGCCGGGTCTCAAACCCATGGCAACTGCAGCTCTCCCAGTGGTATGTGAGATCTGACAGAGGGGAACACGCACAATGCTTGCCCAGACCTAGGAAAATACTTCCTTGATTCCTCGTGTTTTGTTTTTACTTTGTCAGTTTAAGCTATTTTTATTTGTTGAAATATTTTTCTTATGTATTATTTTAAAATGGAGGTCAAACATGACTCATTGCCCTCTTTCTACAACATTCGCAGTTTGTTTCTTCCAGTTGAAAATGGTTTTCCACAGGATGTTTGCACTCCGAGGTGAACGTATAATACGGCAATCAGACCTGACCAGTGCAATAATTTTCATATGGAGAAGACAATGAAACGAATGCCAGAAAGTGCAATAACACGCACTTGTTCTTTCAGTGTGGCACAAAGTAGGCACCAGCAGATTCCATTTCAGAGCACCCTGGAAAAAACATAACTGTTCTCTCCTATGTTATGGCTACCACTTCTCAACCTTGCTCCTTTTAACTTGCAGGTGTCGCCTACATCATAATGTAAGATCTTATTCATTTGAATGCCAATCATTCATGTTTATGAAAATTCTGATAGCGATGGACTGACATTTATCTTTTTTTAACAGAACTTTATTGAGATATATTCACACACCATACAATTCACCCAGTTAAAGTGGTCAATTCAATGGTTTTTAGGATATTCACAGAGTTGTGCCACCATCACCATAATCAATTCAAGAACAATTTTCAACATCCCAGAAAGAAACCGAATACCCATTAGCAGTCCTCCAGCTCCTGTGCCAGCCCCTGGCAACCACTAATCCATTTTCTGTCTCTATAGATTTGCCTGTTCTGACACTTAATATAAACAGAATCATTTTGTCTCTGGTTTCTTTCATTTAGCATAAGACTTCCAAGGTTCATCCATGCTGAAGCATGTACTGGTACTTCCCTTTTACAGCTGAATAATATTCCATTTTATGATTGTACTACATTTTATTTATCCACTCATCAGTTGATAACACTTGGGCTGTTTCCATCTTTTGGCTATTATGAATAATGCTGTCACAGACATTCATGTGCAAGTTTCATGTGGACACGTTTTCATTTCATGCCTAGGAGTGGAATTGCTGGGTCACATGAAACTTCTATGTTCTATCCTTTGAGGAACTCCCAGATTATTCTGACATTTATCTTTTTATCTATGTAAATAAGTTTTGTGAACAAATTAAAATGCAAAATGCAAAAGTAAGAATATTCTGCCTCTTTTCTAAAACAATTTCCAAATCTTTCAAACTTTTAGCAATATTTGCATAAAATATTTACTATTAACTGCAAATTATTCTGTCTTATCAGACCAAGTCCAGTTTATCTTAATGAACACTGTAACATTTGTCAGCCATTCATTTGTATTATTGAGCACCCCTAAAAACAACCAAAAAGGCATTTACTTCATTCACATTTTCCATGTGACTTCTCCCTAATTATCCTGAATTATTTTACCCATTTATCTTCAGAATAAAGGGTGCTGGGGCACACAAACACATCAGTAGGCTTCTGGAAAAATTACACATTCATCCTTGACAGTAAACCTTGAGTGGTCAGTACCACTTTCACAGTTATTCTTGGTCATTTGTACTGGTTTATCGTCCCATGTTAAAATACCAACTATTTATGTGCTCCTCTGGCTCGTGACTGAAGGGGGTGACTCCCTCCTGGGAATAACATGGCTTTTAAGTCAGACAGTCATATGCTGCATCCCTATGAAAGACTGTTCGCACTATGCAAACAACACACGCATTCTAGCTTTCTCCTTGGCTTATAGCTTTTGTTAAGCAACAAAAATGGTATCTTTTAGTAAATCTTCTTTTTCTACATATAATTTGGAGTGAGCCATGGTTGCACCATCTAAGAGATAGTTGTATCAGTGGCACCTTCCTATACAGGGAGAGATCTTGCTCTTCTGAGTAGGATCTGACTTCATCAGAAGGCAATCGAATATTCCTTCAAATTCCCCTGGGGCAGCATGAACCTTCTCTATTTCTCACGAAAGTAGAGGCAAAGCAGAGCAGCCTACAACTTCTGGAAATTCACCCACAGTTCTTGCCTGGCGTGCCGAATGGAGGCCACCCAGTCTGGCTTTTTGAATAGAATTTGACGACTTCGCCAGACCAAGTGAAACAGATCCACCATAGAGGCACTCCAGGAAAAACAGCAGACCGTAACCTTGGCGTGCTGAGAATCTGGTGTACTGCTCTTTATGAGCCACTGTAAAAAGTGGGAGGGGATAATCCCAGTTTCTCCTTTTGCGAAATTCACTCCCCCACATATTCTTGACATTACAAAGTAGTTGTTTTTAGTGCTGGGATCTTTTACTAATACGTAGTGTACGTAATATGTAGGTAAAACCACGGTAAACACACAGGTAAAGCCATAAATGCAGGTCCTGTCCTCTCTGATTTTACTAAGTAGAACGCTACAGATCACTTTTTTCCCCTCCAGCAAAATATAGCAATACTGTAATTAAATGGGGAGAAAAATTTCAACCTGCATTTTTGATAATTATCAAATATTTTTAGAACTCTTTCCCAAAACAGCCAGCAGTCAAGGTAAATTGGAATGTGGAGGAGGATATCTGACTTTCGGGAAGAGTGTGCATGAAAATAGGCATCTAAAAAGTTCCATGTGGAATGCAGCACTGCTGTGACTGAAAAACAGTAATTCTGCTGCTTTCAAATACCCAAGTGGTAGCCACAAAGCTTGTCTCTCTCTCAAGCCTGTCTGTATCAATGCCTTTTGTCTCTCTTGAAAACATTACTTTGTACAGTAATCTTCCTTTTAACCACTTTGCCATCATCATGGGATAAACACAACAGAGTTTCCAAAATGAACTGAGGAGGTTGGAGTTGTCTAGATAAAACATGACGGACTCTGTCTGGCAAATGAGTGCTCACGAAGGGCCTGATCCTGTAATCTCTGTGTTGGCAGAACACTGCTGTAGTATAACTCGGTTTGGCAAACATTGAGTAAAAATAGGCCCCTTGACTTAAGATACCGTGTAAACAGACTGACTTCCTAAAACCCTCAATGGGTATGTGGTGAATGAATGCTTAGGCTCAGAGTCTGCTATGTAAAACCAAATTAACTTGAAATACAATTTTTCTCTTCTATATATTTTTTTCATAATATACAGGCAGCCCGATCCATATTCCCCTGCCGAAAACTTCACTGTTACTATCCCAATTCCTATGGAGTCCCAAGGGGAGGTGGGATTCAACTACTGGTGGACTTTCAATAAAATGAGATGTCTATGAGGCCAATTAGGTTGTCAGTGGCCAAAAATAAGCATAAATTAGAACAATTAAGTAAATGAAAATCATCAAAAGGAATTTACAGGAGGAAATTTTTTTAATAGATTCCGTTTCCATTATACAAATACAAATACTATTTTTAATGAGTTTTAAAGATTTTAAAAATTAATACTGTACCTAAACCTGATGAAAATAAAGCATGCCTTTTGTTATAGTGTCCAGAGGAATAAATTCCGCAGTTTCTTTTAAAAAGTTACTTTCATTGAAGGAATATTGTACATTCAGTATATTTATAAACAATAAAAAGAATTAGTGGCCAGATATACAGAACAAGGTCATTTTTCTGCTCCCAAAGTAATGACATCTAGGGGGATTAATACTGTTTACTTGAATTCATCTCTTTCATTGAAATTATACTTAAGTCTACATATTATAATAAAAGATTGTAAGAAAAACATTATAATAAAAGTAGACAACTTTTAAAATGTAGAATATACATCTTTTAAAAAATGAGTATCTTTCAGGGGTGGATGGTTACAGCAGACTTTTACTTTCTAAGTTATATATTTCTATACCTAAATTGTTATAGAAACTGTGTATTATTTCATTAATCAGAAAATGTGTTAATTAAAAAATAACTCTAGAGTGAGAGGTTTTCTCTGAGGTTAGGTTGAGGAAAAATATATTGTTGTTGTTGTTTATACTAAATAGAGACAAACACCAAAAGCACCAGTGCTGGGCCAGTCCCAGTGGCCTAGAGGTTAAGTTCGGCATGCTTTGCTCCAGTGGCCCAGGTTTGGTTCCTGGTGTGGACCTACACCACTCATTTGTCACTGGCTATGCTGTGACAGCGGCTCACATACAAAAGAAAAAAAAGAGGAAGACTGGCATGGATGTTAGCTCAGGGAAATCTTCCTCAGCAAAAAATAAGTAAATAAAAATACTCGCGCTTGTTTGAAGGTGATCTGCAGTGCCACATAGACAAACTCTGAAACGCTGTTCCTGCCTTATGAACTGCTATAACTAAGCTTCCTCAGCAAACTCTCACAGGGGTTCCCAGACTAAGATGCTTATCTAGAGGGCGGGAAAAATCATTGTGCAGCCTCAGAGGTGCACCACTCAGATCTCCCTTCCTGAGAGAACCAGCTGTGACCTCCAGCTGCTACATCTTTGAGATTGGCCACAGCTCTCCTGCTGAGGCCATGCTGTCCCAGGTCTGTGCCTAGTCAATGCCTGAGCACAGCCAACGTCATTTATTCCCGACATGCAAACTTCTAACAAGCAAGCTCTGCTCCGAGACTCCCCACCAGCCTGGCTGAGACCATCTCAGGGCTGCACTGCATCCTTCAGCCTTTCTCCACTCTTTTCGAAAGTGTCAGACCTGTATCACAGTCTGAAGGCTCTCTGGTTATTTTGGCTCCCTCACCCCATTATCTTTCACATGTATTTCCATAATAATTCTCTCACACTTCTAATTCTGCCTAGGCTTCTGCTCGCCAAAGGACAGAAACGAATGAGGTCACCATGGGTTCCAACCTACATTCTCATGGGAAAAATGCGATGCTGGGCTAGCCTTGCAATACCTGTAGCATATACACAGATCTTTACATGAGAACGTCTAGGCCACTTTATCTGAACACCTTGTGCTCTTCTGCTCAGACCTAGCTTCTCCTCTCCACTCCAAGGTAGTTCACAGAACCTTGATATCAACTCTGGTTTAGCTACAGCCAGGAAATGTTCTTCTCCTTAAAAAACTGTATCCCCAGAAACTACATAACATTTTGAAAATAATATTGTTATTGATTGATAATATTACTAAAAAATAACTTTCATTGCTGGGGCCGGCCTGGTGGCACAGTACTTGAGTTTGCGCACTCCACTTCAGCAGCACAGGGCTCACAGGTTCAGATCCAGGCCTGGACCTAGCACCACTAGTCAAGCCACGCTGTTATAGCATCCCACATAAAACAGAGGAAGATGGGCACAGATGTTAGCTCAGTGACAATCTTCCTCAAGCAAAAAGAAGAAGACTGGCAAGAGATGTTAACTCAGGGTCAGTCTTCCTCACAAAAAAATTAATAACAGTAACTTTCACTGGGGTATTTCTTATAATTTAAAAAACCTTTCACTTACAAAAATTTCATTTCATCTCCTTTTATTTTTATGTCAGTCATGTGTGCTAAGTATATCATTTATTATTAGAATATTTAATGAAGACATTAGGCATAGATTGCCTTCACTTGCATTAGTAGACATTTATGTTACATAAAGGTATAAAATTGACACTAAACAAAATTATTGATTAAAATACAAGAACGTTCTTTTTTTTCAATTTTTTTTATTGTGTTAAAATACACGTAACATAAAATTTTTAAGTGTATATAGTTCAGTAGTGCTAAGTACATTCAGATGGTTGTGCAACAAATCTCCAGAATTTTCATCTTGCAAAACTGAAACTCTGTACCCGTTAAACAATAACCCCTCATTCTCCCCTCTCTCCAGCCTCTGGCAACCACCACTCTACTTTCTGTCTCTATGTTTTGACCACAGTCATGCACTGCATAATAATGTTTTGGTCAGTGATGGACCGCATATTCGATGGTGGTCCCATAAGATTTGTATCATATAGCCTAGGTGTGTAGTAGGCTATACCATCTAGGTTTGTGTAAGTACACTCTATGATATTCGCACAACAAAATCACCTGACGACGCATTTCTCAGAACATACGCATCATTAAGTGGCGCATGACTGTACTCTAAGTAACTCTCATATAAGTGGACTCACACAGTATTTGTTCTGTTGTGATCGGCTAATTTCAGTTAGCATAACGTCCTCAAGGTTTGCCCATGCTGTGGCATATGAAAGACTTTATTTAAATTCCTCCCTTGGCTTCCATGACACCATACTCTCCCGGCTCTTTTCCCAACTCTTCTACAACTCTTTTCAACCCCTTTCACTGGATCATTTTCTTCCAACTACATCTTTCATGTGGACATTCCCCAGAGTTCTGTCCCCGGCTCCCTCCTGCTCCCTGTGCACAACCATATCCACTCTCATGTATGTTCTGATCATCTCCCTCCTGTGGACTTCAGACTCACATCTGACTGAGTGCTGGACAGGTCCAGCTAGATGTCAGAGGACCTGGGGTAGCCTGATAATGGCCCCCAAAGATATCAGCTCCTAATCCCTGGGATCTGTAAATGTTACCTTATTCAGAAAAAGAATATTTACAGATGTGATTAAGGATTTTGAGATGAGAAGATTATCCTGGATTATCTGAGTGGGCCCTAAGTCCAATCACAACCCTTCGTGTAAGAAAGAAGCTGAGGGAGATCTGACAACCACACAGAGGAGAAGCCAATGTGACCACCGAGAGAGAGACTGGATCGATGTGGGACAAAGCCTAGGAACACCAGCATCTACCAGAGGCCGGAAGAGGCAAGCAACAGATTCTCTCCTGGAGCCTCCCGAAGGAACCCGCCCTGCTGACGCCTGACTTTGGCCTGGTGAAACTGATCCTAGACTTCTCCAGAACTGTGAGAGAACACATTTTTGTTGTTTTAAGCCACCAAGTTTATGGTGATTTGTTATAGCAGCCCCAGAAAGCTGAGCACTGTATTAATTTCCTAGGACTGCTGTAATGAAGTAACACAAACTGGGCGACTTAAACAGCAGAAATTCATTCTCTCATAGTTCTGGAGGCCAGATGTCCAAGATCAAGGTGTCAGCAAGGTTGGTGCCTTCCAAGAGCGGTGCTAGAGAATGTCTTCCATGCCTCTCTCCTAGCTTCTGGCAGTTTGCTGACAATATTTGGCATTCCTTGGCTTCTCCTGCATCCCCCAATCTCTGCCTTCATCTTTACTTGGTGTTCTCCCTGAGTGGAAGTTCTCTATGTCCAAATTTCCCCTCTTATAAGGACAACAGTCATATTAGATTAAAGCCCACCCTAATGACCTCATTTTAACTTAATCTGCTAAAACTCCACTTCCAAATAAGGTCATATTCACAGGTACTGAGGGTTTAGGACTTTAATATCTTTGGGGGGACACAATTCAACCCATAACAGTCTATTCTCTGTCTCCCAAAAATTCATGTCCTTCCCACATGCAGAATACAGTGACCTCACCACTACATCCCCCAAAGTCTTAATCATTCTGGCATCAACTCTAAATCCCCAATCTCATCTAAACATCATCAACTCAAAGTCCTGAATCTCATCATCTAAACATCCAAATCTGTTATGGGTGAGACTTGGAGTAAGATTCATCCTGGAGCAAAATTCCTCTCCCTCTGTGACACTGTGAAACTGGACAATAGGTTATCTCCTTCTAAACTACAATGGTGGAACAGGCATAGGAAAGACATTCCCACTCCAAAAGGGAGTAATCAGAAGGATAAAAGGCGCTGTCATCCCAAGTCAGTCAGAAAATCAGCACGGCAAATTCCGCTAGATTGTGAGATTTAGAAATAATCCTCTTTGGCTTAATACTCCGTCCTCCAGGCCCACTGGGGTAGCAGCCCCACCCTCTGGAAATGAGGAGGTGGCCCTGATCCCCAGGCCTGTGCCCTCTGGGACCATGGTGACAACGGCAGCCCTGCTGACCTCTGAACTGCCTTCAGAAGGGTCATTCTTCTCTTTTCCTGAAGAACAGCTCTCCAGCCCATCTCCTCCCTACAGAATCCTAGAAGTCTTCCTCCATTTCGTCCCAGCTCTGTCCCCTTTGGTCCAAGGTGGCAGCATTTCTGCTGAGATGGTTGTTTGGATCCACAAGTCACACACCTAATCTCTTTAGCAAATAGCTGTCCAGCCACATCCTTGGTTTTCTCTCCAGAGCACACTTTCTTGTTCTTTGCAATATGGGTAGGCATAGAATTTTCCAAACCTTCAAGTTCTGTTTCCTTTTTGCTTAACAATTCCTTCTCCAATTTATCTCTGAATTTTACTATAAGGTGTGCACGTCCTCTGTGTCCAAATTTCCCTTTTTATAAGGACACCAATCATACTGGATTAGGGCCCACCCTAATGACCTCATATTAAGTTGATCATCTGCAAAAACTGGTACTAGGGATTAAGACTTCAGCATCTTTTGGGGAGGCATAAGTCAACTCATGTCAAGTACCTGAAATTCAACACGTAAAAACATAATTAACATTCCTTCCCAAAAAAATGTTGTTCTTCTTATACACCATCTGTGAGATGGTGACACCAGCACCACTGATCCAGTTAGAAGTCTTCGAGTTACCTTTGATGCCCTGCTTTCCTCTGAACTCCACACTTAATCCTGCTTATTTTACCCTTAGATATTTGTTGGCTTTATCAGCATCTCTCCATCTCTCCAGCTAAAGCCTTTCAGTTCAGCATTGAGGCCCTTATCATCTGGACTATTGCAATAGACTCTTAACTGGTCTCCCACCCTCCAGTCTTACCCTCTCTCTCTCTCTCTCACAGTTGCCCTCCGATCTTCTGAGCTCCTTGATGACATGAACTGTGTCTCATTCATCTTGTCATCATGTAGAAGATACTCAGTAAATGTGAATCATTGAACTCATTCAAGAAATTGCATTATATACACAACAGTAAAACCATACCATTTGAGGCTTTCTGTGGGATTTAGAGATAAATTCCTCTATTGAAACAAATGTTACAGTGTTTCTTAGAAGGGGATTTTACCAACAAATGTTTCATTTTGGTGGAGAGCACACCTTAAGTATTACTTACGGTGGTGTTTTACACACCATTAGTTAAAAAGATCACAGAGGAAGCTATCACCTTGACCTTTGTCCCTCAGATGTCTTGCTCTCCCTTAAACATCTGCACTATTTGTCTATACCTCTGATCAGGCACTTGGTTACATACTGCCTTACATTCTGCTCTATTTTTTTTAGATATGTCTTCTGCCACACCTAGATTGTAATTTGTTTGAGAAAAAGAGTAATGTCTCATATCTTTGAATGCCCCTACTATGCATGATCTAGTGTTAAACAGAGTAGATATTGTTAGTTAATAAATTTCACTGGCATCAATGATCACTCACACAGATTCTGTTAAAAAAGAAAACCAACTTGACTGTGCAACATTGTTTCCAACATATATGATTTAAATTGGGAGCTTGCGTTCTGAAATCAGACAGATTTGGTTTCAAATTTCTCCCACCTACCAGCCTAAACATTGGGCAATTTATACAACTTCTTGAAGCCTCAGCTTCCTCATCAATAAATTGGGATCCCTCCCTTTAGTACCTCCTGTAAAGAACTATACTAAGGATTCACTGAGATGAGGCAGGCAAAATACAGCACAGTGTCTGGCACACATAAGCTCTCACCAAATGGGGGTCATCATTATCATTTTTTCTTCCTTTAAAGGCTTTGTTTGCCGTTTCTAGAAACCTCCTCCGGCAACAGCATCCTCCTCCTCCTCCCCATCCCCACTACCATCAAAGAATATTTCTTAAGAATCCTGGAAGAAATCTTGCACTTCCAGGTATTGGCTCTGGCAGGATTCTGTGGGAGTGCAGAAGATCAGCTGATACTACCCCTGACAAAACCAAAAATTTTTGCAATTCAAGCCAAGAGTCAAAGATTTGATCTCCAGGACTGACTTGCTGGTTTGTTTTTTTAATTACTGTGTTCTGCCAATATCTTTTTTTGCCTTGTATTTCTCTCCTACTGAACTTCACATCTGTTCCTCCTGCCACACGAGCGCCTAAGAGGCTTGGCAACCGGCACTTCCAACCAGAGAATGGCGCTGCTGGTCGGGGAGTGGGCGGTGGGGGGGTGGTTAAGGACACTGTTTTTGTCCCATCAAACAGTGCCACTCAGGGATATAACGTCAGAAGTCCTAACCATGGGCATCTGAAGCTAACATTCTACAAGTTGAAAGAATGTAACCAACAGACATCATCCTAAAAACCAGCAGGAAACCAGGGTTATTTTTTATAACACACTGCCAAATCCATCTTCTGATACAGAGAACTTCTGAATAACAAAGAGAGGTCTCTAGCGTTAGATGATTTATTCCCCTTCACCCAGTCCAACTTCTCCTACCTTCTTAGAGGTGACAGTGAATTTAGCAAGCAAGAATTCTGAATTATTGTCATATGACCGATGTCACTGGGCTTGTTCTGGAGACCAGCAAAGACAGGAATGTGCTAGGAGACACAAAAACAAGATCCACTCCTGGCCAGGTTGAGGAGCTCTAGAATTAATCAAGAAAGGAAGGAGAAGGAAGAAAGAAGGAGAAGGGAGGGAGGAGGAAGAGGAAAATTAGAAAGATGAGGAAGAAAGAGGAAGAGAAAATTACCAGCCCATGTCTCCCCTGCCCCCCAACACACACGAAGAGCACAGAGCTGTCTGTTGGGAGTGAGGAAACGGGCGTGTACAATCTAGGTGTGTCAGTGCTGAACTTTGCAGAATAGAATGCTTAGTTCCTCCTCTCTTCTCAACCTTTAAATAATACTGCAGGGTGAGTCCTTAGCCCCCATCTTTTCTGTCAACACTCTCTCCTTATGTAATTGCATCTAGTCCTTTGACTTTATGCTGAAGATTCCCTTTTTTGGGTGATGGAGGGTGAGGAAGATTTGCTCTGAGCTAACATCTGTTGCCAACCTTCCTCTTTCTTTGCTTGAGGAAGATTAGCCCTGGGCTAACATCTGTGCCAATCTTCCTCTATTTTGTTTGTAGGATGCCTCCATAGCATGACTGATGAGTGGAGTAGGTCCGCACCCCAGTTCCAAACCTGCAAACCTGGGCCACTGAAGCAGAGCATGCAGAACTTTAACCACTCGACCACGGGGCTGACCCCACAAAGATTCTCAACTTTTATCTGCAGTCACAGCTTTTTCACTGAGCTCCAGACTCATGCAACTATATCCCACTGGATGCATAAAAGCATCTCAAAATTGACATGTTTAAGACAAAATTCCAAATCTGCTCCTCCCTTAGGCTTTCTAATGTCAATAAATGTACCACTGTTCACCAAGATGCTTAGACCAAGCCTGGTCAGCATTTCCTCTAAAACACACCCCAAATCCTATCACTTCGCATCATCTCCAGGACTACCATTCCATCACCTCCCATCTAGTCTACCGACACAACCTCCTGCAGGTCTCCCTGCTTCCACACTTGCCTCCCCACCCTCCATACTCCATAAACACTTTTCCAGAGAGGAATCATTATGAAATGTAAGCCAGACCATGCCACTTCTCTACCTGAACCCTAACAAGGCTCTCCAAAGTCCTCCCCATGGATCCCAGGTCTTAACATATTTCAGCCCCTACCACTTCTTGACCTCATCTTTCCATCTCCCCTTCACTCTATTCTAGCAACATCTGACTTAGTTCTGTTCCTAGAACACTCTAGGCTGTTTCCACCACAGGGGCTTTTTACTTACTTACTTAACTTTACTTTATACTTACTCAGGCTATAATGCTTCCCCAAATCACAGCATCCATCATTTTATTCCTGTCTCTGTTCCAACATCACCTCCTGTGAGAGGCCTTTCCTAACCATTCCATCTAAAACAGCCATTCATGTCCATCACTCCTTAGTCCCCTGTCCTGGTTTTTCTCCATAGCACCTATCACTATTTGAATTTTTTTATTAGTTTATTATCTATCTTCTCCACCTGCCTGAGGACAGGTACTTTCTATCTTCTTCTCCACTATATTCCCAGAGCCTAAAACAGCATTTGCCACATAACAGATATTCAATAAATGTCTGAATAAATAAATGTTGAGCCATTGAGATTGGCCAGAAAGGGCTTCCTATAATGAGAATTTTGAGTTTTATTTTCAAAGAGATGAAGGATACATGTTGGCTGGAATCATACTTGAAGATCACTCATGTTCCTGATCTTACTTATGTCCAAGCAACCCCCAACCCCCACCAGCAGGGCCATCTTTCATGAGCACAGACCACACATCATTGTTCAGATGGTGCTCGCGAGCTAGGCAGAAACAACGTTAAAAATCATTGTTTCCCATTCCAAGACTGTGTGGTAGCTAAATGGAAAGCCACACTGGAAGATAAAAAGAAATGAAAGGCACTGTGAGGCTATAATGTTATAACAAGAGCACAATCTATTTAAATGACACAATACTTATCAGGCACACTCAAGCAGGGCGTGAAATCAGACCATGTGTCAGCCCTCAGGTGGGATTACAAAGCACGTGGCTGTAGGCTGACTGGTTTAAGAGCACCTCACAACACACTATATGGAGCATTTTACTACTTTTCTGAATTGAACCTTTTCTGAGTTGAGAAAAATGAAACTTCCACATTTATCCAGTCTCATCGAGGTGGGCATGCAGCATTAAAATCCAACAGGCACACTGTAGCTATGCTCAGTCCAAATTCTCACTGCAGAACTACAATATTGGTGTTACGTTGTGTTTAAGTCTTAAGAAAATAAAACACTGATTTCCATCTTGCACACCGCTTCTACAAGCTTCAGGCAAAACACAACCCCTTGCTGATCAGAAAGCACTGGGGGTACAGACCAATAGCATGCCGTGAGCAACTTGTGCTCATGAGCCAGGCCCACACAGCTGAAACACTTTGCACAAGGAGGAAAAAGCTGTCCAGAAACCTCCTCTGGAGAAATACTCAACATTGGCCGGGCTCTCCCTTCAGTGCCGGAAACAGCAGAATGACTTCTGAGTTACCAATGATCTGTTCTCCACACTTCACTGGAGCCTTCCCACACCTCAGTTCAAGAAGGTCACAAACCCACTTTGGGTTAAATGCTCTCCCAGCTTACTGGAAACCCACTGGCGGCTGATGTAGTGTTTTGAGAATAAACTATGTAATCTTCAAGATTTCCAAAAGGCACATTTTCCCTTCCAACAAAGAAGAGATTCTGACTGAGCTGTGGGCTGGGAGCAGTGGTAACCCCTCGGCTGCTATTTTGATTCTGGAGAGATCGCACATGAGGATCAAAGGCTGTTGGGACAGCAAGATCAGCTTTCCAGCTAGAAAGTAAAAATAAAATACAGGTGGCAGGGAAGAGCGAGGCAGCATGCCCACGTAATGCACAACCCCGAGACCGCAGCTACCTCTGGTCAAGTGTTCAGCCCTGCCGCTTCTCCGAGGACAAGCCTGGGAACACCTTCAAGTTCTTAAATATTTCCCTGCTTTTCAGCAGGGTTTTCACAGGCATTTTGTTAGAACGATGTCCTCGTGTCCCTGCGAGTTCTCTCTTGGCAAGGATCAGGGCAGCTAGGTGACTGCTCTTCCTCTTCATGAGCTTTAATTAGATTATGTTTAACAGCACGGACTGCACAGCGAGGCCGCTGATCTACAGACAAGGAGCGGCTTACCCTGTAAGTTAATAGGCCTGACTGGGATTATGGAAGCTAGCTGTGTAAACGTGAACAGAGCCCCCTCACCAACAGTCCTTGGCCTGCTGACACAGCTGCGCCAGAGTGCCCAATCACCGGCAAGCCAAGGATATTCAGTTACAGTGAAGAAATCATAACAAAGACAGGAAACAGATCAGCACACTCTGGATTTAACACCCTCCCGGGGGAACTCGGCTGATTTCTAGGTTGCAGATGTTTTTAACCCTGCCTTGAAGAATGTCCATGTCACATGCTCAAGCTGATGGAGTCAGTACGGTACTTAAACCAGGCATTCACATTCAGAGAGTGAATCAAAATTAAGCTGATTAGAGTTCCTCATCTCTGAAATAAAGGTGGGGCAACTCTTAGAATCTGTAGGATCTTTGGTGGAGTTTGCTGAGCTGTCGGGAAACGGATGCCCACGAGGTCCAAGGTTTACTTAAAATAAGGTGTAAATGAAGCCAACCAGACTCTTCCACGAAGATCTGGCTGGTCCCTTCCAGTTGTGGCATTTCTCAGCTGCCTCCTCCTTTTTGCTCCTCTCAGCACTCCACATCAAGCAGAGGAGAATGAAAACAAGCCTCCTTCATTCAGCATTTTTAAACATCACGGCCAACAAAAACGGGCTCCTTGACTGTTTAGAGTTTATGATTAAGGGGATGGATGGCATATCTTACTGGCAGGATATAGGTCATTTTTCAAAAGTTACAGTAAGTTTGAAGCATTGGAAATTTACCTTTTTAAATTCTTCTGAGTTACATAAATACATCTAAAGCTGCAAAAAGATGTGGTTTGCCAGAGGCACCACATTTTCTTTGTGGCAAAGGGACTGGCGGTACCCTGCCAGAAAGGAGTTCAGACAAGAGAACTATGGATGTTAGATAAAACTCAAGCCTGAGAGTTGGAAAAAGACAAAAATGTTCAGCTCACTTGTGATCTTTTGGGGGGGGGGGAGGGTCTCATTTGCAGTTATTTTACTGTTTTACATTTCCTTATCTATAAAATGAGTAATTTTTTTAAAATGCTCTCAGAGGACCCTGTCAAGACCAAAAACTCTATCACTAATTTCCTAACTTACCCTTGAAACATCCCACTAAGGACATATTTTTGTTTCTCATCTTAAGAAAGCAATGATCTTTTAACTGCTACCGAATTAAGTCTCGTGTTGGAACACACACGGATCTCTGGTAATTGAGAGCAATTCCCCTTTCTCCACCTGAACTTGCAGACTTATCCAAACAACTGAGAAGATGTGAGGGTGGGCCAGAGAGGGGGAGAGGAGGAGAAGCTGCCTGAATTACCCATGCTGGCCCTCTCCTCTAGCCACAGGCATCAGCAAACAGCTGTTTCTCGACTGCGCAGACCCACTTTCCAAAGGCAAGCATTCTCTTCTGTGAATGGGTGGCAGTTCAGGACCTAGGAGCTGACAATGACTTACAGGTGGCCTGGACCACTGTTGGACAGGTTCACCTGTTAAAAAGACCCTCTTCATTTTGGACATCCTCTGTCTAAATTCCCGTCAGGCAGAATTTATGATCCCAGATCCCCCCCACCTTAGATCATGCCCCAAGACTTCTCTTTCCCGGATGAAGCCATTTCTCCCACTTTCCTCTCTGCTCTACCACTGCACCTGATGGAGTTCTCACTTTGCACTGTGGGTACTCAGAGAGTCCTTACTTGCTATCTGAATAACCAGTGGATAGAGTTGAATCAGCCAGACTCTAATGAGGAAGCTGGGCTGATTAGAGACAATACAGGCAGGGGAATTGTTAAGATTTGAAGGGTGCCAACAAAACTGAGTCTGTCCTGTCAATCTACTCAAAGTCTGGAAGGTCATTTGTTGTGTGTTCTTCTTTGGGATTAAGGAGCACCCTGTCACAAAGATCTGCCTTAGAACGAATGATCACCCGGAAGAGTGAGCATGCGCAGCACCAGGTACATATGTGTTGAATGAATTTATAAGTGATTTTATAAATCAGACAGCTTCTCCCACTCAGAGAGCTGGAAGGAGAGAAGGGGCTGGATGCCTGGAAGAGACAGGTAGGGGCTAGGTATGTATAACCTGAGTGGAGATATGAGTTGAAGATAGTTCTGTCTACCCTAAAACTGTGCTAAGGCCAGGTCCACATCAGGGAACCCCAGACTAGCTTCCTCTGCACACCCAGGTCAGCAAGCATCCTTTATGTGCTGGACCTCTTATGTTTACTCATTTCTCTACCTTCTAGAAGCTTTGTGGTGGAAGTGCAGTCAGGGCCAGGATACAATTGCTTGACTCTTCCATGCTCTCCTATGAGGTGGGAGAGTACAGGAGGGAAAAAGGATGCTGTGGACCTTCTCAGAGGAGGATCATTGTTTGGCCCTGAAATCAACCAGCAAATTCAACAAAACACAAGTGTTCAACACACAAAATTAGTTTATCAGACAGTTGTCTCGCTTTTAATTATCCTGTTTGTCAGTAAACCATCATGACCTCTCAGTACTTCCCAGGGGAACTGCCCTGAGGTTCTTCCTTTAAAATGGGCAAGTGATGAGTGATGACTGATTAGCCTGTGGAATCCTTCACTTAAGAACTCGTCAAGAGGAAGAAGAAGAAAATGGACTAGCTATTCTGCTTTGGCAGTGAGCTCAAGAAGGGAACATCAGTAAAACAGTAAGAATGTTTTTGACAAGAGACGTCATTTAAACACACATGGAGTCCCTCTGCTGTCATCCAAGAATAAAATCCTGGCTGGCTCCTACCCATTTTTATTCTTCTCCTTTCATGGTTATTTGGGATGGGCCACAAGAGAGATCAGGATTCTTCATTCACTATATGCCCAAAGGTTTCCTGGACTTTGTCTCACCTTTTGAGTCTAACCCCCACCCCCACCCCACCCCAAGTTTCATTTTACACATCAGCGAAAGCCTCAGCCAAGGCAAAGAAGTTTTCTTCCCATTGGAGTAGAATTCAGGAATTTATCTGTCTTAAGGTCTGGAGTCAAGCTAAATTATGTTACCTAGGGATGTTGCCAAAACACAGGTCTGTTCTCTGTTTTGAATCATGAAACCACTAGTGGTAACCTTATGTCCGGATATTTGAGATTAAAAACACCAGTACATGATGTGGGTTTTACATAAGAGGGTTGCCAGGTATGTTATGCCTTCAACACAGCTTTCCTGGTTATCTGAATATTGACCTTCAACAAAAAAGGCAGGTGACCAGCCCAGCGCCAACTCTCTCTATGGTACTCACACATTAGCTAAAAGATGACCCAGTGACCAATCTCCCCCAACATCTCCCCAATAGTTTGCCGCATATGTCTCGTCTTCTTTTCTTTTTCAGTCTGCAATGTTCACTGGTCACTCTCCAGGGTTATACAGCAGAGAGGGGGCATTATCTCAGGCCAGCCCGTTACTGGGAGGGGCAGTGAAGGAGCTGTATGCAACCATCACAGGACTTCGCTTTCATGCCTTTACGGGGATGTGTCTGTTCATTAAGACTTTGGCTTATTTTGTTGGGTGGGTGATGCATTAACTTGGAAGGAAGGTTGACTGGTTGGTGAGCCAAGGCCCCAGTGCTGAAAGCTGACTGGCACTCTCTGACTTGCTGTTCTCACTCAAGTAGCAGACGGATTCCTGGTCTTTCTTCAGTGACAAAAAGATTTGCTAATAATCATCTGAGTTCACCCAAAAGGTATTTAGATTAATTTTTTTTCTTTTCCAGTAGTCCAAAAAACAAGCCTTGAAAATAGCATATAACAGCACCATCCAACAGAAATAATTTAAAATTTTCTAGTAGCCACATTAAAAAAAGTAAAAAGAAACAAGTGAAGTTATTTTTAACAGTATATTTTATTTAACTCAACAGACCTCAAATACTATCTTTTCAACATGTAATCAATATAAAAATTATTATGAGATATTTTACATTCTTCCTTTCAAATTAAGTCTTCCAAATTTGGGTAGAGTTTTAGACTTATTCCATATTCAATATCTGAATTTCCGAGGGCTCAGTAGCCACATACGGCTCGTGGCTGCCATACTGGCACCTCAGGTATAGCACTGCCCTGCACCCTCACTGACTTAAACAGGAACTCAGGGAACGGGGGAGAAAAGGAATGTTAATCAGGTCACCTTTTCTACATGGTGGTAAACTGAAGTGTATTGAAATGTATAGATATTGAGAGGTAAATAAATGACACCATACCTAAAACCACTCCCAGATCATTTAACTTCTTTTCCTTTTTAGTTAATACATATCATGCCTGTATGATAGAAAAATAATTCAAGCTGATTCTTTTCCCTGTGAGGTAAAAGAAATGGGGATACTCAATAATGGAGTGGTGCAGCCACTTTGGAACATAGTCTGGAAGTACTTCAAAAGGTAAAACATAGAGTTGCCCCACGACTCAGCAATCCCACTCCAAGGTATATACCCAAGAGAAGCGAAAACAGACATCCACACAAAAACTGGTACATGAATGTTCACAGCAGCATTATTCATAACAGCCAAAAAGGAGACACAACCTAAATGCCTATCAACTGATGAATGGATAAATAAAATGTGGTATATCCATACAATGGAATATTATTCAGTCATAAAAAGGAATGAAGTAGTGACACATGCTACAACATGAACCCTAAAGATGTCATGTTAAGTGAAATAAGCCAGACACAAAAGACGGCAATATTGTATGTTTCCATTTATATAAAATGTACAGGACAGGAAAATCCAGAAAGTCAGAAAATAGCTAGTGGTTGCTGAGACGGGTCGGGGAGGGGGAGTCAGAGGGAAAAGGGGAGTAACTGCAAATGGGAACAGTTTTCTTTCTGGGGTGATGCAAAGGCTCTAGAATTGATTGTGGTGATGGCCGCCCAACTCTCAATATACTAAAAGCTATCGAATTGTACACTTTAAAGCAGTAAATTGCGTGACATGTGAACTATATCTCAATAAAGCTGTTATTAAAAAATATATAACTAAGAAGGACTGCTGCCTGATGTCTGAGGCCCCTCCAAACCACACACATTTTATCAGGTGCTCATCTGAGACTGAGCACGTGACCACAGATATGTGGACATATAAGCATTCTACCAACACAGACAACGGTTGAAATGTTGAAGCTCATATGTTTGTTTTTTTTGAAAAAGGCAAAGTAGAGCAGCCCCAAGTTAATTCCTCCTCAGCCAGAGTTTATCAAGAGAAGTGCATGCAGTCTCTCAGATTTAAGCCCTCCCCAGCAACAAGGGAAGAGCCAGCTCTTTCCATGCCTGTGCTTCCCGGAGGACTGGGTCATGGGGGGAGTTTGGGAAGAGACTGGCAGGTTCTGCAGAAGCACAGGCTCTGATTGAGAGGTCCTGCTGATTCCTGCAATCCCACTACCCTCCTTGGTGCGGTCAGCTCAGCTCTCACTCACCACCTCCTCCTCCTCGGGCTCGGTTCCCAAAATGAGCTTCCAACCTCAGAGCTGGCTGTCAGCCTCGGCTCTTCCAGAAAGCCATTTACTTACCCTTGGCAGAGTATTATCCTCACTGATTTTTTCGTTTCATACTTCTTTTACAACGTTTTGTTTTAGGCTCGGTTTATTGTTGTTTTGTTTTCCCCCAAATCAAAAACGTTTCCAACGCCACACTGGCACACCCGAGGAGCAACAGCTGCTTAGTAAAAAGTGCTCATTATCAGTCGCTGGCTATACACGGTGCATTTAAGATATCTGGCAATAACCAAGCAAACCAAAAGATCTATTAAAATTAAGAAAGCAATAAACTACACACACACACAAAGAAAACTAATTAGTTGCCTAATCATCTGAATGCAACTAAAGGTGGCAGCATGTGCCTGGCTTCCTCCGGCAGGGCTGAGCTCCGCTGTGCCGCGCAGGGGCTGCGCTGCGGCTGCTACTCCCTCGCTGACCTTTCAATCTCAGGGGCAGATGCTATCAGCGACCAAAGTAAGAGTCAGCGACATCTTGGAGTCACAGATTACAGTGTCTCTCTCACTTCATTCCAGTTGTCACAAGTACATTATCAGCTTATTCACTGGCGACAGCTACAGCTCTCCTCCCCTACCCCCTATCTTCCACATCAAACTAAAAAGCTTCTGCACAGCAAAGGAAACCATCAACAAAACAGAAAAGCAACCTACTGACAGGGAGAAGATACTTGCAAATCACTTTCTCTTCTTTCTCTATAATACTAAGTAGTAACATAGCATCAGTCGCTCTCAATACTCCTTTTGCTACACAGACTGCTCTGTTAAAACACTTTCAGAGACTGGTTATTTTAACGGAATCAAGTCTAAATGCTTTAGCCTAGTTTTCAGTTCCATGTCTGGCCCCATCCTTCCCCCCTCCCACCAATGTACAAACCCAGCTCCAGGCAGGAAGGTTTCTGACTGTTTCCCTCTCCGGGGGCCTTTTCTCTCCATCCCCACATGCATCCTGAGCTAATTCCAGCCTCTCCTTGCCCCAAGCCCCAGGCTGCTGCAATGGTTTTCCTTCTCCTTTCCCTATTTCCTCTTGTCTGGACTTGTCTTCACCACAGATCCCTCCTTGACATACTGACTTGGACTGTCTGCCATTGCTTCATGTGAGTAACTTTTGTCCGCTTAACTTGCTTGTAACATCCTGAGAGCAAGAACCATAACTTACTATTCTGAATCCTTCACAGCACTAGCATATATGAAGCGCCTAAGAGACACAGCATTTAATGGCTCTCACCAGTGACTGGATCCCAGAGGTGGACTGCAACCTCTGCTTGGGGGTGTACATGTGTTTCCCTCCCAGGTACATGCCCCGGTCCATTTTCGCATGAAGACAGGGACTTAAGCCTCCTTGATGCTACTGCTGTATCTTCACTGTGATTTTTCCGCCTCGAGGCTCTCTCCCACTGATCACCTGCAAACGTCCTCATTTTAATGCCTTCCCTTGATCAATCATCTTTCTCTATTGCCTTCTCTGATCACGGGTTCCTCCTCTCTTGCAGAATTAGTAACTTCAGAATCTGGTCCTCTATGTATCCTGTAATTCCCTTTAGACATCTTTCAAACTATACAATGATTATATTGATTTTTTTCTCTCCTGTTAGACTGTGAAGACCATAAATACCGTGCCATGTCTTAGCAATCTAATCCCAGGGTCTAGCATAGGGGTAGGTTATAATAGGTACACAACTGAAGCTGCTGAATTTTATTTGATGAGTTCTCACTGAAGGCCCAAGACTCACACAGATTATAAGAACCCACTTCCTATTCCTAGTACAAGTTCACCCTTTTCTTGAGGAGTCCTTCCCAGCAGGCAGGGAGGGACTCAGCACCAGGGACCAGGAAGCCGACTCAACCTCAGGCTCTGCAGAGATGGGGCTCTGGAGACCCCTGCTATTCTGGGGACCTATATTAAAGGAAATTTCTCCTGGGATTGCATTCTCCCTCAAGCCCCCTTAAAGATGTTCCCTTCTTACCTGCAGGAAAAGACCTGCAGAAAATTGTTAATTATAGAAAGTCTGTGTGTCACACTCTCCTCTCTGAGCTCCTGCCCCACATTTGAAACTTTTCTTCCCCAAACCCAGGCGCCTTTGATCCAAAGCTTCTTGAAGTTTTCATATCTCTGAAAGATGAATCTCTTAAAAACAATTTGCCTGATTTCAGCTAGATTTTAGGAAGAAAGCAATCTGATTAAATTAAATAGTTCACCCTGAAGTGCAGGTGACTATTAGTAACCATCATCCTTTCTAAAACTGCCTAGCACATTTGTACTTCATGAGAGCTCTATAATATTAACTAAATTTGACTACAAAATAAAGTAAATTCAGATGAAGCAAAAGGACCCGCCCAGAGTCTTTCCGAAGAAGCAGATACCTACCTTAGAGATTTTTCACGTGCTCAGGGCAGTCCTGCTTTCCTCAGTCTTCTTCCTCTAACTGACACTAGAAAACTCTCTGGTCTCCCCTTCCCCAGCGTTGGCCTTGGTTTGGTTTGTCTTCTTTCTTCTCAGACCTCCCCTCAAAACACTGTCTTTTACTTTTCCTGGATTTGAGTCTGTGTGCTGTGACTGACTGCTTGATTTGGGGTCTCAGCCTCTGCCTCCCCAGAATTCAACTTTGGAAAACGTTCTTTGTCCAGAAACAGGTGCCTTCGGGGAGGGACCTACCAGATCATGAGCTTTGGTAAGATTTAAGACAACACCCTGAGTAAGAGACACATAAGCACGCAAAACACATTACTCTTCCTTTCTTAAATATTTGTAAAGTCGAGGAACTGTCCTAGGTACAACGGTGAACAAAAAAAACACCATCTCTGTCCTCACTGAACTTACACCATGGCAGGAAAAATCGAGTTTAAAAAAAAGGAAGTAATCATAGGCTAAAATGGTTTGCTCACTCCCTTCTTCCTGTAATCCCTGGCCCTCAACTAGATAAGACTGCCTCACACCCTCACTCCCAAAGCCTGCAGAACTTTCTGCCCCTCCAGTCTTCTCTCTCCTCCCTCCCCGATTTCCTTTCCTTTCTCTTTCTTCCCTTAACACCCAGGGAATTCCAAAATCTTCAGTTCTCTCCAGCTGTGTGTGTACCTAAATCCACCCAAGTGCTCAGCAGGGGAAAAAAAAGACTTTGAATTTATCAGAATCCACCTTTTCTAGGAGTCTGCAATTATAAACAGAAAAAAAAATGTAATACTCTTCCTTCTTTCCTTCCTTCCTTTCTTTTTCCCTTCATTCTAATGCTGATTCACTCACACTTTCCAAAGTGAGGTTAACTATTTACAGGAAGGCAGAGAGGGATGGAACTGACCTAGTAATTTCCCAATTGGGAAAAGGACTAGCTCACGAGCTTTTAAAATATAAGTGTTCCCACTTTACATAATAACCATCTCAGAGGAAGGAAAAAAAGCCCAAAACAAAGAAGACCACCTGGTACTCTTTTTTTTTACCCCCTGTGGATTCTAATACTTGGTCACTAACGTGAGAAGGCGAGAAATCCACAGCTCCTAAAGGGTCATCTTCTCAATAACGGGCACGGTGAAAGTGATTTTTTCCTTTGTTGATAACTAGCAGATTGATGTTTTCATTCAATGTGTCTTTCATTAACATGAGAAGCACAAGGAAAAATTTCATAATATGATAAATATAAACAGATCACTGAATTGAGAGAAACTGCCAAATTTTCTTGAGATTATTAATAGAAACATTATGTTTTTTATTAAACTTGCAGACATGTGTATCTGAATGATTACTCACTGATTTTATGAAGTTTGGAGGGAAGAGAATATTCCACATTTGAGTGTAGAGATTTAGAATAAAGTGAGTTCAAAACACTTCAGCCTAGAAAATGCTTCAATACCTCTAAAGTTACATGAAAAGAACATAAAACCAAATGGAAAACCAATAATAATGAGATCACTAATATTTTAGACAAAACTAATGAGAAGAGTTTTCCATCTGCCAATTTTCACCAACTAAATTTTGTATCAGATAACTGGGGAAATATATCTGAAACGAGGGTACCAAAATATTTATTCTGAATTGTTGGAGTAAGCACAAGAAAGAGTAAAACATAATGTATTTTCTTAAAAAATCAAATCTACTAGCAGAACAGAGCACTGGATCACATTACAGATGCAAACCCATAACACTGTATGGCCTAAAGAAGTCTTCAAAATCACCTACTCCAATGCCTTTATTTTGCAGAAGAGCATATTAGAGACCCAGAGAGTTACATCATTTTGCTAAATTTGCATAGCTGGTTAATGTGTAGCAAAAGAAAGACAACAATTCTGATCTCCATACTTCCAATTCAAAATTTTTCAAATACCCAGTGATGCATGCATGCACATGTGCACAGGTATACACACAGTATTTACACGCGTGTGTGTATAAACAGAGAGAAAGGGAGATAGAGCTCAAATGAAGTACTGACTCAATTTTTTAAAAACACCTACTTGTCCATCTTTGTCTTTGTCTCTTGCTTGGTAATGTGCACTTATGGAATACCTTCTAAGTGCCGGCACTGTGCTAAGCACTTGACTTAACACTAGCTCATCCTCACAGCGCCCCTGTAACACAGGTAGTCTTGTTATCCTTCTTTCCATAACAAGCAAATACAAGCTTAGTGATGTAAATGTGCGTGTTCAGGTCACTCGGGCCCTCTGAGATCCTTATTCACAGGCTTTACTGTTTATAGGAGTTATATTTTGGTCTACCAAAAGTGGAACAAATAGTAAAGGCTTCTGAACCAATTAGTTTTATTACACACTTTCTGAATTGTGTTTTAAAAGAGCAAAGCTGCTGTGGATTCACATGGCAGCAGTTGAGTAACAGCTGTGGGTCCATGCGGGTACAGCATATGGAGATGGAAATTACCTTCTAACCTTCTTTCACAGGTTTATATCAAACAGATTTGCACACCTCATCCTGAGCCTCTTCTGTGGGGCACAGGAAAGGGACTCCACACATACCTCTTCACTTGTACACTGGGGGAGAGGAGGATGCAAAGGAGAGTCCCAACCTTACCTGGAAACCACTGAAGTTTTGCCAATACTGAATTTACAACAACACTGGAGACAGAAAGAAGAGGCAGCTCACATTCCATCTGGCATGTGGTGCCCTCTATTGTGCCTTTTGAAATTTTGTGGGTGGGAGGGGAAGCAATTTGTAGGGTTGGCTGATATTTTTCTTTTATGCAAATGCACCACTGTTGGAAAACTCTGCTTTTCATTAAATTTGAAATTCCCAAAGGCAAAAGGCTATGTCTCCCTTCTTTACTGTACATGATGCCTAACACATTATGGATGGTTAATAAATGTCACATCGTTTTCACATTGCATTGACCAGGAATGACATTTTTCTATGAGTCTTGCTTGCTTCGATGGCTCAGCAAATCTCACAAAGTGCATACATATCCCAAGAAAAAGGCACTGTTAAAGGTCAGTCTTCCTTATCTGAATCTCTTCCCCAAATTCCCATTAATGTTTCACTCACCTTTATCCTGGGACACTCACCTTTTCCGCCTAGCCACCCCCCATCTGTTCTACACTCTTTTTCCACTCCCTCCTGCAGAACCCACATGTAAATCTCTGACACTCTATTTCATATCATTTCCATCACAAAATGGCAATCCTCTATTCTACATATACTTTATGACCCTTCTTGGGAAGCCTTTGATGAGGCTTATCATCTGGGCTATTACTAATATGGACATCTTTGGAAGAAAATTTTTGTTTTTATAAGGATTTTTATAACTTTCGTTTTCTGAGAAACTGAAAAAGAAAGAATTACAAATGTTGATGATGATGAACAAAATAGTCAAGAGCAGGGACCTTGCTTTATTCATCTTTGTAACCCAGTTCATGGCACACAGGAGGCAGTCAGTGAATGCTCATCAGAATGATAAGCATTCCTATTTCCCAATTATTGCCAAAAGCAACTCAACAGTAAGACTTCCACATAAAACGTGAGGGAGAGCAATCACTACATCCTGACAATCATTATCAAATGGCCCCATAAAAGTACTAAATATGATAACAATGCAAAATAAAATAAAACCCAAGGGGGAAGAACATGGCTATCTCTCACACAGCTGGGAACGCTTGAGCTTAGATTGAAGATTCAAAATCTAAAATGTCAGCAATATTTTACTTATGCATTTTCTTGCTTCACAGAACAAGAAGGACATGTTAGAAAGGCTATTTCAACTACTGGAGAATAGAGGGCATCTTCAGGCATTTGGAACAAGAATGGAGTCTGGATTTCTGCCAGAACTTTTGCAGACTTCTAGTTCCATTCTCCTGTTTTCTGACAAGTCCTTCATCTTCTGCAGCATAGGAAAGACACTGACCTGTGTATGGAAATATTTACACCAATCGAAAAAAAACTATCCTAGTCATAAAAAGAGAAGTTGTTTCAATCAGGGCCAAATGTCAGTTTTCAAAAACTTATAAAAAGGATAAAAATGAAATTTCAGAAGAAGCAGAAAATGTTTATAGTTATGACTCAGAACAGGAGACCAATTTCACAATGTTTCCTGTGGCAAGAGTTGTATTTACTAAGATTTGGGGCTTTCTCCTTTTTTTTCTTTTTTAAGTTCCTCTTCTGAAAAAAATTGTTTCTTCAAATCTGCTTAGCACTATTGAGAATACTGAGTTCCAAGAAAGCAAAATAACTTTTGTTCATTCATTTATGCACTGCCTTCTTATCATACTGATTTCTTGTTTTTGAAGTTTTCTCTTTTTATAAACTGTCAAAAACTAAGAACTCTCAGTTCTTGAGAATTCAGCACCTTGTCGTTCCATTTATAACAAAATTACAAATCATTTAAAAGTAAACCTGTAATTATTTTGTGAATAAACTGAATTTTTCAATGTATTACATAAAACATGACAATAATTGAAAAAATTACAAATAATAATGGGTCAAATTACAATTAAATTATATTGCCATTTCAACATTAAATAATAAACATAATATTATACATTATACCATGTATTATAATACACACATAATACTATATACTGTGGATATTCAGTTATACATAATAATAGTGGTTAGAGCACCTAATTTCTCACCATACATTTTACCCCAAACAAATAGTGCAAGCCAACCAGAGCCAGACCATTCCCTTTGTCCATAACTCATTTAGGAAAGGACTTGTGACTCAATGTTGACCAATGACATTCGAGGGAAAGTTTACTAAAGGCCTTCTGGGAAAGTCTCCTTGCTTCCAAAAAGACAACACTGGAACAAAGACTGTCTTTCACCCACCTGGAACGGTTGCAGCCACCTTGTGACCATTTATATCACTTTTCATAATACATACATTTATGTAGTTCTTTCTCTCTGGAAGGCACTGCTGTAAGCATTAACTCACTCAGTTCTGACAACATCCCTGCAAGTTGATACTGTAATGACCCCATCTTTTAGATGGGGGCACTGAGGCACTTGAGAGGTTAACTTGTGCAAGGTTACCTCACTAGTAAGTGGCAAAGCTGGAAACCTGACGTGGCATTCTGGCTCTGGCATACATTCTCTCAGCTTTGAGGATGCTATGCCACCTCTCCATGAAAGCTGCTCTTAGCCCCCAGTACGTGCTATCTTCCTTAAAATGTATTCTTTGCTGGTGGTCACTAAGCCTTTAAATTTTACAAAAAAGTCTTGCAAGATAATAAACTCCTTTGATACTTCCTGAACAAACTATGGCCCTGACGCAAGGCAAAGAATAGAGGAGCGAGGGCAGTAAGATCGTGATGGAGGGAGAAGAGAAAATGGGAAGGATCAGAGAGCAGGAGGCCTGGTGTGCTTCGCAAAGGGTGAGCTGAGGCAAGACCAAACCAGGGACGCAGTGGCTTGGGGAAGGGAAGAGAAGAGGGTGAGAGGGCTGACTGCTGTCAGCAGGTTAATGACAGCCACAGTTCAGTGCAGACCTCCTATATACCCAGCCCCTCATATATTATTTATAGGTTTTATAATCTACATACCCTGCCATTCCCATTTCACAGACGAGCAAAGTGAGGCTTAGAGACGTTGGGTGACTTGCTGGTGAGAAGCAAAGCCAGCATGTGAACCAGGACTGTCAGACTCTAAAGCCTTGCCTCTTAACCAGCCACTGTCCTGAACGTCAAGGGCACTGTGGGGACCTGAAATTGGCCACCCCAAGGTATGTCTCTTTGGCATCAGGATTATTTGAGGCTGATTGCTTTTGATAAACTGGGACAGGCAAGGAGGCTCTGAGGAATAGAACTTGCCCTTTGTTAGGACACGTTTACATTTGTAAGGTAAATCTCTATCTGTAAAAGGTGCCTCCCTCTCTGTACCAGGAAGAAGAAAGGCGATGACCTACTCTCCAAAAACTCTTAATCAATACCAAAGGCAAGGACTTAAAATCTGCATTTTATTGTGCTAGTCTGGTAACCTCCTGTAACTGACTTCCCTCCCCCTCCCAACGTTGGCATCTCCTTAAAGATTAAGCATCTTTCTTTAGGCTGGGAACCGATTGTGGCGCTCATCTGTGACCCCCCCCAGCCCGAGGCAACACACCTGCCACCCTGCGGCGCTCACTGAGACAGCAGACCTATCTGTCGTTTCCATCGAGTTCTGTGCTGACAGAGCAGCCTCGTGACGATTGTAAAAGAGACTTTTCAATCACATGTGAAACACCCCATTTGGGGGCTATATAACCACTATGTGCACCCCACTTCTTCGGTGCCCTTTCTTCCTTCGGGAAGAAAGGCCCCGGGCCACGGTTCCTCATAAAGCTTTGTTTAATTTTCTCTTGCTATTCTGTCTCATGTGAATTTAATTCGTTCTCCAGCCAGACGAACCCCCATTTGGGGAGAGGAAATGTCCTCCTCCCCTACAGCACCAATGGGGAGCATGAGAGAGAAAAAGAGCCACTCCAGCTCACAACGCTGCTGAGGACAGCGCTCTTCCCTCCAAACCTACGGCTCTAGGACATCTTTACCTTTCCCAGGCAGCCTCCAAACGAACAACTCGGATCTTTCAAGGAAAGTTTCAGAGTTCATCTGTTTTAAGTTGCTTGCAGTTGCTACCAAAAGTAATAACTCTTTCCCACCCTACCGCCAACAACCAAACACTAGAAACGACCTAATGTCTTCATGCTGTCATAACGGGAAAATGGCTGAGTAGATTTTTCTTTAATTTTTCCAAAAATAAAAACAAACCACATTCAGCTTCAACCCAATTTTAGGGAAAACAAATTAGTCTCCCTCTTCTCCACCACTACGTTCTTACCAGGATTCATAAGTGAATGAAAACCAGGAAAGGGCAGGGAGGAATTATACTTAAAATGGTTGAAAAACTCAGGGCTCAAGTATTCAATCTATAAATATTATGAAATATAAGACCGTGTATAAACAGCTGCAGATTTAATCCACATATATCTATGATCATTTATTTTCCCATCAAAATCTTGGGATGCTCTGAGAATGGACACATCTGTGTGCTTCTCAGCCATGGGCAGGGTGGAAAGATCAGTGAGGAGTGAAGTCAAGGTGAACTCAATGTTGACCATGCCACTCAGCCTTGGGAGCTTCAGTTTCCTCACTTGCAAACTGCAGGTAATTCTCACCTCGAAGGATTTCTGGGAGAATTAAATGAACCAATGAGTGGGAAACCACATAGCATATAGTAGATATTCAAGAAAGGAGGCTTAATGGTTTCTTTCACATGAAAATGGTAAAAAAAAAAAAAAATCATAGTCACATGGGAACACAGTGTTGAACAAATTTCTACTGATGAGCAAGAAAGCCTAAGCGGGAGGATCTGGCCTAACAGTGAGACGTTCTTGATGGGAAAAGAAGTGAAACCTGGACAATCACTGTTGGCCAGGGAGATTGTGAATATCATCTGTAAGGGTGAAAATTAGGAAATCTCCTCAGGTTATTTAAAAGAAAGTGATGGCTGGCAAACTCCTTTCTCAGGTCTCAGGAGCCCCACCTGGCTGACTGGAAGCAGAGGCTGAGGGGCCGTGTGAGCTCTTCAGCAAATCCGCCTCAAGGTGATTCTACCTGAGAATCTCTTATGTGTCTACTACTCCACAGCCATCTGACTCCAAATTCTTATACAATCAGAAATATCAACTCCATTAGGATTCACAAAGCACGTAAATAAAACCCTCCCACTAAGTGATGCAAACGGCTTGAACACTTCAAAGAAATCCCAGAGGGGCACCAAGTCAGACTCTTGCTCCCTGCCCTTAACCTCTCTCTCTGCACGGGGTCAGTCCCTGCCTGATGCGGTACCTTTCCCCTTTAGAGATGTTTGGAAAAGGTACTGCTGAAAGGACAGCCTCATGCTGGGCTGACTGAGTCGTTCCCCACAGGAAATGATGGAAATTCCTGGCATTCTTATCAGGGAAAGGGGTAAACTCTGCTGGTGTCAGTCCTGAAGGGCTGTGGTGAGAGGAATGCGTGGAGCCCTCCTTTGTTGTTGGAGGTGGATGACTTCAAAGCAGCGCCTTTTCTGAATCCAAAGTGGAAGCCAGGCTCTGGGAGGAATCCCAGGAGAGGAGAGACAGGCAGCCCGGTCCCCAAGGCCAAACCACCAGAAGTGGAGGCATCCACGTGCTTATCTTGAGCAGCTTCCCAAAGACAGGCCAGCATCCTCTTGGTAAACTCTTTCAGTCCTCTGCACTGAAAGCAGAGACTCACATGTGCCTTGGATGAACCTTTTTTTCCCGGGTTTGGCTGAGCATGTATGTGTAGCTATTTCTTCTACACTTTTAGACATTCAGTTCCTCTAAACCTCTTGGCAAGAAACAGCTCAATGATTTACCTACAGTCATTGATTTGTAGTTTCATGGTTTCTCTCTCTGGAGGATGAGTTTGGAAGGAGGGGTAGGGTGGGGGCACTCTGCAACAGGGCTGGGCTCTATTCAATACAGATTTCTCAGGCTGCCTCCATGTACTCAGCACTGTGCAGGTTAAACTGTTAAAAATATTCTTGCTGATCTGAAATTATTCAAGGGAAGAAAGGGAAAAGAAAAAGCCCAGCTTGCTTGAAACTACAGGTACAGGGTGAAATTGTGGGCGAACAAAACCATCCAAAGCCCCACTTCAGGCAACATACTTAGGAAAAGGCATCTGATACCCCTTTTTTGGCTGTAACCCTGAAATAATTTTTCAGTAGTTTTCTTAGGATTTTTCCACTTAGTTTTTACAAAAGACTTGAGTTCTACTCCATAGAGAATGTTTCCTTTTACTTTTTTGTTATTGTTTCACCGTTTGCAATTTTTCAGATCTTTTTCTCTCATAGCTATCAATATTCCCTATAGCTGAGCCCCAAGGAAGCAATTTTGTCAAAGCTTTGTTTGTCAAACACAAACAACGTTTCCAGCTGCCCCTTCTTGCTCACTGTCAAGACTTACATCGACCCATGATTTTCACAGGTGGAACTGCCTACCTCTTGCTCCTTCATCATTCCAACTTTGGACATCCTATTATTACACCAGATTATATTCCAAAGATAACACAAGAGAACCCAATGCTATCAATGAAACAGAATCGGTCTACTGCCTCTCTCCTCAGCACAGAAATGGGGCAAAGTAGGATCCAGAAGGAGGGCCAGGGACCTCGGGGTGGTGCTCGCCATTAGGCTCCCACACTGCTGATCAGGTGCTTGGGCAGAGAGGCGCGGTCCTCAGGCCTTCTTGCCACTCCTAGGTTTTAGCAGAAAAGCAGGGGGTGTGATGGAACAAAAATCCATGAGGCTGCTGGCTACAAGAAGGTTCCAGGAGCCTACTAAATCCTAGGCACTATGTTCAAGCAGCAGGACCGAAAGGTTTAAGAGGGAACCTAGTATCAGAACGATGGTCAACACTTATGGGGTGCTCACAGTGTGCCAGGCACTGTGCTAACCCAGCACCACACTTAATTCCACAACAACCCTATGAAGTGGGCCTATGATAAACCAAACTTTACAAGGGAGGACACTGAGACTTTACAATTTTGGACAATAACGTGCCCAAGGTTACACAGTTGGTGAGTGTTAGAACTCAGATCCAAACCCACATCTGGCTCCAGTGCCCACACACCTAACCACTGCACCCCACTGCCTCCAGAAAAGGTGAAAAGCAGCCAGCAAATGGGAAAGATGGCACGCAGCCTGCTGGCCTCCTGGAGTGGAATTTTCATGCACTTATCCCTTGGAACTGAAATGACATTCTTCTTTCCTCCTACTCCATATCATTTTAAAGAAAAAAAATTTTTTAACTTGAATGCATTCATGTTAATCATATGACTAATCAGAAAGTTTCGGAAGACATTTTTGGATCAATTTATCACAAAACACAAAATTTATAATAAAATCTCTTAGATATACACTAATTCTCTGTCCCTTTCTGGTAACCATAATAACACAGGATTCTAGAACCATGTGTGTTATTTTTGAAGAAAACAGTAACTGGGAAATAAGTAGAAAGACATCATTGTAGTATATATCAGATTCTATCTACAGAAAATAGAAGTTCATATACTGGCACCTCATGTTCCAGAGAACGAATTCTGCCAAATTATAATGATAGTTAACATCCCAAATTAATTAGCTCTGCAACCTGGGGCCAAGAAACGCTGACCCTCAGAGCCTGATGAAAGTTTGAAAATGCTCACTTCATTAACTTTTCAAGGCTTCCCCTCCTCGAAGTTGTTGTCAGAGGAGCAAATAAGTGGCAAACCCATCAGATTTAACTCTGCCTCTTCTCCAGACACCTGTCCAGAACTTCTGGAAAGGCGCTAACAAGCTGCTAACATATGGAGAGACAGAAGAAAAACAGAAGATCTGGTTGAACCTAAAATGCAATAATGAATCCCCAAATAAACAAGGGATGATGGTCCTAAAATAATACATCACACTAGATCACCAGAGAAGATCGCCCATTTTGCTCTTTATTGCAATATTGCACTGAATTCGAAAAAGCACAATATTATTATGTAAACAGCCTTGACTTTATGTAGCAAATGTTTACGAATAACTATATATGAATGCCTTTGGAAACAGGCCCACTAGGTAACAATTTGCAAAAACACTGGCCCCTTTGCTCTGCAAATTATTTAACCCTGGTTCATCTGCAGTCTAAATTCAGGTTGTGATCCTTGTATTTGCATGAACAAGTCATACCTAAAATTAGACAATAACTAACCCTATTTATAGTTTCCAAAAATAAAAGCCAACAATATCACCACGTCCAGAGGTAAATCACATATTTCCATCTCTTCAGGAATGAGGTCTCAGACCTGCTACACTTTCATGTTCGGCAGAGGCTGTACCCAAACGTCTAGAGAGCGATAATAGCCCAAAATCTCAGGAAAGTGATAACACCACCTTTGTTTTGATAGGGCTGCACCTTCAAAGCACTTGTCCCTCTGGTCTCCTAGTGTCATCAAAGGCCTGTGAGGCAGACCTACCTACCTCGGCAGGTGACATTGCACGCACCGGGCAGATGCAGCATCTGAGGCACACAGAGTTTAAGTGACTGGTTTCAAGTCACAGGAGTAAGGAGGGGCAGCACCCACAGGGCTGTCTGGTCTCTGGATGCCTCCCACCCACCACTTTACTACCAACTTTGTCCTCTTTTAATGGTTAAGGTTTAACCGTACCTGAAGGAGTGGGTTATTGGATTCTGCTGCTTTCAATGACCAGCTTTGGCCACTTCTTAGGAAGTGAAAAACCAGTTCTCTTCTACAGAATCAGGTCTAGAGTCCTAGGACCTGTAAAAGTGACAAGGCCACCCTGGTATGGCCAGATTACATATTCAGCCCACTTTAGGGTTCCAGGACTGCAGGGACCCTTCTAGGACACAGAATTTGAGAGGTCACCCCAACCTCATTGCTGGACCCCTCCCCAAAACCGCACTAGCCTGAGAGTTGGAAGACCCAGCATCCAATCCCAGAGCCAGCTAACTTGCTGAGCAAGGACTTCATCTATCTGGGTCTCACCTTCCCCATCTGGAAAACTAAAGGCTGATTTCAATCATCTCCAAGCCTCTTCCATTGCCAACATTCCACTCTCCCCCTATGCTGGATATCCACCACTTTGTCCAAAAGCTGAATCCAGGAATTCTAAACTTCGGAATGTCTCTTTCACCGCCTATCCCAAGGTTTCACATTTTATTTATCTATTTATTTTTCTTAGATTGGCACCTGAGCTAACATCTGTTGCCAATCTTTTTTTTCTTCTTCTTCTTCTTCTTTCTCCCCAGTACATAATTGTATATTCTAGTTGTAGGTCCTTCTGACTCTGCTATGTGGGACGCTGCCTCAGCATGGCCTAGATGAGTGGTGCCATGTCCACGCCCAGGATCCGAACCGGCGAAACCCTGGGCCACGGAAGCAGAGCTCGAGAACTTAACCACTCGGCCACAGGGCCAGCCCCTTTCCCATTTTAACATCCCTCTCTCCTACTTGTATCACTTGGTATCAATCTCTTCACGCCTCTCTGTTATGCTCTCCAACATTTGTCAGTTGTTATCATGTTCCTCTGAGTCATCAGTTTGTGATTTCTACACATAATTTAACCACCATAAATTAAATCCTTTCAGCAACTTATTATTTTCTTGTGTTTTTCACCAAATCCCCACCCACCTAGCTAGTTACATGGTCATAAAATTTTAAATAAGATTTCTCCCAAGGTCACTCTTTCTAAAGAAAACTTTTCTCTTGGTTCTTCATATTTCTACTGATTTCCAAATACAGATTTGAAATCTACTGATTTCCAAAATACATCCCCATGTCAACATTTATCTTGCCTTATTTTTACCAGTTTGTTTTTCCTTTTTATTTCTGCCTTTCAATTTTCGTTTTGTTTTGTTTTCCTTTATAATTCTTGGCTTCATTTTCACTCCTACTACCACCCTCAGTGAACACACCACAGGAAAGCAGGACAACACAGGGTCCCAATCCAGAAATATGTAATTGTGTAGATAAAGAAGAGCAGTGTGGAGGAAGGGAGAAGTCCTGAGCATAAACCCCTCTGCCAGCGTGTGAATGGAGGAGCTGCAGGCTTGGTGCCACTGCATTCCTATGTTAAAGCCATATTTTTTCCCAGAAAGAAATGCAGAAGTGTGTATCCAGAAGGAAAAATGCTAAAGTGATGCAGGAGCCAGAGCAGCTGAGGGTTGTTAGCTTACATCAAAGTCCAGCCAGGATTTTTTTTTAAACAACAGGAAGTAGATTCATTCTCTTTCATATTCTCTCTCCCTCCCTCTCTCTCTCTCTGTCTCTCTCTCTCTCTGTCTCTCTCTCTCTCTGTGTCTCTCTCTCTCTCCCTCCCTCTCTCTCTCTCTGTCTCTCTCTCTCTCTGTCTCTCTCTCTCTCTCTCACACACATACACACACACATACCACACACTCTCTCTCTCTTTCTTTTCTCCTATCTCCTTCTTCATTTCCTCTGGCCAAGGCACAGAAACAAGCTGGACATAAAAACCTCAGTTCCCCTGAACTGTCTTTGGAACTTTGCAATGTTCACTGTCAGTTCAAAGCCAAATTGCAGAACAGGAAAAGCACAGTCAGAGAGAAGAGCACCGTGTGCAGCAGCCGGGGAGGCAGAGAAGCATGTGTTAGCTCCCCACGGCTGCTGTCATAGATGACCACAAACGTGCTGGCTTAAAGAACACAAATTCCTTCCCTTACAGTTTTAGAGGCCAGAGGACTGAAATCAGCTTCAGTCGGCTGAAATGAAGATGCTGGCAAGGCTATGCTCCCTCTGGAGGGTCTGAACAGAAAACCCATTTCCTTGCTTTTTTCAGCTTCTAGAGGCCACCTGTATTCCTTGGCTTGTGGCCCCTTCCTCCACCTTTGCAGCACAGCACTCCAATCTCCGCTTCCATCATCATACTGCCTTCTCCTCTTGGTAGTCGAATCTCCCTCTCTCCCTCTCTTATAAGGACACTTGTGATTGCATTTAGAGCCCATCCCGATAACCCAGGACAATCTCCTCATCTCGAGCTCTCCAACATAATCATATCTGCAACGCACTTTCTGCCATATAAAGTAACATTCCAGATCCACATATGAGGATGGAGATATCTTCGGGGGCCACTATTCAGCCAACCACAGAGCACTTGTGTCTAGCTGGGTTCCTGGAAAAAGTCTTCCTTTCACACATCCACTAACACTAAGTTATGAACAGGGGGCCTGAGGGAAAAGAGGAAAAAGATATTCTCTAAATATCAAAATAGAGAAATCCTATGTATTTTTGCTCCTCTCTTGTCCCACCATGTTTTGCCTATTAAGCCATCTGATTTGTATTCCGCAAACCCCATAAGCACCCCATCACTTCCCCACGCCTGAGCACGGCTCCTGTCCCGTCGCTCAGCATTGTGAGAAATCATCCACCTGTTATACAGAAATTCAATTTCCAACCAAAATTGGGCCTCTTAGTCACACATGTTCATGTGTGGCAAAGGTCTGGCAATGGTTCTTGTTACCGCATCTCAAGTGGAGCACGGAGAAGGCAAAGAGCTTTGTTAGAACTCACCAAACCTCTTGTAACCGAAGGACTGCACCTCGTCCTCCTCTGCGAAGTCGTCTGTAGGAGAAGGAAAGACACAATGTTAACCCTGGTAGGGCCCAGAAGCACAGGGTCAGTGTGGGACTCAACTGCCCCAATTTCCATCTGTTCCAGCCTCCCCTGCACCCACGACACTCATCACAGTGGCTTTCATTCTGTTCCTGGAACACACCATGCTTTCTGAGAGAGACCACAGGGTCCCTGCACTCGCTGCTCCCTGTGCCTGGAATGCTCTTCCTCCTGTTCTTTATCTGACTCCTAATTCAGGTCTCAGCCAAAGTGTGACGCCTTTGAGATGCCTTTCCAGACCACCAACCAGCCACTCCCTGTCACACCAACTTGTTTTAATATTACTCTCTGATATTGTCCTCATTTATGTTTGTGTGTGTCATCATACATCCTGTGAGCAGAAACTTTTTCTGTCTTGCTTCATGAGTGAATCCCCTGGGCCTAGAATGGTGCCTGTCATAGGGCAGGAGCTTAATAAATTTTGTTCAATGAATGGCTGAATAATTAACTGTCCAAACGGTTATCTTCACATAACCAACTCTGAAGCCCTCCCTTTCAGATGCCCAGGCTCTGGGGCCATCTCTTCCACCAACTGTCACATCTCAGGAGCCCAGCATGACTCCTGCAATGAAAACCAAATCCTGCCCCGCTCTCCTTCCATTGCATAAGTGGGACTGACAGATGGTTTCCCAGCAAAAGTATCTCAAAGACGGCCTTGCTGTGGGAATTCCTAACTGTAGGGCCACTGTGGAAACAAGACGGATGTTATGTCGGCAAAGCTGTCTACCAAGACGCCTAGATCCCCCTCCTAATGTGGACATGAGGCAATTCCTTATCAAAATGATAAAGAACTTCTCATTTTACAGTTCTGCCAGGTATGAGTCTGGCAATTTATCGTGCAATTAAAGGACACTTTTGATGACATGTAAAGGTATCAAGTCCGGGTCTTTCCAAGGAGCCCAGACCAATTATTCTTGAGTTGGTCACCATTACTGCACCAATACCCAGCTTTTGCCCCACATGCAGGTCAGTTCAAAAGCATTTATTTGGCACTTACTATGGACCAGAGACTGCCAGGCAGTGCTGCTTTAGCAATGAGTGAGACACGGTCCCACCCCTCAAGAAGCTGATGGGCTTTCAAGGAAGAGAGGCATGTAGGAGGAAAATGAAGCCTCTGTGATTGTCTTTTTCAGCCCTCAAGTAGAATATCTGGCTATATGTGGAACCTCAAATATTATGGAAAAACTCAAGATGCATGATATCAATAATACCATGTGGTGAACCTTAGAACACTAGCTTGCAATGGAGTGCTATGAAAACATAGGTGAGAGAGCAATTATTTCTAATAGAGAATGGAGAGGCATGATATCTTTCTATTTTACCATTGTTTCCTTATTCAGAGAACAGGGAAGAAATCTTTTTTGGAACCTAGAAAGCCAGGTCTTATCATTAAAGTAGTCTTCCACTTTAAAAGATTTCTACATTTAAAAGATGTCAAAGATGAAAGCTTTAGTTCTTTCTACAAGGAAGAGCATGCTGACAACCAAGAGAACAGCCCCTTTCTCACTAAGTCAGTGATTGGTTAGTTCAGCAAATACATATTAAGCCCCTCCTCTGTGCCGGCTTTCCTTAGCAATTCTATCATATTAATGGCTGAGAGGCCTGGTCTAGTCTCAGTTAAAGAGAAACCTTTGTCTGCTGCTTCTGCTTAGAAAGCCATACATTCATTTCTTCATTCATTCAATAAATACACGCTTATAGCCTAGTGAAGTGGAAGAGACATGAACACAGGTAACGATGCCACCCAGGCATCAGCTTCCCCTGCCAGCTCCAGTCCCTCTGCTGCCACGCACATCTGTGAAAGAATCTACTCACACACGGACGTCGTGGGCCAAGGAGGCAGCACTGACAACTTCACAGTGGAAACAAAAGGGCAATTTATGCTGCGCCCCCAATAGCAAACAGTTTAAAATTTCCCATTAGACATTTTGGTTCTCCCTCAAAGCTTCTTTTCAGCAAGCCTACATTAGTTTGTTTGTTTGTTTGTTTTCTTTTTCCTCTCTGATCTTTTTCCCATGCAGCATTTAGTTTGACTAACTCCTCTCTCCTTCCTGACATTTCCCTGGGAACTTCAAACGTCTCACAGTTTTGTTATTAAAGCAATTCAGCCCCACCTCCCAATGAACATACTCAGACCTGTTAGTGGTTCAAGAAAACAAGGCCTTATAGGTGACCCCTAATAGGACTCAAGAGGCTCTCCTGCTTCTTGTCTTAACCCGCATCCCAAAAGGATCAGGAATTCTTATAGCAGCTACTAAAAGAATACAAACTTCTGGGGCCGGCCTGGTGGTGCAGCGGTTAAGTGCGCACGTTCCGCTTCAGCAGCCCGGGATTCGCTGGTTCAGATCCTGGGTGCGGACATGACACCGCTTGGCAAGCCATGCTGTAGCAGGCGTCCCACATATAAAGTAGAGGAAGATGGGCACGGACGTTAGCTCAGGACCAGTCTTCCTCAGCAAAAAGAGGAGGATTGGCAGCAGATGTTAGTTCAGGGCTAATCTTCCTCAAAAAAAAAAAAAAAAGAATACAAACTTCTATCTCACCCAACTCTATGATAAGTGAGAAGATCATACAAGACATGAGGGGCACAAGTAAAGCAGCAGGGATCATGCCTGCCTGAGGTGATCAGGGAAGGTCTGACAGAGGAGCATCTGAAATCACCTTTCTTCATTCTTCTGTGGAGGGAAAAAGAGAATCTGGGAAACACTGCATGCTGCACCCCTTTCTTGGAAACTCTGAGAAGTGCTAAGAGAGAGGAAAGAAAACTGGTTTCACTTTGTTTTACTCAATGCTTTCAAGAGTTGACTTTAGAATTCCTTTTTCACATCCTTAAAAGCTGGAGAAAGTTGGGCAGGTAACACTCAGTATATAATTAGCATAGGTGTCCCCCGGAGCCAGCTGCCAAATTTCCCCAGCTGTGCAGTTAACAGGAAGCCGATTCACAAACAGGCTGGTGATGGAGTTTGGCATTTAGGGAATTGAGAAAGAGGAAGAGGCAACAGCTGATGGGGCTTGTGGCTGTGTGGACAACCCACACGGGGCTACAAGAGCGAAAGAAGAAAGGATGAGAGGTTAGGTGTTCCTAATACCCCATCGTTTTAGAGGGTGAAGACTGTGACAAGCCCCAGTGGCTGACAGACGGGTTTGAGGAAGACAAAGAGCCTGACAGTACGCACCATGTGATATTCTGTTCTCAAAGTCTTTCCTCACACTGTGTAGACCCCAGCTATGGGTCCCAGATTGTCTCTGTGGCATCAGGGGCCTGCAAAAGTGCTACATTCAAATAAGGATATTCTCCCTAGAAAAGATCCAGTCACCTTAGTAACTTACGACTCTTCACAATCTGTCTCTGAGACAATCTAAGCCACATAACTCTACACTCCCACAGGAGCAGGATTTGGTTAAGATTAAGGCCCCTAAGTTCTGCAGTGGCCATAACCTGATCCCTGCTTCTGTAGGGAAGAAGTCACCTTAACATACTAACTAACAAAACGTGTTTAATTTGAGATTCATTTCTGCAAGAATGTACTTTCTTGGCTTCCCCAGTTGTACTTTAGCATTTTCATTTTAATAGCTCTGGGCTACATTGTCTTTTGCTTGCCTATTTCAAAATGTGATCTTTATTTATTTATTTTTATTTATTTATTTATTTATTTACTTTCCTTGGCAACTGGCACAGAGCCACGTGGGCCAGAAGTTTCGTGATAGAGAACACTGAACAGAACTCTGTTGCTGATGTATTCTTTGAGCCCAGCTATTTTAGAGTACCACGAGTTCAATGAATTTTAGTTTCGTTGGCTTAGAAAGCTGAAGTCATACATATTAAAATGTTCCAATCAATCTGTGGACCAAGTTGTGGGATATCCCTGTGGCTGGAATTTACCTCTCCTTGCCAGCATTCTTTTTCTATCAGTGTGACAGCACTTGCCTCCATCTGCCTTAGATTCCAGCTTTGGTTTTGACTCCACCAGGTGGAAACCCATCTGAAAAGAGGAAACCTGTCACACTGTTCCCTCAGCCACTAGTACATTTGTGGCACATTATAGGCACTCAGTAGCAGTTGCTGAAAATCAAGCAGATTGGAGTAATAGATGTGTGTATCTCTCCCACTAGCTGATGAAGTCCTGAAAAGAAGAGATTAAATCTTTCTCTTTTTGAATATCCACCATGCTTAGGGAAGATAAGAGAACCAATATTTAGTCAGTAACTACTGAATGCTACGTGCTTCCCATTCATTATGCTTCTCTATT